>NC_092256.1:16976888-17051888 GCF_036320965.1 Panulirus ornatus | reverse complement strand
CCCATCACAACATCCACGTCCTGCCCCATCACAGCACCCATGAAGTACCCCATCACAGCACCCACGAACTAACCTAACACCATCACAAGCACGGATTACGCCCCATCCCACGACCCATGACAGACGGGATTTCTAATCTACAGAAACGATAATAGAAGATGACATGACTCCTCATCATAGATGACATGACTCCTCATCATAGATGACATGACTCCTCATCATAGATGACATGACTCATCATAGATGACATGACTCCTCATCATAGATGACATGACTCCTCATCATAGATGACATGACTCCTCATCATAGATGACATGACTCCTCATCATAGATGACATGACTCATCATAGATGACATGACTCCTCATCATAGATGACATGACTCCTCATCGTTAATCAGAAATTCGTCCCTCATGTCGACCTTAATTACACTTGTCCTTCACACCATGAAAAAAAATTATACGAGATTGTAATTATCTTCTAAAATACTTTACATCGCCGAAAAGAAGAAGTTAAAGTTATATCTTCTATATACTTTTGAGGTTTCACTTCTCAGGAGAGACACATATCACAAAAGCAGTCTCCTGCAAGAGCGAGATAGGATTGAGTGTCTCTTCATCATATCTTTATAAAGTTTGCTGTAAGTATTATCATACCTATCATTTGCATATCCTGAGGGGGGGAAAAAGTAATTAGATTATCTTAATAGCTATAAAACACGACACAGCAGCAGCAGCAACAACAGCAGAAACAGCAGAATCAACAGGAAGGGAGGCGTCAACACCATATCACAGAATTGGACACTATACAATAAGGAAGACAAGACTATAACACTCAACATGGGACTCTGTAACCCTACAAAATGGGAAGACAACACCATTATATTCACCAGCAACACTATACTCAATAGGGGTCACCATTATATTCAGCAGCAACACTATACTCAATAGGGGGTCACTATTATATTCAGCAGCAACACTATCTCAATAGGGGGTCACTATTATATTCAGCAGCAACACTATACCCAATAGGGGGTCACCATTATGTTCAGCAGCAACACTATACTCAACAGAGGACACCATTATATTCAGCAGCAACACTATACTCAACAGAGGACACCATTATGTTCAGCAGCAACACTATACCCAACAGGGGTCACCATTATATTCCGGAGCAACACTATACTCAACAGGGGACACAGTATTCAACAGGGAAGACCAGAGGAACAATAAACAGTGATGTATGCGACAGGTAACAACACTATTATACAACACTATCCACTGCCGACACACCTAGGGGTAAACACGGTGATGGGATGAATCGAAAAAAATGACGCAGAGAAACAGTCTTATTCTGATGTATTGTGGCTGGCTAATCTTCTCCTCTGGAGAATTGTACCCCATGTCTGCTGTAATGTCTGGGCCTGTGCTTGGGGTCTGTTAAGTGTCTGTCTGTATGCCTTAGATTACTATAAACCTTTTTGTCTGTATGCTTTTTGGATTAATGTAAACTTTTCTGTCTGTCTGCTTTGGATTACTGTAAACCTTTCTGTCTGTATACTTTGGATTACTGTAAACCTTTCTGTCTGTATACTTTGGATTACTGTAAACCTTTCTGTCTGTATACTTTGGATTACTGTAAACCTTTCTGTCTGTATGCTTTGGATTACTGTAAACCTTTCTGTCTGTCTGCTTTGGATTACTGTAAACCTTTCTGTCTGTATGCTTTGGATTACTGTAAACCTTTCTGTCTGTATGCTTTGGATTACTGTAAACCTTTCTGTCTATGCGTTTTCAATTAATGTAAACATTTTGGTCTGTACGTCTGTTTGTCATAGCCTTACATATACCAGTCTCTTACAATACCACACTGTGTTGGAGTCGGTTGTATACTTAATCTCAAACGCGAGTCTGTTGTATGCTTGACTCTTTGTATGTTTCTTTCTTCGTTGTATGCCTCTCTCTCTGCCTCTGGGTCTGTTGCATGCCTCTCTCTGCCTCTGGGTCTGTTCCATGCTTCTCTCTGCCTCTGGGTCTGTTTCATGCCTCTCCCTGCGTCTCTGTCTGTTGTATCATCTCCACAAATCTAACCGCATTTGCTTCACTGCATCAGCCAATCTTCCCGACGCGATGCACATGGCTGCCTCCGTTTAGATATCCCCAGCCGATACTTTATGTCTATAATGTTGTTTCCCCACGACATCTCATACTGTCTTTATATATATGTGTCTGGGAGACTTAGACAATTGTCTTTCGTGTACTGCGTCGGCCTGTTTGTCTTTCCCTCCCCCACGTTGTCACTACCAGGATTGAGTCTATAACTTTATCTATCTATCTATCTATCTATCTATCTATCTATCTATATATATATATATATATATATATATATATATATATATATATATATATATATATAAATGTGTGTGTGTGTGACTAGCATTTGGATTATATGATTATTGTTACTCTCTCTCTCTCTCTCTCTCTCTCTCTCTCTCTCTCTCTCTCTCTCTCTCTTCTCTCTCTCTCTCACTGGGCCATAACTCAGGCCCAGTGATGGCGGCCCGTGTTATCACACTTGCTCCCCATCTTTTATTTTGCCCAGCAAGACTCACGAGACGTCCATTTGTACGAGTGGGAACCACGGGGGGGAAAGGTAGGTCTCTCTCTCTCTCTCCCTCTCTCTCTCTCTCTCCCTCTCTCTCTCTCTCTCTCTCTCTCTCTCTCCCTCTCTCTCTCTCTCTCTCCCTCTCTCTCTCTCTCTCTCTCTCTCTCTCTCTAATAAGAGCTAAGTCTAGCAATCCAGCAAGCTTAAGAACGGGCACACAGCACAGCAAACCAATTGCAGCTTCGAGCAGCCGAAGCTCCAGGCTTCACATGAGTCATCTCACCGAATCTGAAGACAACCCAACGCGATATAGATAAGGGGCCTTTGGAAGCTGCAGTTTGGAGAGCAAAGTTTCGAATGGATGCTCGAGACGTTTCCATCTTGAATCGTGATTCACAAAGCAATACATACGTAAGATATCTCTTTTATATATATCTTCAGCTTAGGGTCGAAGAAGAGTGAACCGAATCGCGAATCCGTCTGTTGAAACAGCGAGCTAAGCGTGACGAGTGAGCTTGATAAAGATCCATTAGAGTGTATCTAAAGGCGTTCATTGGGAACTTTAAGTTCTTGATTTCCGTACATAAACAGTCTGGTACGGGAGCTCTCTATCATCACACATACACCACTTCTTGCCCCGAAAGTTTGTTTGCTAGCCAGGCGAAAAGAAAATTCAAGATAAATTATAATTCTCCACAGACAGACAGGCAGACAGACAGACGGACAGACAGACGGACAGACAGACAGACAGACAGACAAGCTGACAGATACAGACAGACAGACAAACAGACAATGAAAGGCGAACAGCAACATGGCCACATGTCTCAGCTCGTCACAGAAAGAAATTCCAATTCCTTTTCTTACATTTTTCTCATCTTTTCCCTTGAATCATAAACACCCCCAGATCACCATCGTCTCCATCCCCCAGGCCTGAAGACAATGTTAAGCCACGGACACCCACTCCCCCCCCCCCCCCCACTCCCCCACCGGACCCCCTCAAGACGAAGAAAGAGAAAGAGAAAGGAGAAGGAAAAAAAAAAAAAATAAATTCTGGACGAGAGATCAAATAACTGCAGACCCGCCAGCTGTTAACACGAGATGGGGGAGGTGGCCAAGTGGTGCACTTTTACTAGATGTTGAAGAGCGATTGTGCCCAAGACCACAAAAGTCTTGACAAATTCAAGACGTGTGCTGGAATTATAGGAACTTCCCAATGCGGTCCTCTTTTTTGGATACACTTTTTTTTTTTCCTCTTTTTTTTGGGGGGGACCTACATTGTGCACTGACGTATATTCTCTGGGGGCTTCCTCTGGGGGAATGCTGAGGAAATATCTGTAAATGTACCGTGTACATCTCTGTGTGCTCTTGGGGGAAGAAATCATTTTTCAAAGAAAGTGTGTGAGAAGCTGTGAAAGACGAAGTTGAAGGTCACCCCAATTTACGTTTTATATATTGTTACCCTCTTATTCTTCATTTCATTTCTCAACTCTCTTGTACAGTACCCTATATATATATATATATATATAAGATAAATCATCGGAGTACACTACGTTTACAACCAGATATACGCAAAACCGACATTTTCAAAAGCCAAATACACACACGTCCACCAGTTTTAAAAACCAAATGTACATGTGTCCACTCGTTTTAAAAATCGAATACACATACGTCCGCGAATTTCAAAAACCCTCACAGGGTTACAATCAGACGCACAGTACTTCACCAATATCAAAATACCCTCACTGGAAACTCTGCACCAACATGGAGACGTGTATTGTTATAGTTCTGGACTCTTGGACACTGCTGGAAATCTCCAGAGGACTTCGAGGATGAACTTAATCTCTGGCTCTGGCCGTGGCCGAAGTATACTTCGTAAAGTTCTCTGGAAATTGTGAGGCGATGGAAGAAAGATCTCGTAAGGATTGGTTCTCTGGATCCCGCTGGGGTATTTCATTTCGCTTCTCGTAAGATCATTATTATTATCATTATTATTATTATTATAATTATTATTATTATTATTATTATTATCATTATTGTTATTACTATCATTATAATTATTATTATTACTATTATTATTATTGCTATTATCATTATTATCATAATTATTATTGTCATTATTATCATTATCATTATCATTATTATTATTATCATTATTATAATTATTATCATTATCATTATTGGTGGATGGTGCGAACCATGAGCTACAGATGAAGATATGAGGAGGAAGAGGAATGTGCTGGAAATGAAATGTTTGAGGACAATATCTGGTGCGAGGTGGTTTGAGGACAATATGTGGTGCGAGGTGGTTTGAGGACAATATGTGGTGCGAGGTGGTTTGATCCAGTAGGTAATAAACGGGTGCCAAAGAGACATGGTGATAATAAGAAAAGAAAAGTGTAATTGAGAAAGGAGACGAGGGTGTGTTGAAATGGTTTGGACATATGGAGAGTATGAGTGAAGAGAGGTGCTTGTAGAGGAGCCCAGGAAAAGCCCATGGTCCAGACCTTTACAAACCGCGTTTGAACGGACATTCAGCTAGGCTGTGGTGCCAGGCCCCTCTCGAACAGTTATCGTACGGCGGTCCAGCAAGCCCGCACAACAGTAATCACCGCCTAGTTCTGGTGATTAGCTGATTAATTAACAATTTCCGCCAATTTGTGTCTGGCGGATCAGTAATGAGCGTTCGCGCGTGACGCTGAGGGTAGAGAGGAAAAAAATTTGATCCATTCATTCCCATATTTTTGTTTCTATTCCATATTTCTTTTTCTCCACAGCTCTTGTGACCTTATTCATTCTAAGAAATGAATAGTGTCATGGATGGACTAAAGTGAAAAAAAAATTATGTAACACGTTACCCTATGGAAGAGAAATAGAAGGAGCGATATCTGTCCACATACATATCCTTGTTTCCAGGTTCAAATATATTTTCCCACTTTTTTATAAGTTTGAAAAAGGAAAGCGTGTTATTTCAAGTTATATTTATCTACTCCATTCGTTACGTCACCAAAAATAACTGGAGGTGTGTGTGTGTGTGTGTGTGTGTGTGTGTGTGTGTGTGTGTGTGTGTGTGTGTGCGTGTGTGTGTGTGTGTGTATATATATATATATATATATATATATATATATATATATATATATATATATATATATATATATATATATATATATATATATATATTCATCATTGTAAGATGAAGGCAGGAAAACATATATACACATAGGACACATACTGTATATGTGAGTGACCACACAGCGTACGCCTCCCTGACCATGTACTACACCTACAGCTGGCTGGCCTGACGATACACCCTCAACACCCTGGTGACCACACCAGACGGAGGCATAACCCACCATAAGGACTCCAGTGGCAGAGCACCGTCTGCGTCTGTGTCCTCGCTTACATAAAACATACGTGACCTTGACCTCTGACAATCTCTCTCTCTCTCTCTCTCTCTCTCTCTCTCTCTCTCTCTCTCTCTCTCTCTCTCTCTCTCTCCCACAGTGGCCAGCTCCTCGTCCAAGAGTCTCAGTCGGGGAGACGGAGAAAGATAGATAGACAGACAGATAATGAGAGAGAGAGAGAGAGAGAGAGAGAGAGAGAGAGAGAGAGAGAGAGAGAGAGAGAGAGAGCTGATAGCTTGTTCATTTTTCCTGGTTACCAAGATTTCATGAGGGATTCGCCATCGTTTTTCAAGCTGATGGACGTAATCGGAAGGAGGAAAGTGTGTGTGTGTGTGTGTGTGTGTGTGTGTGTGTGTGTGTAGCTGCAAGTCCACAGACACCTGCTACATCCACGTGCAAACTCACGAACGCCCAATACAACCACGGACACCTAACGCATTCAAGTACACCCACCACATCCACAGACGCCCACTACTACCCACGGACCCCCCGACACATCCATGGACTCCCCACCCCTAAGTACAACCACGGACGCCCACTATATCCACGGACCCCCCTTCAAACACCCACGGACCCCAGTACAATCACGGGCGCCTACGTACACCCACAGCAACCACGGACCCCCGACACATCCACGGACCCCCACTACAACCCCCACGGACGCCTACTACACCCACGGACGCCCACGAACACTCACGGACGCCCACTACACCCACGGGCGCCCACTACAATCACAGACGCCCACGGACACCCACTACAACGGCTACCCACAACAAAGGCCTCGACAATACTCACAAAACGCTGCTTAAAATTCAGCGCTGCTGTCACACAGTCATTCCAACTTTACCTCCTCTTTTGTGGGGCATTCATCACCCCCTCCTTCCTTCCGTCCCCCCCCCCCACCACCTCTCCCTCGCTCCTGGACTGTGTTATTCATGTTATTCATCACCTCACCCCTTGCCCCACTATCTCCCTACCCTTGGCTATACTATTCACGTTATTCATCAGCTTTGTTCTCCCTCATGACTGGAAGCCATGTTATTCATGCCATTCATCACGTCCTTCACCACCAGTGCCGAGACACTGTTATTCATATTATTCATCAATTCCCCAGCCCTCTGTGGCCATACGCTTCTGACTGATGGCATTCAACTCATCACATTATGTAATGTAACCCATACATGACTTTACTAATGTTATTCATCAAATCCTTTGCCTTCTCCTTTATACACAGCGTCTCGTGTTTTATTCATCTCATCCCTCTCACGTATGCATGAGCGCTTCTTCATTATGCATAGCACACAGCCTCTTGTTTTATCCCCGTGTGAATAAAAAAAATTATACATTGAATTCCTCCACTGACAACAGCACCTATTATCATAATAAAAATAGTTATTATTATTATTATTATTATTATTATCATTATTATTATTATAATTATTATCATTATTATCATCATTATTATTGCTATCATTATTTTCACTACATTATTAATATCAATACTATCATTATTTATAATCATTATCATTATTATCATCATTACTATTTTCATTATAATAATGATGATGATAATAATAACAACAACAACAACAACAATAATAATAACAATAATAACAACAATAATAATAATAATAATAATAATAATAATAATAATAATAATAATAATGATAATAAAATACTAATTATGACAATAATAATACTAATTACAATAATTACAATAATAATAATAATAATAATAATAATAATAATAATAATAATAATAATAATAATAATATCAATAATAATAATAATAATAATGATAATAATAATACTAATACTAATAATAATAATATCAATAACAGAGTAAGTCAAACATGGGGCGCAAACACCGTAGACACACGACTGTGACCCCCCCATTCCTGCTCGTACTTCCGACGCTGTGGCTGGTTGTAGATTTCTGAGTCCTGTTGTGGTGGATGATGTTGTGGTGGATGATGTTGCGGTGGATGATGTTGTGGTGGATGATGTTGTGGTGGATGATGTTGCAGTGGATGATGTTGTGGAAGAAAGTTATCTTTCGTGTGGTTGAAATAACTCCCGGATGATACCAAGACCAGGTAATTATGTGACGCAGGTGGCCAGCTGAGAGAAGCAATCTCATTAGAAACCTTCTCTATTTTTTTTTGGGGCACTCTCTCTCTCTCTCTCTCTCTCTCTCTCTCTCTCTCTCTCTCTCTCTCTCTCGATCATGCACACGCTCCACGTAGCCGAACCCTCTCTTCTACATCCATCCGTCACTTATGTATCTTCACTTAACTCTTACAAAGTCTTCAAGGCACTGCCCCTAAATCTCCCTCAAAAGCCTTGCTTCCTAAATCCTTGAGAGAGAGAGAGAGAGAGAGAGAGAGAGAGAGAGAGAGAGAGAGAGAGAGAGAGAGAGAGAGAGAGCTCCTTTTTCACTTTTTTTTAATCAACGAATAAATCAGATTTACATCCGGACACAGATGTACGTACGGACCAGAACGACTCTGAGTGTACCATTAAATTTCCGAATTCATCTGTAAATAAAAACAGCTTCATCAAAAGGCCAGCCTCCCGACACCCCCCCCCCCAACAACAACTTACCCCCCCCCATCCATCCCCCTTCACCAACGTCAAATAATCCAGCTGAACCATAAAACAACTTCCCCTTTACGTCCTCAACCCTGATTACAACCCTTCCCCTCACGTCCCTGGGTCCTGACTCCCTCCCTCCCCGTGTGTGAGGAGGAGGAGGAGGAGCAGCAGGGGGTGGGGGGTTGTGTGTCATGTGGTGGTGGTGGTGGAGGGAGGAAAGGGAAAAGGTCGGGGGGTCGTCTACCAACATCCATGTTGCTTCATTACATATCAATCCGTGACTTTTCATATTTCGCTTCGTCCAGACACACAAAAACAGATCTCTCTCTCTCTCTCTCTCTCTCTCTCTCTCTCTCTCTCTCTCTCTCTCTCTCTCAATCTATCTATCCATCTTCTTATCTATCTACCTCTCAACGACAGTAATCTCTACTTTGTCCAAATGGACACACGACGTCACGGAAAGTACCTCGCCCTCAGCGAGGGAGCTTTGCGCCTGTTCCAGACAATAGCCACACCTGACGTGGTTGAGGACCAAAAAGCTATTGTCTCCCTCACTCTGATAAATCTTCACTTAAATGCTGGATGGCAGGGAAGGTACTATCGCTCTCTCCGTCGGCATCAAATCTATCTCTCTCTCTCTCTCCGCTCGGTGACGCAACGAAGATTAATACGCACGCATCTTTGCCGGCGTAACTTCCGATTCGATTTGGAGCTTTTATGATACAGTTCATCCAGCGTTCGCAATCTGTGCTGATATTCTTCTTCTCGTGTAGAGGAATTTGTGACCTATTTCTCTCACATCCTCCGTCCTGTGTGTGTGTGTCACAAATTCACCTCATCACCGTCAGGAGGTGGAGTTCTACCACTCCGTCCTGCCTGTACCGAAGTTACCTCATCACCTCACCCGTCTTCAGGAGGTGGAGACGCTACTCTTGCGCCCACGTCTCAGGGTGTTACAGTTCCTGTGAGTCTCTCCCTCCTCCATGGCGCGAGCCGATCCAGAGTTCATTAAACCCTATGGACGAAGCTGTCGGCCAACCTCCTCAAGTTGCTTGCCCTCAGGGGGCGGCGAGGCAAAGTTCCCTCTACCTCCCTCAACCTCTCTCTCTCTCTCTCTCTCTCTCTCTCTCTCTCTCTCTCTCTCTCTCTCTCTCTCTACATCTCAATAACGCTTCCTTGTCTCTCCCCCCCCCATCCCCCACGAGAGACAGACCTTTCATTAGGGGTCCTCCTTGATGCGAAATAGCCCTACGTTTCTCACTGAGAGAGAGAGAGAGAGAGAGAGAGAGAGAGAGAGAGAGAGAGAGAGAGAGAGAGAGAGAGAGAGAGAGAGAGAGAGAGAGAGAGCTGTTAATCACAGGACGGTGATAAGTTTCGTCTGATCTTCTCGTCTATATTGGTCTGCTCGCTTTACTGTGAGCAATTTTTTTTTCTAATTTTCTCTTGGCCCCCCAGATAACCCCCAAACACCCCCCTTCCACTTCCATACTTAGCCCCAGACATATCTTACCCAATCCTCATCCTAAAACCTCAGATAACTGATCTTCCTGCTAAACCCCAGATATCCAAACCCCAACTCTTCCAACCCCCTCTGCATCTCTCTTCTACTCTCTCTCTCTCTCTCTCTCTCTCTCTCTCTCTCTCTCTCTCTCTCTCTCTCTCTCTCTCCAGCCCTGCACCTGCAACAAGCGATCACCAATCCCCTGGTTAACTCGGAATGACTAACCACCCCCCCTTTGCGTAATTCTTAGGGGTGGCCGCTAGCCCGCTTAACGACTGTGCCGGGTAATTAAAGTTGCAAGGCTCACTGACAGCAGTTCAGAGGGAGAGGGGAGAACGGCTGGGAGGGCGAGGGAGGAAGACGAGGAAGGGTGAACTGGGGAGACGAGAAAGAGAAAGGGGAGGAGGTGGAGATTGGAAGAGGGAGGAAGACTGGCGAATGGGAGGGGTGGCGGGGAAGGGTGGGGCGTGGTTGTTATGGTGTACTGCAGGGAAATGGTGGAATGGGGTGAGAATGTGGTAGAACGGGGTGGAAAGGCTTAAAACTTGGGATGGAAAGGTTCCAGAGTAGCGATGGAAAGGCTCTACAACTGGAATAGAAAGGTTCCAGAGTGGGGGGGATGGAAAGGCTCTACAACTGGAATAGAAAGGTTCCAGAGTGGGGGGGATGGAAAGGCTCTACAACTGGAATAGAAAGGTTCCAGAGTGGGGGGGATGGAAAGGCTCTACAACTGGAATGGAAAGGTTCCAGTGGGGGAGATGGAAAGGCTCTACAACTGGAATGGAAAGGTTCCAGAGTAGGGATGGAAAGGCTCTACAACTGGAATGGAAAGGTTCCAGTGCGGGGGATGGAAAGGCTCTACAACTGGAATGGAAAGGTTCCAGTGGGGGGGATGGAAATGCTCTGCAACTGGAATGGAAAGGTTCCAGAGCTGGTAAAGAGGTGAAGTTAAATCGACCATGAAAGTCAAAATGATAATAACCGAAGAAGAAAAAAGGAGAAGAGACAAAACAGGGAACAGAGGAAGATGGAACAGTTATGAAACTAGAACAAAAATGGTGGAGGGAAAGGGGACGGTAATGGCAGTAGGAGGTGGAAAAGGATATAGAGAGAGGCAGAAGAAATGAGGGCTCCGAGGATGAGAATGAGGAAAACGAAAAGGAGACCGAAAAAAAACATGGGAAGTGATGACACACACACGATGAGCTGAAAGAGGGGAGGGAGGAAGCAGAGGATAATAAAAGGCGGAGACGAGAGAGAGAGAGAGAGAGAGAGAGAGAGAGAGAGAGAGAGAGAGAGAGAGAGAGAGAGAGAGAGAGAGAGAGAGAGAGAGAGAGAGAGAGTGTGTGTCGAACAAGATGTATTAATGTTCCCTAGCGAGACAGATGACACCAACTGACCACACCTGTCACACTCCCGCTTGGGTCCGATGACAGATCCTCGGCTGCCTCCTCCATGTCCAACCTCCTCTTTTCCTCTCTCCCCTTCACCATCGTCGTCGTCTGTCCTCTCCTTCTTTCCCTCTTCCGCCTCTCACCTCCTCTTCTTTATCATAAGCCAGGAGGGGACTCATGCTCTCCTTTCCTTCTCTTCCTTCCTCAAACAACACGTCCTTCTCTTCCTTCCTCCCTCTCTCCCTCCCTCAAACAACACGTACGTACCCTGGATGGCTTAGTGCTCAGGACGCCACAGTTCCTTGAGCACGACGGTAACAATCCCTGAGTAAGACACTTGTGCATGACCCTTGGGTGTGAACACTTGGCCTTCAATCTGATCTGACTCTTATGGGGTCAGGTCAAAGTCATCAGCCATCTCCTTACGTGGCGTCAACCATCCTCTACCTCCACGTGGCGTCAGCCTTCCTCTACCTCCACGTGGCGTCAACCTTCCTCTACCTCCACGTGGCGTCAACCTTCCTCTACCTCCACGTGGCGTCAGCCTTCCTCTACCTCCACGTGGCGTCAACCTTCCTCTACCTCCACGTAGCGTCAACCTTCCTCTACCTCTACATTTCGTCAACCTTCCTTTACCTCCACGTGGCGTCAACCTTCCTTTACCTCCATGTGTCGTCAACCTTCCCCTAAATGAAAACGTTTATCAACAACGAGGCGTCTCCTTATGAACGAATAAACTTTCTAAGCAGCAGGAAACGTTCATCAGAGTGGTAGGTGCCTCCTTTACGAAAAGAATAAACGTTTTATCCCCATATCTCAAAACGTTCATCAAGTGCTAGACGCCTCCTTACCAAGTTATACAAACGTTCTAATCACGCTAAGGGAAAACGTTACTCAAGAACCACAACATCTCCAAATAAACGTCTTCAGCCCGTGCCACATAAAATCTTTCTTAAACGTCTCTTCGTGTACATGAAGACATATCCCCTCCCTTCCCCACACATCTGGGGGGAGAAACGCTGTCGCGCATCCTAGAATAACACGTCCCTCCCCCTAAGTAACGTAATCATCAATGTTAGTTGTAGAGAGGTTGGGGGCTGGGGGTCGGGAAGGGTGGGGGGCGACAAGCGACTGTGACCGGGGTGGGGGCTGCGCTTGGCTCGGGATAATGTGGTTATCCTCCATCCACGTCGCACCGCCACTCCTGCTCCTCCTCCTCCTCCTCTTCCTCTTGCTGCTGGTGCTCCTGGCGATACTACTGCTGCTGCATGAGGCGGGTGGCTATTCCTCCTACATTAGTCAGCTTCAAGACTACAAGCCAGTCGATCATTGGAGCGAGGGAGGCACCACCACAATAATCAAGGAGGCAACTAGACAGGGGGCACCATCCACCACCGTATCCTTCATGAGCTGGCCCGGGTACCAGTCACACGGGGGCACACAGTCTAAAAAAAGGACCATCTTCGGGGTCCTACTGACTAAGGGTCCCTGAGAGTGGCAATGGCTTTTCGATGAGAGGCAGCAACTCTCTTCGAATTGTTGCTTCTCATGGCACCTCGCGTACCTCCGTGACGCATGGCCCCCCCAAGGACGTTCAATCCCGCGACTCAGGTCCCTTGGGGTACATATGAGCACTCCATGCACCTTGCTAGACCACACCTCCCCCCACCAACACTCCTTCTTCCTTCTCACAAAAGCCATCCCAAGACGTCCTTCCCGTCTCCAGGCGTCTCACCAACAGAGTTCTCCTCTCATTACACAGAGACGGTGGGCGGTAATTGCACGACTTTCGCTGCGCGTAAAATACTACTACCCGGCCATCAGCAACAGGCGACCTCCCAGCCAAAAGGGGACGTCCTAGCCAAAAAGGCGACCTCCCAGCCAAACGGGACGTCCTAGCCAAAAGGCGACCACCCAGCCAAAAGGGGACGTCCTAGCCAAAAGGAGACCTCCCAGCCAAAAGGGAACGTTCTAGCCAAAAGGCGACCTCCCAGCCAAAAGGGGACGTCCTAGCCAAAAGGCGACCTCCCAGCCAAAAGGGAACGTCCTAGCCAAAAGGCGACCTCCCAGCCAAAAGGGGACGTCCTAGCCAAAAGGCTGACCTCCCAGCCAAAAGGGGACGTGCCAGCCAACAGACGACCTCCCAGGCCAGGCGATCTCAAAGCCAGACGACTTCCATCAGGAGACCTCCAGCGCCCACAGCAGTCAGGACCTCATCCCTCCGGCTGGCAATTACCCGAGACCATCCACTGTTGACGCCGCTAATAAGAGGGTTCACTTGGACGTGGCACATGAAGGGGGAGGTGGGGACAGTCGTTCGTATGGGTAGGGGAGAGGTTTTCGTGGGGGTAAGGGAAGAGGTGTTCGTGGTATTGGGGTAGGGAAACGTCCGTGGCTGCTGGGGCTGGGAAGGGGCGTCCTTGGAGCGGGAGGGAGGCGTTCGTGGTGATGGGGTGAGAGAGGAGGAGTATGGGGGGTGAGGACATCTGTGGTGTAGGGTTGGGATAGAGGAGGGAGGCTTACGGCCTAGGACAGGAGATGGAAGCGTGGGCTAGGCCTGGTGTGTGTGTGAGAGAGAGAGAGAGAGAGAGAGAGAGAGAGAGAGAGAGAGAGAGAGAGAGAGAGAGAGAGAGAGAGAGAGAGAGAGAGAGAGAGAGAGAGAGAGAGCACCAAGGTGGGGGTAGGTGGGTGGGGGTGCCCATGTCCCACCACTTAGCGACATGGAGCAACTCACCGGAACTACAGGTCTAAGTAACCATCAGAGCCGCCCTGCGCCCCGGGCTCTCTCCACAAGCGTTCCCCAGACCAGCCTGGCCCTACCACCTCGACCAGCCTGGCCCTACCACCTCGACCAGCCTGGCCCTACCACCTCGACCAGCCTGGCCCTACCACCTCGACCAGCCTAGACCCTACCACCTCGACCAGCCTGGCCCTACCACCTCGACCAGCCTAGACCCTACCACCTCGACCAGCCTAGACCCTACCACCTCGACCAGCCTGGCTCTACCATCTCGACCAGCCTAGACCCTACCACCTCGACCAACCTGGCCCTACCACCTCGACCAGCCTGGCCCTACCACCTCGACCAGCCTAGACCCTACCACCTCGACCAGCCTGGCCCTACCACCTCGACCAGCCTAGACCCTACCACCTCGACCAGCCTAGACCCTACCACCTCGACCAGCCTGGCTCTACCACCTCGACCAGCCTAGACCCTACCACCTCGACCAGCCTGGCCCTACCACCTCGACCAGCCTGGCCCTACCACCTCAAACAGCCTGGCCCTACCACCTCGACCAGCCTGGCCCTACCACCTCGACCAGCCTGGCCCTACCATCTCGACCAGCCTGGCCCTACCATCTCGACCAGCCTGGCCCTACCATCTCGACCAGCCTGGCCCTACCACCTCGACCAGCCTGGCCCTACCACCTCGACCAGCCTGGCCCTACCATCTCGACCAGCCTGGCCCTACCACCTCGACCAGCCTGGCCCTACCACCTCGTCACAAGCCCTCCTAGTAACCCCCTCTCCCCATTCCCCCATCGCCTAGGTGCACCCATCCTTACCCTACCCCCCCTCCCCTTCGCTGTGGTCTTCTAAGCTCCCGGCAAACCACGTCCCCCGAAAGAGCTATATCTTGTCGTGGTTCACAGACGTGAGACACCACAGTTCTCGGAGGGGTTTTCAAGAATCCCAAAGACTCAGGCCCTTGACCTGCGTCCCAGCTATTTCCCCCCCTCCATCCACCAGGTTTCCCCCAAGACATTCTCTCCCTCGTCAAGAATTCCATAACCCATCCATTAAGTATCCATAAAGTATCTCCAGATGGTATCCACGGACTATCTTTATCAGCTATCCGTGAGCTACCTTCAGAACTGGTCCATATAAATTCAGCGCAAAATGGTACGAGATCTGTAAACACGATTCATGGACAGAGCGAATCATCAATTGCTAACGGAGACTTACACAGTGTGGAGGCTTATACAAATCGGTTTATAATACTTTGTTTAGTTGAATATGACACTTTAAATTCTATATTCTCAAAAGAAAATTTCATCACCCATAAAGCAACTGAGGAACTGCATGAAAAAATCCTATCATATACATACATATATACGCATATATATATATATATATATATATATATATATATATATATATATATATATATATATATATATATATATATACAAACGTAAATGCATAGAATATCTATTGAGTATACATATATACATACATGCTGAATCATATACTAATAAACTTCTGTACTAATATACATATAAATGAAAAGACGACATACAAACAGACTGTTACATGCACTATCGTTATTCTCATTCCAGCATAACTATGAATACAACAATTACATAATTACATACATACACGAAATACATACCAGTTGGACTATATACATTCAGTTATATGCAAATTAACGCACTCTGGTGGTGGCGAAAACCAGAGGATTAACAGCAATATTATACTGTGTGTGTGTGTGTGTGTGTGTGTGTGTGTGTGTGTGTACACGGAACTCATTCGTATCCAACATGACGAGTCACACGATATCAACACTAATCCTCATGATTCATTGGACAATGATGAACACACCTCATCACCCACCCACCCAGGGGATGAAGCAGCGGTACTCATCAACTCTCTAAGAGATAAATATCAGACGTGAAGCAATAACTCGTGGCCATTATCAAAGTCCCTGGACGTGGATGTACAAAAAAAAAGGCTTGACCAACACAGTTAGAAAGATTGATGAAGACATTCATCACATAATCATAACAGTACTAGATGCTCTTCATCAAACACAGGGAGTTACCATACATAAAATACCATCAATAAAATCTAAATAATAACATAAGTCGTAAGAATTCGATTGTTAATTGATAATACTCCAGCTAAGGAATAGTTTCCCTCGTTAGCAAAGCAGCTTCAGTAATAGAAGAAAAAAAAGAGGGGCCACATTCGTTCACACTCAGTCTCTAGCTGGCATGTGTAATGCACCGAAACCACAGCTCCCTATCCACAACCAGGGGGAATATAACCTGTATCATTCCTAAGGGAACCGGGTTCCACTGACTCTTGGTACTCTTCACGAAAGGCAATGTTACGATAAACAATTATAATCCACAAAATTACTGAAATTATACGTAGGTAATCACAAACATGCAAATAGGCACATAAAAAAAAACATTTGCTCAAACATACACCTATACATATAACCCATACACATTCATACACATACATATACATACAAATATGTCTATACATACAGAAACACAAACACACACACACATACATGAACACAGAAACACAGCCATACACATATAATCATACACATATACCCACACAGAACTTCACAGACAGACGATTCAATAACGTATGCAAATTGGTTCTTTTGTGCCACAATTATGAACCATTAACGCCTGTTCAGTGCGGGGGGAGGTGGGGAGCTTGCCCTCTCCCCATAGGAAGTCCTCTCCTCACCCTAAGCTCCCTTGTTCTCCCCTTATACTAAGCTCACAGTGTTCTCTCCTCACACTAACTCCCTTCTCTTCTCCCTACACTACGCTGTCTGGTCCTCCCCTTACACGATGCCTCCCTTTCCCTCTCCTTACACTCAACTCCCTTGAATTCCCCCCAACACTAAGCTCCCTTGAACTTTCCTCACATTAAGCTCCCTTATCGTACCCTAACACTCAGCTCTGCTTCCCTCGCTCGAACACATTTTTTCTTCTTCTGTCGTTCTTAAAAATTTCTCTCTTCCATATTCTTCTACTATGGCTCTTGCCCCTTCCGTTCTCTCTTCCTCTCTTCTTTATCTTATCTTCTTACTCTTTTTATTATCTATTTCTTCTCATTTCCCCTTCCTAACTGTTCATCATATCTCACTATTCATTGTGGATGATGAGGGATAGAAAGGAATGTTGGGGACAACGCACAACACGTGTGGTGAGGACAGCACACAACACGTGTGGTGAGGACAGGACACAACACGTGTGGTGAGGACAGGACACAACACGTGTGGTGAGGACAGGACACAACACGTGTGGTGAGGACAGGACACAACACTTGTGGTGGGGACAGGACACAACACGTGTGGTGGGGACAGGACACAACACGTGTGGTGAGGACAGGACACAACACTTGTGGTGGGGACAGGACACAACACGTGTGGTGAGGACAGGACACTACACTTGTGGTGAGGGCAGCGCAAAACACATGTAGTGAGAAAAGCACACGACACGCGTCCTAATCCCCTTGAACGTTCATACTAACGAGGTCATTTGCGTTCATTATACCGCAGCTGAAGGGGTGGAAGAGGTGGGGAGAGGGGAGGAACATGGGGAGGAGACGAGGTGGTGGGGGAGGAACAGGCACATTAGGGGAGGTGAAACAATTAGGTCAGCGTGAGTTGACGTCTTTCTCCCCTGTTTGTGTTAAAACCTATCTATTTATCTCGCCCCGTTCCTCTGCCAAGGGGAGATATCTACTTCACTCCCATTCCTCCCCATAAGCTATTCACCCCATTCCCCTATTCCTCCCGACGTGGGAGCTATTTACCACATCGCCGTTCCACTCAATAGGGGTGCTATCTACTCCATCCCCTTTCCTCCCCACAGGGGAGCTATCAACACACGTAACGTTCCAACAATATCAATAACTATCCTGCCCATCAATCACTTCTCTATTTACAACTTCTATACATTGCAGTCCATAGACTCGGCACCATTTCAGCATCTATAAAAGCCTCAGTGCTCTCTATATCATCTATATGACTGTAAAAGCTTTCGTATGTTCTATACCATCTATATATCTATCAAAGCTTTAGTACTTCCTGTATCATCCATATGTCTGTACTAACTTCAGTGTTTTCTTCATTACCTATATCACTGAAACGAGAGAATGTAAACAAAAGAGCTATAAGCACGAGTATCGGCAGTCAACAGCGGATCCCATGACATAGTGTCGAATCCTATTTCAGACTTCAATAATCCCATCGGATTCACTTTACACTCACGGGTGGATGATTCAATCCTGTGCGGCGATGCCTTCCTCTGCCATATTCATAAACTACACGCCTCCTGGCGGTTATTCGCCCGTTGTGGGCTCTGTACATAAGGTATCTACCGTTTCATATACTGTTTATTGTTTATAACGGTTTTGTGTGGTTATTACGATGAGGTGTGTGTGTGTGTGTGTGTGTGTGTGTGTGTGTGTGTGTGCTCATCAGACCGCCTGCGAGTCTATCTATCTTTCTATATCTTCCAGTGTCTATAGCTAGATCTATATTTGCATTTATCTGTTTCTCTGTCTATGTATATCTATCTATGTTACTATCTTCTATCTATCTATCTATCTATCTATCTATCTATCTATCTATCTATATATATATATATATATATATATATATATATATATATATATATATATATATATCCGTGTAGTATACATGAATATGGAAATTCCACAGCGTAAAATATTTTTCCTCTCGCCTGATCCCGGTGAAAAATCATGTCTTTCATTCCACTTTTCTAAACCCTCTTTATTCACTCTCTTCTAGCGCACTTCTCCTCCCCCAACCCCCTAACCAACCCTCATCCTTGCGCACTCTCTCCCTCCCTCTCCACTGGTTCTCTTCCCCTGCACTTCGTTTCCTCCCCTCCTCCTCCCCACCTCATCTATTACACTCTCCTCTTTTGTAATCTTGAGGCACTTGTGCCTTGAGGGTGTGTGTGTGTGTGTGTGTGTGTGTGTGTGTGTGTGTGTGTGTGTGTGTGTGTGTGTGTGTTCGCAAAGTCGATTCTCCTGCTTGAAAGCAGCCCCATCAACCAATCAGAACCCCCGAGGGGCCTTATCATGGCTGGAAAAGGGAAGTGGATTGGAGGACCTCTCGACCAATGCCAAGGTTTTTGTAAAGACCTTCGTGGATCTTGTAATGAGAATAATCTTAGGGAAAACATTCATGGATTTTCTATCTTTTTTTTTTCCACTTCTTTTAAGTTCAGAGTGATCGATCGGATGTGATTTCGCGAACTCGTACGAGGAAATACGATAAATTATGATTCTGGATGCATGGTACTGAGCCTACACGTCGCTTGAATTTTTTTTTCCCCCTTGAGCACGACGGTACGATCCTTGAGCACGACGGTGTACGATCCTTGAGCACGACGGTGCACGATCCTTGAGCACGACGGTACGATCCTTGAACACGACGGTACGATCCTTGAGCACGACGGTACGATCCTTGAGCACGACGGTGCACGATCCTTGAGCACGACGGTGTACGATCCTTGAGCACGACGGTACGATCCTTGAACACGACGGTGTGCGATCCTTGAGCATGACGGTACGATCCTTGAGTACAACGGACGATCCTTGAGCAGACGGTACGATCCTTGAACACGACGGTACGATCCTTGAGCACGACGGTGCACGATCCTTGAACACGACGGTGCACGATCCTTGAGCACGACGGTACGATCCTTGAACACGACGGTGTGCGATCCTTGAGCACGACGGTGTACGATCCTTGAGCACGACGGTGCACGATCCTTGAAGACGACGGTGCACGATCCTTGAAGACGACGGTACGATCCTTGAACACGACGGTGTGCGATCCTTCAGCACGACGGTGTACGATCCTTGAGCACGACGGTGCACGATCCTTGAGCACGACGGTACGATCCTTGAACACGACGGTGTGCGATCCTTGAGCACGACGGTGTACGATCCTTGAGCACGACGGTGCACGATCCTTGAGCACGACGGTACGATCCTTGAACACGACGGTGTGCGATCCTTCAGCACGACGGTGTACGATCCTTGAGCACGACGGTGCACGATCCTTGAGCACGACGGTACGATCCTTGAACACGACGGTGTGCGATCCTTGAGCACGACGGTGTACGATCCTTGAGCACGACGGTGCACGATCCTTGAACACGACGGTGTGCGATCCTTCAGCACGACGGTGTACGATCCTTGAGCACGACGGTGCACGATCCTTGAGCACGACGGTACAATCCTCGAGAGCGATGGTACGATCCTTAAGCACAAGTCGGAACGCCGTATTCAAGAGTCGTACCGTCGGGCTCAATGGTCGTACCGTCATGCTCAAAAGTCGTAACCTCGTCGTGCTCAAAGGCCGTGTTTAAGGGTCGTATCCACGTACTCAAGGGTCGTGCAGTCGTACTCAGAGGTTTAAGAATTTTCCGTATCTTCGCTCTGTCTTAAATTCCTGTTTATACATAAGTCTTTTTGATCTTTGTTTACCAGGCAGTATGTCTGCATACCTCAAGACATTAAAACAGCTCCTTGTTAACCTCCCTCCCTCCCTCCTCCTCCACTGTTTTCAATGAATAAACAAAATATTCTTTACATCACAAGGACCCAGGGAGCGTGGGATTCAAGAAGGGAGAATTCAGCGAGCGAGCGAACTCCAGCACACAGAACCACCAACGCACAGTCAGCGTCTACAAAGTCTAGCTCCTAAAGAGAGAAAAAAAATATCAAGTTTTGGCATGGAGGGAGTGAGTCAGGCGAATGTTGCTGGCTTACAGACTTGACAAAGAAAAATATATTGGGTATATACCACATTTACTGGAGTATATACAGCTGCAGATCGTGGCTGTGCGTGCGTGCGTGCGTGCGTGTATGTGTGTGTGTGTGTGTGTGTGTGTGTGTGTGTGTGTGTGTGTGTGTGTTAATACCTATCTGTACTGGTGGGGAGGTAGGGGGGGATGGGTTGGTTCATGACTCGTGAGGGGGGGACGCCCCCATCTCTTAAACCTTCCTCCATCATATAACTTTATGCATGCTGTCCTCCTTCACTATCTAATCTCTTTCATTCATTCCATATTCAATTACTTTTTATAAGGCTATAAAAGTAGTCCTTCACACCTGGTCTTTTTTCTAAACAAGTTTTCCTCGCCTAATTCTACGTTGTGGCTTCCTGCGTGGTTGGTCCATTTGCTGGTGTGTTTGTCCATGCGAATGACCTCTGTGTGCATCCGTGTGTGTGTGTGTGTGTGTGTGTGTGTGTGTGTGTGTGTGTGTGTGTGTGTGTGTGTGTGTGTAGTTTCGCTTGCCTGAGCACTTATGTGTCTACCAACGCAATTAGTCGTATTTCTAGACCACTGTCATCAAGTACCGTGTGAGGTGGAGAGAGAGAGAGAGAGAGAGAGAGAGAGAGAGAGAGAGAGAGAGAGAGAGAGAGAGAGAGAGAGAGAGAGAGTCTCAATGGAGTTCAGTGGTCCATCTCTCTTTACCTCAGTCCAAAAGCGGAGGGCTTCCCTAAACCTGAAGGGTGTACTGGGCTGGAGTGTTCCAGCCCAGACTAGAGCTGCTGAGGGTGAGGGCGAGGGTGAGGGGGAGTGAGGGGTGAGGGGTGAGGGTGAGGGGTGAGGGTGAGGGTGAGGAATGAGGGTGGTGACGAGGGGTGAGGGTGGTGGTGAGGGTTGAGGGTGGTGGTGAGGGGTGAGGGTGAGGCCTGAGGTTGGTGGTGAGGGCTGAGGATGAGGGGTGAGGGGTGAGGGAGGAGGTTTAGCCTGACACCTCTGGTCAGTCCTGGTCTACGTGCAAGGTCCAGGTCAGCTGTAAACCAAGGCTTCAGGTCAGGTCCTTCACATCCAGGGCAGCAAGAGCAGCAGGACAATCTTGAGCCACAACGTTCGTAGGTGTGGACGCGAACAGACGAATTACAACACACACACACACACACACACACACGTTGGGCCTTTAACCAGCCCTGGGAGACCGGCCCTGGGAGACGGTGGTCTCCTCTTTAACCCATCCATCCAGACTTGGAGACACTATCTCCATGATTCAACAGTTATCGACGAATGTAAATTTCACACCGATGCATAAAATCCGCTTTTATCTACCACACTGAGAGGGCTTGGGTCCTGGCCAAGGCTCCTGAGGCTTTCTATACAGAATATCTATCTATCTATCTACCTATCTATTCATTCATCAATCTACCTATTTATCTATCTATCTATAAATATTATATATATATATATATATATATATATATATATATATATATATATATATATATATATATATATATATATATATATATATATAAATACATACATATATGTATTCCATACGGTTCTTTGTTAGTGCGTGTATCTGGTGCTTATAAATCAACAAATGCTCTATACAAATCAAATCTGTGAATAAATGATGCGTAGATGATAAGGATATCAGCGCTAGGAAAGGAAAAATGATAGGTGGTAAGAAGCTACTGGTGTTCAGAAAGGGGTGAAAATTGATAGGAAATCTTTTACCATTAGAGTTGTGGTGATGTTATAAAGCCACAATACAGTTGTGATTGGATGGAACTCACAACTCATCTCCTGGCAAGTAATAGACTCATGCCCCTTTCATCCATAACCCGCCCCGCCCCACCACCAGTGAAACCATATCTCCCTTTTCCCGTCGCCCTATTCACCCTATCTACCAGTCTTGCCCCCCACCAACCCCACCACTCTTATCTGTATCTCTAATCACTCGGGCCGTCATTCCCAATTCCTATGCCCCATTCAATTCCTATTACAGTATCACTCCCCGTTTCTGTGTCTCATCGCTCTACCCCATTTTCGTGTTTCTCTCCCTTCGTTTGACTCCCATACAAACCTCTGATAAACTCCCCCTCCCTCTGTCTCTCTCTCTCTCTCCCCTCACCTTCCTTCCCCCTCCCTCCCTCTCTCCCTCTGTGTTGGTGTTGGTGGTGGTGGTGGAGGCAGATGAAGGCGAGGGGGTAGGAGGGAGGAGATCAGCTGGCTCGGTACAATATATTAATTCCGGTTTGAGTCTGAAAAAAAAATATCCGGGTTTTATTGTCGTCGACTTTTATATCCGGGTTCAGTTCCGCATCGACTAATCAACGGTACAGGATGTACCCGAAATATAACCGTATATAAATCGAGATATATAAAAAAAAGGAACAAAAACTACAATTATTTACATAAGAAATCATTAGCACAGTTAATCTGTATTCATATCGGATATTAATCTGGACTGAACAGATATGTATGAACAGATAAATCGTACAAAGAGGTAATTGGTTGCCTGATAATTCTAGAGCCATAGAAAATACCCCCGTATATATATATATATATATATATATATATATATATATATATATATATATATATATATATATATATATATATATATATATGTATATATATATATATATATATATATATATATATATATATATATATATATATATATATATATATATATATATATATGCTATTGGAGTTGACAGCAACACATTATTTTCTCTCCTACCTTCAAAAAGGACAAACTACTAACTACACTTGTAAACACAACGTCGTGATTACAGTGAGGATAAAAGAGAGGCGACACTACCCGTCTAATAACATTACTACACGACCATATGAACCCGCACACTCCCTATGGGGCATCATGATGATAATACACATGGTATACCATCACAGTGCAGGGGATCTGTTCATGGTAAATCCTCGCCGTTCTGAGCCGTCTATCTTCTCACTGTGGCTGAAAAGTAGAGTCATGAAGATGGCTACATTTCGTGGACTCGATCACTGTCAACAGACAAAAAAAAAACAAAAAAAAAAAAACACCGGCTCCATGACTTACAACGAAAGACGACGACAAACCACCACCGACAACCAAAGACGACCACAAACCACCACCAACAAACAACCAAAGATGACCACAAACGACGACAACAGAAGCTACTACAAGACGACCACCACAAACCACACCAACAAAACATCTTACAAGACGACCACCACAAACCACACCACCACAACCTACTACAAGGCCTCCACCACAAACCACACCACCTCAACCAGCCACAAGACCACCATAAACCACACGGCCGTAACCTGCCACAAACGACCACCACCTCTAACAAGGGATCAAGGATGATTCTACTCCCAAGCACCTCCTGCAGACCCCAACATGCCACCCGCTGCGTCCCCGGCCCTCATCCCATTGGACTCAAATCCTCGTCCCCGCCCCCTCAGGCTTCACGCGCCTCACCCCCAAAGAGCCATAACAGGTTTCCAAGGCGGGGGCTTCCCGATTGGTCCCTCTGGAGCCCCTGGACAAGATCCCGACAGGCGAAGGATGTGAGGCCCGATCCATCACCCGGACCTGAGCCCTCAGACAACTTCATTTCTGGCGAGTCGTCAGTCAGCCAGAGGCCCGGTGCTCTCCCTCCCTCCCTCTAGACCTTGTCTGGGCACTGGGCTCCTCTCTCTCTCTCTCTCTCTCTCTCTCTCTCTCTCTCTCTCTCTCTCTCTCTCTCTCTCTCTCTCTCTCTCTCACTGGCACCGGGTTCCTCCCTAAGTCCCCCATGACTCTGTTACCGGCACACTCTACACTGTCCCTGACACTGACATTGGCGGGGGACCTTCTTAAGCGTACGAGAGAGGTTCGACTACCTGGTCTCCCTCGCTAAATCCCCCTGACTCTGTTACCGTCACTCTGACACTGACGCCTCCTTAGGCACACGAAGGGCGTCCTCACCTGGCCTCTGACGCTGACACTCGACAATGGCTCCGTCCTCAGCACCGGGTCCTCACTTAAGGTGACAGGGTGAGCCATTCATTTAAGTCAGATGGGGCTCTGACACCATATAGCCGTTCATCCCTTCCCTTTAGGGCTGGTCGATGACGTAACCTTAAGTGTGTGTGTGTGTGTGTGTGTGTGTGTGTGTGTGTGTGTGTGTACTTAGACGTGGTACTCCATACTAGCTCGTACACTGACATCTTGTCTCCCTGAGCGTCAGTGTAGCGAGGGAAGGTCTCAGTCTAATGGGAGGGACGACTGACCCACGTCTGGTCTGTAGCACGTCTTTACATGCCACTGTTCACGTTCCACAGGTAACCTCCCGGTAACTGCTGATAACACTATAAAGCATAGAAAACGGGGAACAGAAAATGCTGCAGAGAATACGAGACAGGAATGAAACTTGAGAGGAAACTGTTAATGAAAAGGGAAATTCCGTTTGTGGAAGGTTAGTAAGAAGAGGTTTGTACTGTACCAGCTGGACGACTTCGTTAAGAAAGAAATTGCCCCGATAAGTGATCGATATATATATATATATATATATATATATATATATATATATATATATATATATATATATATATATATATATATATATATATTGATGTGGCCTTGTTAACGTTTCTCAGCGCAATTGGTCGACCTGCTTGTTATTCCTGTATTTTCACTGCCAGCTCCTCCAGATACCTGAATGACATACACTTCACCCGTCAACTTCACTGCTCTGCATATCAAAATCTTCTTTCACTGTCATCGTCGCTTCCCTACACCATTATTGTCTCCTTCTCAGAAACGGTTTGAAACCCCCTGGTGCAGCCTCCCTTCCCACTGACGGTGAAATCCCTCGAACCAATCTATCGCGCCAAAATGACGATAATAAAACTCGCACTTATTGGGTAAAGAGGTTCCTCCACCCCAGAATAAGAGGTGATGAAACCCGTCAAGGGAAATAGGCGGGTTATCATACATTGTGTGGGAGCCCTCACTTGGTGTCGACACCGTTGGGTTGATGATGAGCACCAGGATAGCTCCCGTGTTCAGGGTAACACTAGTGTGGATGGAGGTGTGGATGGGGTGTGGATGGGATGTGGATGGCGTGTAGATGGGGTGTGGATATGGGTGGATGGTGTGTGGATGGGGTGTGAATGGGGTGTAGATGGTGTGTGGATGGGTGTAGATGGAGAGTGGATGGGTTGCGAATGGGGTGTGGATGTAGGTGTGGATGGAGTGTGGATGGGGTGTGGATGGGGTGTGGACGGGTGTAGATGGAGTGTGGATGGGTTGTGGATGGGGTGAGATGTAGGTGTGGATGGTGAGTGGATGGGGTGTGTACGGGGTGTGGATGGAGTGTGGATGTGGTTGTCAGTGGAGTCTGCACGCTCTGGCTCACCTAGCAGTCATGGTCGACCTCACACTGTCTTATCACCGACTAACGCCCATAAACTGCTTAAAAATGCTTCATTATAGCCTACTTCTGCCCCAGGATAATTACCTAGGATGGGACTGGAGGCCGTGGGGGAGTAAGGGGGTGCATTTCCACCTCCACCACCATCACCATTAACCTCCATCACCATCTCCATCACCTCGAAGAACATCACACAGTTCCTCACTTTCAGTCGTGGGAAAATGACTATGAACACTTATTTTCATCCACGAACTTCATCTCCCTCCATCACATTATCTCTCCCTTGTCTGTTACTCTCTCTCTCTCTCTCTCTCTCTCTCTCTCTCTCTCTCTCTCTCTCTCTCTCTCTCTCTCTCTCTCTCTCAAACTCTCTCTCTCTGTCTCTCTCTCTGTCTCTCTCTCTCTCTCTCTCTCTCTCGGTTCCTGAAATAGCCTCGAAGCCCTGTACCAAGCACCAGTCTCGTCAAATCTGATTACGATGGTCCCTATGTGTACTGTGGGCAGTACATCTTTTGTCTCAGGTCTTTGATGTTTACAGTACATGAATTCACAAAAGCTTTACAAGAGGCACAGAAAGATCTTCCTTCATCAGTGTGTTACCTGAGCAAATAAATATCTACAAGTTCTATTACTTCAATCTGGCTTAACCATGTAAAAGGCACACGATGATAATAATAATAATAAATAATCATAATAATAATAATGATAATAACAATAATAATAACAGTAATAACAATAATAATAATAATAATAATAATAATAATAATAATAATAATAATAATAATAATAATAATAATATAATAATAATAATAATAATAATAATAATAATAATAATAATAATAATAATAATAACGATAATGATATTACTACTACCACCACTACTACTTCTACTAATAATGATAATTATAACAATAATATTAATATGAAAGGAAGAAGCAGAAGTATTAACTGTTCATCAAGGTAATACGTAAAAATGTATACCCCCGAAGGGTGACGAAAGACTTAAAAAATATTCACTCTTCTTTCTAAGACTCTCGAAAAGATTCCTGGGCTTTTCGCACACATGACCTGACCCCAGGTTGGGGCGTGACTTGAACTGACCCCTTACACACGCCCTCAGAAATCGACGAGGGATCAGCTGAAAGGGAGTAACGAATAAACTTATTTACATTCGCATGAAAAAAGGGCATGAATACCTTCGAGTTCGTTTTCTTCGTGAGAACTGATGGTAAACACTCTTGTACTGGGGGGGGGGGGGGGGGGGGGGGGGGGGACTTGGGAAGTGTTCTAGCAAGGGTATGCCTCTCCATCGACCCGTCTCAAGAGACGAGAGGAAGGTCAGAGGTCAGAGTTCACGTGTCGATTATACTGAGAGGGTGGTGTGCACATCTGGGCCAAGTTCATGTACATTTCACGATAATATGAGTCAAGGTCATGCGGATTTCATGCTCAAGAACGCATGGACTCTGCTACCGGGGTCATGACCTAAGGTACGCGTGACCTCAGACGTCTTAAGGCAGTTTATGGAGGAATACAATGGAATCTAAACAGCAATAGACCATTGGATCCTTTCGAGTTAAAGCTGACATGACCAAAGACGTAAGGCTAAGGCTAGGGTAAAAAGGCTAAGGTTAGAGTTAAGGCTAAGGCAAGGATTAAGGCTAAGGCTTAGGTTAAGGCTAAGGCTACGGCTAAGACTAAGGTCGGAGTTAAGGCTAAGGCTTGGGCTAGGGTTAAGGGCAAGGCTTTATAAAGCTAAGGCGCGACGCGGCGGCCTAGCGAGATTGAACTGGAATCTAATACAGGCTAACTTGTGGGAGATGAGTGGTGTCAGAGCCAGAGATGGGGGGAAGGCTGTGATGTGACCACGGAGTAAGCCTGCGGGACCAGAGAGAGAGAGAGAGAGAGAGAGAGAGAGAGAGAGAGAGAGAGAGAGAGAGAGAGAGAGAGAGAGAGAGAGAGAGAGAGACCCCTTCCTCACCAGAGTATCCTACACAGACCCCCATGGCCTGTCGTCTAATGCTTTCGAATGCCTCTTCTCGTTCTTGCGTCTATCCCTCTCCTTCTCCTCCCTGAGCGACACCTCAATATCTCATCTCTTAATTGTTCCTATTTTTGCAAGTAATTTCCCTCGTTTAAGCTATGTCCCTTTTTTCCAGCGTTATTGTCCATTTTCTGCGTATCTGGAAAACCACATTAGTACGTATGCTTTTATTCTTCTTTTCTGCTCTTATGTCTAGTCTGTCTGTCTGTCTGTCTGTCTGTCTGTCTGTCTGTCTCTCTCTCTCTCTCTCTCTCTCTCTCTCTCTCTCTCTCTCTCTCTCTCTCTCTCTCTCTCTCTCTCACGCACTTGTAATGGCATTCTCGATCTCCCATACATCGCTTGAACAATTCCACTCCCACGTACTGATTTACTACACACCCTCGCACATGGAAGCATCTAACTTACCCTACATCTCCCATGTACTGATCAAACACACTTATAGTAAGGCACTTCCTCTCCCATGCACATCACTTTCATTTAATCTCTCCATCTCTCCCATGGTAAGGTACCCCGCTACCAACGTCTCTCTCCCACGTCTCATAACTCCCTCATTTTCTAATTAACCAACTTGGACTCTTTCCCCCCCCTCCCCCTCTCCCCTGAATCATCTCTCCCTCTCCCTTCCTCTCTCCCCCGTAGATCCTCTGGCACCCTTCTCCATGAAAACCACATCTCTCTGCCTTTACCTCCCTCTACACCTTTGACCTCTCCCTGTACTTATCCTTGCACCCCTCTCCCACGCGTCTCCTCTTGCACCATCCTTCCTCCTTTTCACCCTCCCTGCATCACCACTTTCCCCCCCCTGGCTTCGTCTCCCTGGATTATTTTCCCTTTTGTGCCACATTCTCTCCCTGCGCTACTACAGCCAGTTTGCACCATCATCATCTACCTCCTTTATCACCACCTGTGACCTTGTTCCCTCCTTGCACCATCCGTCCCCTGCACCAGCCTCCTGCCTCATCAATATTCAAAGCACTTTTCTGTCGCCCCTTCGAAAGCTGGAGGTCAAAGTGCATGACTCATTCCCGTAGCCATGCTGTGTGCACATGCGACGTCATGCACTCGTCTATGCCTCTCTGTTTATGTCTTCATTTCCTTCAAACTCTCTATTCCTACAGTGTTTATCTTCCATTTCTATGGTGTCTATCTTCTGCCTATTTCAGTGGTGAGTTTACCCTTCCCCATTTCTCTGGAGTCTGCCTACTGCAACCCCTGTGGTTACACCAGCTGCCCATTACACGAGGTGAATCATGTTGCACCAGTTCTCTCCCTCTTTGCACCAGCTGTTCTTGCATCGTCTCCCATCTCTTACCTCTTTCCTTTTGCAATGGCTCCCCTTGCACCAACATTCCCCTCTCGTAATCATCATCTTGCACCACCTCCTCGATAATTTCGTTCTTCTTTGCGACTCTATCCCCCTTGCACCATCTCACTCCTTGCACATTCCTCTCTTTTCACCAGCCCACTTTTGAATCCACCACCACCATCACTAACACCAACACCATCACCACCACCACCATTCCTCCTCCTCCTCCTCCTTGCATCATCCCCCCCCCCCAACAGTGCACCGCCTTCCCTGGCCACACCACTCACTTCTGCCGTGTCTCCTTGCATTATCTCCCCCTCACCATCTCCCCCAAGGCACCGCCATCTCTACCCCACCTCCGACGTGGTTCTCCCCTGACGTCCTCACCATCATTTTAGCCTCGGCCGCCTCTTCCTCGCTATTTCCTGATCTTCCTGGACATGTGCTCCTCCCGCCAACCCAACCACCCTTCCTCCCTCCCTTCCTTCCTCCCTCTTTCCCTCCCTCCTCCTCCTCCCGTACCGTCTCTAAATCCTGCAGGATGCACAAGGCCCCCCGAGGCAACAGAAGTGGCTCCTGCAGGAGTGGCAGCTCTCTCTCCCTCTCTCCCTCTCTCTCCCAGTTACTCTCCCGGGCCACGCTCTCCCAGCCAGCTCTATCCTCCCGCCCCAGCACTGCAGCAGCAGCATCATCATCTGCAGCTGCTGCAGCAGTAGCACTCCGGGGCGCGCGCTCATCTCCGGCCAGGGTTGAGACGGGGGTCAAGACACTGGGTCACACACACACACACACACACACACACACACACACACACACACACACACACACACACACACACGAGACGACCGGCAGCGCGCCACCATAACCCGGATTGACCCCCATCCCAAGATCTACATCACCGGGTCTCGGCGGACGCTTTTAAGGCAATATTGTTGTCGCACGAATTCTCTCCTTTGTTCCGCTTATTCACGTCGCCACCGCTGCGAGGGAGGAAAGCAAGAGGAGGAGGAGGAGGAGGAGGAGGAGGAGGAGGAGGAGGAGGAGGAGGAGGAGACCTTCTTTTTTTTCCCCCTTGGTATTGCCAGTGCGGGAGTGAGGGTAGAGCACATCCCGCCCGCCCGCCCGCCCGCGCCCCTTGGCTGATACTTGATCATTGCTTCCGTTGCACACGCAGCGGGGGAGGGGAAGTCTCACGCTTACTTACTTCCTTCCATGAATTTTCTTTCAGAGGCATCGTGTAAGCCTCCATGAAGTTCATGGGCCATGTATACACATATATTTTGAGAGAGAGAGAGAGAGAGAGAGAGAGAGAGAGAGAGAGAGAGAGAGAGAGAGAGAGAGAGAGAGAGAGAGAGAGAGAGAGAGAGAGAGAGGTGTTCAAGATTTTCTTTTTTTCTCCGAGTGGTGGATGTTGCAGCTTGTTGTTACCCTAACAGTTACAAAATCCAAAGCTAACTCACCAACCAACCAACCAACCAACCTGGACCAACCAACCAACTTGTACCAACCAACCAACTTGAACCAACCAACCAACTTGAACTAACGCACCAACCATCAAGCCAACCAAAAAACCAATCAACTAACCAACCAACCAGCCAAACAACCAGCTTACCAACCGGCCAAACAACCAGCCAAACAACCAACTCACCAACCAGCCAACCAACCAACCTGGACCTCAGGGAAAAGTGGGTGCTGCTCGAATTCCATGAGGACCATAAATAGGTAAATTCCGCTCACAAGGCCCAAAGCCACTCCCAGGAGTCGCTTCACTCTCCAGCCACTCCAAAAGTCAATTTCTTTACCTCATTTGTTATAGTGAGTTATCTTAAGAAAGCTCTGGGAGAAGTTAGTCGTCTGCACTGGGCGTGGGAGGGAGGGAGGGAGGAAGAGAAGGGGTCAGGGAGAAGGATGATTACTTTCAGCCAACTGGTCATAGGTCGACTGAGGGTCCTCCTGCCCTTGCATGCAACGTATGGCAGCGGCAGTCCAGCGAAGACATCAGCTGTGTTGCAAGCAGACGACAAGCTGCTTCGACCATCTGATCTTACCGGATCAAACCCGTGTAATACGGTCGATGTATCATCCATACGACCTTGATGGCTCAAACCCGTATAATAGTCGATGTAGTGTCCACATGAACTCTCCCACTCCGACATAATCAGGGAAAATATCATACCACTTCTGTTCCTCCTTCCGTCCGTACTTCTTCCATTTCTTGGCCCATAACCAACTGGCTGGCCTAAGGGTTTGGGCTACGTGCCCACGAACCACTCCAGGGATTGGAAAAAAAACCCCTCCTCTCTCTCTCTCCCTCCCTCCCTCCAATACCGGTACTTCACCTGCTTATTGACAGGTAAGGTCCCTATGGTTCTTGCTGGCTCCTCCACGGGTCTGTTGAGACGCTATTCGTCGTCTTCCTCCGTTGCTTCTGTTGAACCGACAAATCCTTTTTACTGTTGTCCTGATTCTCTTACCGAATGCCTCTCTACTCTCAAGGTCTATTGATTCCCTTGGCTGCAGTGCGCTTCGCTGTACCTTCGTCCGAATTGATGTGTGTAAAGGCCGTCCCCTTCTTTATCCCCTGCACCACCTCTCTTTCGCCCCTCTTGCACCACAAACCCTACCACACCACCTGACACTCTACATACCCTCGCACCATCCGAGATTAACGAATTCATCACTATACACCATCTACTCTCCACAACCACCTCTTCCCCTTGCACTGCTTCTCCCTTGAACCACCCAGCCTTACAACAACCATTTTCCAAACCTATTTCCCCAGCACGAACCCCCTCGCCTTCCACACTCCCACACCTCCAACCAGCAAGGTGAGGATTACATGCCACATCCCTCCTTCCTCGGGTTTACTACACGCCAGGTAAAGCAGATGCGTTTACCTACAGTCTCCCTACCAGGTTGCAAGTCGTGCCCGTGTGCTGCCTTCTCCATACTGGGTTTATAAGGGGCTCTTGGGCTTCTTTCTTCTGCAGCCTCTTTTGATGAGTTGCCTTACACGTCGGTGCTGCTGTGGCTTGTATCTCCTGACCAGACCGTCGGTGTCGTTACTCCCACGATATAGATGGAAGGAACATCCACAACAGACAGACAGACACTGACCAACGATTGACGGATACACCCTCTTGAGGGTCACCCCTTCGCTGTATGGCTTGCCCTTAACAAGCACATTTGGAAGTATGGGGGTTTAGATCCCTCTTGATAAAGCCAGACCCTGAGAGAGTTCCCTCTAGATTAAATAGGCCCTGAACCCCCTAAGAAACCTCGTTTACCTTCCCTAGAGCGTTCCCCTATATCAAACAGCTTTCTCCAAGAAGCCATGGGGGACATTTTATGTTATACGAGCTCTAAATAGGTTTTCCCAAGAATATCAAGTCTTTAGAAAAATTTCTTACCATCAATTCTCTGAAATCCTCTTCCAGGCCTTAAAGAACGTTCTAAATCATTCCAGCCCCAACACCGTGATATCGTCTAAGCTAAAAGAACGCTCACTCTCGACGCCTAGATTATACGAAAATCTTCCAAGGCCTCGGGAGCGCATTCCAGGACCCTAAGAAAGGCCTTCTAATGCCCCGAGAACGCCTTCTAAGGCACAGACAACGCTTACTAAGGCCACAAGAGAGCCTTTTCCAAGGCCTTGAGAACGCTCTTCTAAATCAGACAGACTCCGAAGATCTGGCCAAAACGCAACACACTCCCTCCTCTCCAAGTCCGCCCTCAGGACAGAGGGTTAAGTCCACTCAAGTGTGACTTGAGTGGACTTTCAGCCTTGGTAAATAGGTCCATTCCCACATCCCATGGGGGATAAATGGTGCGCGTCACACTCAGATGGTCCAAGCCTGTTGGAAGCTGCTTCTGGGGAGGGTAAGTGTCTGGAGGAGTGGGGGAGGGTAAGTGTCCGGAGGTGTGGGGAGGGTAAGTGTCTGGAGGAGTGGGGAGGGTACATTCATGGACTGGGGAGGATAGATGCATGGAATAGGGAGTAGGGTAAACCCGTAAAAAGGTGTTCTGGAAGGATAAGAAATGTGTTCTGGAAGGGTAAGAAAGGTAGTCTGGAAGGGTAAGGCTGAGTTGTGGGATGGGAGAGGAGCGTCGTCAGAGGAAAGGATATTCTGGGAGAGGGGGATGGTGCTGCAGAAGGGACGGTCAGGTTGTGGGAGGGGTAGAGAGGACATACGTGGAATGGACGTGAGGTGGGAGGAACAGCGAATACACAGCAGCAGCAGAGAGAGAGAGAGAGAGAGAGAGAGAGAGAGAGAGAGAGAGAGAGAGAGAGAGAGAGAGAGAGAGAGAGATAATACATTCGTGATACTACATTCAGGCGCGCGAGCGAGCGGTGTCCAAAAAAAAAAAAAAATGAATAAATCGCTTGCAGCAGAAGTATAGACAGCAGCATCGTATGCAGCTGTATCACAGTGTGTGCAGCAGCTGTCCATACAGCTGGAGGGTGACAACAAGCCGCCCAATGTTTGTTTTACCGTGTGTGTGTGTGTGTGTGTGTGTGTGTGTGTGTGTGTGTATGTGTGTGTGTGTGTGTGTGTGCTAGAATTTCACACGGCGGATGTGTACTGTTAGCGCCGTGTTTGGAGCCTATCTATGTAATTAATTGAAAAGCCAAATTAACTTCTAAATTAGAAAAAAAAAATGCTACACTAATCCGGAATATTTAAAACGAGAATATGTGTCTAACATATGTACATACAGTGTTAACAATGTTACACACAGGACATATAATAATATTTTGGTGTGTAGCCAAAAGATATATATCCATCCACGGGTGAGTCCACTATGTTTCCTGATACACTTCAGGTTTAGATGTCGCTTTTATTTGTCTCTGACTAAAATAATTCAGGTTTGGATTTCCTTTATTTCTCTTAATCTTTGTTTATGCTATCTAATTCTTAAACCTTCGCAGCTTCTTGTATTCTTCATACGTATTTCACATGTCATTATTTAGTATTCTCTTTTTCTTTTACGAGAACACGACGTCATGGAAGATATGAATTATATGTTTAAACGTCTTCATTACATTTACATGTATTATGATCTTTACATTAATTTACATCACATGGAAGAGAGAGAGAGAGAGAGAGAGAGAGAGAGAGAGAGAGAGAGAGAGAGAGAGAGAGAGAGAGAGAGAGAGAGAGAGAGAGTAGCACACTATCACCAAACAACCAAACTGAAACTACTCCCCGTCCACAGAGTCATTTACACTGTAAATCATTTAACCGAATTTGGTAAAAAAAAATGAATTTAAAATATCCAACAGCCATCGAGGCTTTTGCAAACCTAAATCCAGAATACATTTTTTTTTTTCCCCATTTGCCAAAACTGGATTATTTCGACAGTTTCAGATACTGTACCGGGATTTCCGAACTGGGGAATGAATGGGTGGGTGTGACTGGGTAGCTTCTAAGAGCAAGAGGGACAGTATATATGTGATTCTACGACGCCCTAGGTGGCTTACATCGCCTTAACTTCCTGCCCCTGGAGTCTCTTCTTCCCCTTCTTTCTTCTGTTCTAATGGGTTCCCGCAGCGCCCAGGAAACTGGCCACGTCCAACAGGGGAAAGATTACAGAACGTGACAAGGTTTCTAGTTGCTCCTGACTACGTACTATTACCGATGACGTATCTGTTATATATGATACTTTGCTCGTCAGAGAAGAAGAAGAAGAAGAAGGAGAAGGAGAAGAAGAAGAAGAAGAAGAAGAAGAAGACGTAGAAAATGGGGTGTGAAAACAAGGAAAATGTAAGGTCAACCACAAAGGCAGTTTTCCTACGCTTAAAGAGATGGTGATTTTGGTTTAAGACGATAAGAGAGAGAGAGAGAGAGAGAGAGAGAGAGAGAGAGAGAGAGAGAGAGAGAGAGAGAGAGAGAGAGAGAGAGATTCGAACCTCCACCTTGGCTTCCCGGGAGAGAGACGAGGGGACCTGACAAGACATGTCTGTGGGCGGCACAATATCTTGGGAGGGTCTGCTGTGTCCTCCTGGGAGATGTGTAAACAAACCCAGACGCGTGAGGAGTATTTCCAGCCAGCAGCTGTAATATCTCCCCCCCCCACACCACTATAATATCTGGCTCCCCCCACCACTATCATATCTGCCTCCTACCACCACCCCTGTAATATCTACCTCCCCCCCCCACTGTAACATCCCTAATGAAGTTAGCACGAGAAGGTGGTCGAGATGGATAGGCAGTGTGCCTATAGTTCTTTCCGCTGTCCTTCCAATCCCCCTTACCTCGAGCTCTCTCACTCGCTCCTCCACCTCCTCCTCTTCTCTTCTTCCTTCTCCTCATCGTTGTGGAAGACCACGGCTTCTGGCCACAGTCATCCATCACCCGCTGGCTCACGCGGCCACAAATATTGCGTCTCAGTTACTCACAGATCCTTGAGGTCGATGCGTCCGCATTTCTCTGGCAACACTTGAGATGAAACACAACTCTGTCCTTCTCTAGCAACACTTGAGATGGAACACATCTCTGTCCTTCTCTGGCAACATTCGAGATGGAACACATCTCTGTCCTTCACAAGCAACACTCGAGATGGAACACATCTCTGTCCTTCTCTGGCAACACTCGAGATGGAACACATCTCTGTCCTTCTCTAGCAACACTCGAGATGAAACACATCTCTTTCCTACTCTGGCAACACTCGTGGGTCATTACACCCCATTCCTTCCTTGCTTGGCAACACTTGGGGGTGACAACACCCTTCTCCTTCCCTACCCACAAGTATGTATTTGACGAATGTTTCATGACGGTAAAAAAAAAACGCAAGTTGATATGATATCACAGTCACACTCTCACTCACTATACACTTTATATGAATATATAAATGTCTATCTATCTATCTATCTATCTATCTATCTATCTCTCTCTCTCTCTCTCTCTCTCTCTCTCTCTCTCTCTCTCTCTCTCTCTCTATATATATATATATATATATATATATATATATATATATGAGACCTTTAAGGGTCAAGTGAAAGGTCAAGGTTATCATAGTGTCGTAAGGATCAGGTCAAAACTTATACTTATCGCACGATCGTACCGTTGTGTTCAGCAGTTTATCCAACACGATAAGAAAAATAACAAGAGCATAATTATTCTGTCTAAGATTCCAAACCCCAATACAACTTGATTCCAGTTGGAATAAGTTTGGATACGAAAACAGGAATCTATCGGGATAGGAACTGGAACTACACTGATATAGCTTTCTCTTAATCTCATTCTCAAACTTGTAATATTTTTTGCGGGGGAACAAAATAAAATCTATCACTCCATCTGGTCCCCGATGCAAAGTTCCCACCGAGTTTAAACGACTGGTAGTATGGTACTGCTTTCTGGTACCTCGTGATATTACTCTCTGGTACCTCAATATCTCCTACATAGCCTTGTGTGTGAGGCTGACTGAATATCTCGTTACTAAAGCGGATGACAGAATCACAGACACATGGAGAGTGAAGGTGTAGGACACGACAACAGCTGACGCCTCTGCTTCACAAGAGGAAGTTAGAAACAACGGCAGATCATCCATAAGAGAAACACAGGAATGTCTATCCGCAACAGAAGCAGAAGCGAACTTCAAGAGCCTTAGGGTCATCAAGAGCTTTTACCAACAACAGTGACCACACAGGATCATCATCAACGTGAACATCAACTGCACCCTCGTCACCATCATCATCATCATCATCATCATCATCATCAGCATCATTGGTGGTTACTGAAGCAGAATTCGTCTCAGAGAATGATGACCACGGCAGCGACAGCTTTCACGCTACTCTTCGTTCATCCTCTCTGGGTCTGAGAGACAAGAGGCACTGCTGTTGAGTCTGGTCGTCTCCGACAGCACTCAACGAGTCGTTCGAGAGTAGTCTATGAGCGGCGTCGTCAACACACACATGTCCATGCTTATGGCACCACCAGTTTGGAGAGAGAGAGGGGGGTAGGGGGAATATCAGCTATGCCAGTTATGACAAGCGTTCGTGATGGGACGCGACCGACCGACCCTGCACCGCGTCAAGAGCTGCTAAATCCACCCTCCCTCCTCCTCCCAGATGTCGACTCCTGCACGGGAATACACGGGATAGGTGCGTGTTTACTGACCAAACACACATCTGACTCGCGAAACAGACACGGGGAGGGTTAGTGTTCCTGCATTTTTCTCCCTTTGATGCACTCACACCTCTGTGAAGGAGACACGCCTTTACGCGCCCAACTACTGTATTTGCTTGGGGCAATTCGCTGAGGGTAAAATGAGCTTGTTTACCGCACTCAAACACCCTCGTGAGTGGGAAGTGGACCTCATAACCGAGCCTTCACTTTGAGGAGAGAAGTGAGATTTAAGTGTCAGAAAGTAGTAGTGGCTCTGAGGCGCGTGGCGTAACTTGACTTGGGTGCGAAAGGAAAGGCGTGTGTAAGTGTATAATTCTCGACCATCATACGACCAGTGCTAGACCATCGTACGACCAGTCCTTGACCAGACCACTACCAGTCCACAACCACTCCATGACCATACTTCTATACCACTATGTGTTTGTAAGTTTATGTAGAGAGGACGGTATCTGTTTCTACCTTTATGTACAAGTATGTCTTTTTTGATGGATGGTATCAAACACCTTAATATGACAGTAAAAAGTAACACATGAATATCAATTCATTTACTCTCTCTCTCTCTCTCTCTCTCTCTCTCTCTCTCTCTCTCTATCTATCTATCTTCCCTCACTAACCCTCCCTTCCTCCCCTCTCACTATCTTTCCTATCTCTCAATCTCTACCCTCACTATCTCTCCTCGCATTACCCCACTTACTTTTAACGTCGCTTAATCTCATCCATTAAATTCTGAAAATATAATCCGTTGGCAGAGACCTCTGGTGGGCAGTAAACCTATTTTCTCCGAACAATTTTTTTCAGTTTTAAGAGTTTCGTAACACATTCCGATATTATCTCTTCGTATTCTTTTTTTTTTCCTCTTCTGTCTCCCTATTTAGTCACTCAATTACCATTTCATATTCAGTCATTACTCTCATCTGTATTTTGTTTATTGTCTCGTTCAATTCATTGTACATCGTTATTCATCGTCTTCTGAGGTGTGTGTGTGTGTGTGTGTGTGTGTGTGTGTGTGTGTGTGTGTGTGATTACTGAAATGTTAAAAAAATCTTAGAAGACAATTTCCTGAATTACTTCATCTTGTAATCTTGAAGAAATCCATTTCATTTTCCAGTCCTTCCTACAACATGAGAGAACCTCATCAACGGCCCGTCCTGGGACACGAAATAATACCATTCGTTCACATCCACTGAAAACTTTTTTTCCTAGTCCATCTTTAAGTACGACAGAAGCTGACTAGCGGCTCGTCCTGGGACACGAAACAAGAACGGATGTCTTCGTTCACATCCGCTTGAAATCCATACCTCCCTCAGTTCATCACTGACCACGACGGGAGGTGGTAATCAGTGCCCTCCTCCTGCTCGCCTAGAACACGCAAACAATAACATACCCTCGTTCAGATCCGCTTAGAAAACGCTACCCCGGGGAAAAAGTAGCAAATTTTGCTCTTATATTTTTTTCCTTCTAGCGGCCGTTGCCTCCTGATGCTGTTGCTGCGGTTTTATATATATATATATATATATATATATATATATATATATATATATATATATATATATATATATATATATGAAAATAACTATTTATATTTTTTTAGCCTCTCATGCGGGCCCTGGGCTTATATAAGGCTTGTTTATAACTTCTTTTGTCCCGTTATTGCACACTGGATCTTTATATAACCTTTGCTCGCCATTCGGCAACTCAGCCAGCCTCATTGGCCCTGAGCTGAGAGGCTTTTACCATGAGAGCTGAGGGGATAGAGCACAGGCCCTCTTGACGTTGCTCATAAGTGCTATAATCTTACTGTTGGTAGTCCGTGGAGTACCCTCAACGTTCCCTGTTATAGTGACTATAGTAGAAGCCATTTTTTCATGGACAGGTTCCTTTGATGATTAACTACGGATGGACAGACAGACAGACACAGACGCGCACACACACACACACACACACACACACACACACACACACACACACACACACAGATACGGACACAAAACACACACAAGGTCACATACACACACATGCAGCCTTCTTATACAGCTTGTTCATGTTCATCTACCTCGCTATAGTTAATGATTTACCTACGAATCTATTCACCTAACAGACCCATCACTTGCGCGTGGCTCACCAATCCTTCCATCTTTTCTTTTCTGTTCTGCTCATCTATCCAGGACGGGGTGGCGACGAAGGGCTACTACTATCCGCGGCCTCCAACAGCCTAATTGACCTGATGATCAACATGGCAGGGATAAGGTCCAGCTGTGGGGGTTAGAAGACCTCCGAGACCATCGTAAGGTATACGTAAGGTAAGATAAGGTCCCAGACCCAGCTGTGTTGGTTAGAAGACATCTAAGACCACAGTATGGTATACGTAAGGTATGATCAAATGTACCATTATCAAGCTGGTCAACTAATTAACCCTTCTAATCTCCAAGTTCCATGTATTTCCATCCTTAACACACCATCCAATCACGTTCCTCAGTTCGCATACTCTTACCAATCAGTCACTCTGCTAATCATTGCTCCTCCGAATATCTGGATTTTACATGTTCACGCTGAACCAGTCTCTCTGTGTATCCAATCAAAATTCGCCTTTCTTCTTCGTCCGTCTCCTATTCGTCACGTCGAGCAAGCCAATCATAATCTCTGATTCAGATTCCCTGACGCGCCAAACTTCGACAGCCAATCAGAATTTCTCTTTTACTCCACTGCGTCGCCTCGTCAGCCAATCACACGCATTTCATGATGCTAAACAATCAGTCCGAGGTATTATTCTGGACCCAAGTTTATTGGCTTCTGTAGGAGTTTGCAAGAAAATTTTGCCTTCCTGGTGGGCGATTGTGTGAGTGTGTGTGTGTGTGTGTGTGTGTGTGTGTGTGTGTGTGTGTGTGTGTGTGTACGTTCGGATGGGTTGGTGCGGCGCACGGGGTACGTCAGGGTGTGGGTAAATGCATGGGTATCGGCGAGTTAGGAGGATAAATACAGAGAGAAGAAGTAGAAATAGGAAGACATGACAATGGTAGTAGGCAGATCTGCTGAACAGACAGAAATGAAAAAAAAATGTACGGTACATGAAAATGAGAGAATCAGGATTTAATCCTCTCACAGTTCATGGTGGATGAGGAGGAGGTTGGAGGAGCATTGGTCAATGCACATGTTATGGAGCGAGACAGAGCCACTTCGGGTTATGGAGAGGTTATACACCGAGGGAGGGTCGCTCACCAAGGGTCATGTATACAAAGGAGATTGGGGTCACTAGACAATTAAACCTGAAGGGGTTTAGGTCAAAATGAAGTAAATAAAAAAGAAGTTATGCTACGAAAGCTATGTGAATTACTGGGCCTAGGTCGACATGTGAGGTCATGCAGGAATCATGGAACAAGTCAAGGTCACTGAGGCTCCTGTGGGGTTATGAAGTCAAGGTCCTACAAGGTCAAAAGGTATAGGGTTAGGGTTTGATTAGAAGGGGTCATAAATCAGGTCATGTGGCGTGATGAGAAAAGATCATTAAAGAGGTCATGTGGTACGATTAGAAAAGGTCATATACGATGTCATGTGGTGAAATTATAAAAGGTCATATACGATGTCATGTGGTGAAATTATAAAAGGTCATATACGAGGTCAAGTGGTGCAATTAGTAAAAAAATTGTGTAATTAATCACAAGGAAAATTAGAGAACGAAATCAGGTCATGGAAATTAATCTGGGAAAGTGAGGTCACTTGGGGTTAATGGCAATTCAGGGACAGTTTTAAATGACTTGAACTGAGGAAATGACAGAACAATATGGATTACATGAGAAGATCAGAGAGTCAGACTGGATTATCTGAGGTGAAGGGAGGTCAACCACAAAGCCTGGTGCACAAGGTAGAATGGTTCGGCTGACACGCGGCCCAAGTGGGGGATCGGGTCAGGTCAGAGAGGGTCTTTTTAGCGAGCAAGACTAACACGGCGAAGTCAGAGGGTCAATTAAGTTTAGGAGGGAATAACAGAGGAAGGTAGGGAGTCCGGCAGGGTGAGGTTCAGTCATTTGGGGGGGGGGGGGGGGGGTCCAAAGGCAGAGTCCTCTGGCGGATCAAAGAGGATCGGAGAATGAGGTCTAATTGAGCTAACCACGGGCAGGTAAGGTCGGGTAGAGAGAGAGAGAGAGAGAGAGAGAGAGAGAGAGAGAGAGAGAGAGAGAGAGAGAGAGAGAGAGAGAGAGAGAGAGAGAGAGAGAGAGAGAGGTTGGGTTGGGGTTGCGTGGTGGGGATGGAGGGGGTCGGGGGGATGGGGAGGGAGGGAGTGGGAAATGAGCGTAGAAGGGTCAAGAAGACGACAGCCTCCTCCTCCTCCTAACCACTAGCCTCCCAGCGTCATCGTCTAACCTCCTGATGTTGAGCAGCATCTCTCACGGCAGAGTCACTTCCACGGAACCCCTTCAGCATTCAAAAGAAAAAAACCAGAAGACATATCCATACGTATGCTAAGAAGGAAACTCTGTTTATTGGTGGTTAACTCAATGACCACCAACTGCTCTGAGGTCACGAAACCAAGAATCGTAACAGAAATAAATTCAATAAATACAGTGAGGGAAAACTGATATATGCCAGAGAGAAGAAGACCATAACGCGTGTCTTGTGGCCCTCAAAGGCGTCTCTGGGAGGGGCATTACACCTTTGTGAATAACGACTTGGTCACACAGCTCTCCTGTCAACAATTTCTTCCCACTTTCTCAAACAACGTTTAGATTATTCATCTTGTCCTCTCCTTACTCCTCTTGTATTTTCTTTAGCTCTTTTTCTCTTGTTTCATGCATGGCTTGCCCTCAATGAGGACTTTAGCGCAAGGCTTGGGGGGCCTTCGACGTAAGGAGACCCAAAAAAGCACTGGAGGGAAGAAAATGTGTAATATTGTAGTAGAGAAAGCGTATGAATTCCATCTCCAAAAACTGGATTTGATATTCATCTCTTCGAAATACACAAACAGCATCTTAAATCCTACTCTGGTTCCTCTTAAATCCCACAAGAGTTCATTATTTACTTCTATTTTATTGCTCGAGGTTGGCTTGAAACTCTCCTGTATGTTTTTCTAAGAATACATTTCCTCTTTACTTACGTGAGTTTTATTATCAAACTTCTTGACGTTATGGTATATGGTTCTCTTTAGAGTTAAGAGCGCTGCTTAGGAAGAAATGATGCGAGGTTCTGAAACCATAGTTGAAGAGTCGAGTTTTTTAATTTTTAAATCCTTTTTTCTCCGTCTTCCAAACTCTTTCTCTCATTTTTTGATTTATATTTTCTTGGTGTTTTTTTTCCTTATCTACTCTCTTCACTCTATCTTTTACCTACTCTGACTCTATCTTTCAATTATTTCTTTACCATTCTATCCTTCTATCTACCTCGCACCTATGTCACACACCCTCCAACCCCACACACACACACACACACACACACACACACTAACTCATACAAGCCAGAACATATATAACGCAGAAACGTAAAATACGACGAAAATTTGCGGCGTCATTTTGTACAAATCAGACCCAATTCGTCAATTACGGTAAAACAGATTAAAAATTTGACTGACATATTCAACTCCCAATTTAATTAGATTATCAACTGCAGCCGGGTGATAAAATCAGTGGGGGGGTTTGGGGCAAAAAATGGTTGAGCATCGATAGATTTTCTTCGACTAAAGTTCAAAATAGATTGAAAAAAAAAATGGTGGAACTGAACATTCACACTTGAATTTCATTTAACGCTCATTTGTGGACTTCAGAGTTTCCACTCTGAAATGGGTTCTAATCAACCTGAATGAGAAGTCCTGTATGATTTACACATATAATATATGCAGATACTGAGAAAATACACATAGACACAAAGATATATATATATATATATATATATATATATATATATATATATATATATATATATATATATATATATATATATATATATTTCATGCGATGCAAGAGAAGCAAAATATCAAGAGTGGACATAATAATTACTAGAAAGAGAACAATAAAAACAGTTTACTCACGGTCAAAGCTTTCTAGAAGTGAGACACAACAGTCATTACTACCAAATACAATACATAAAGTACATAGGATATATATAGCATGTCACATATTACAAATATCAAAGACATATATTAGTACTGGCAAACATATACATATATATATATATATATATATATATATATATATATATATATATATATATATATATATATATATATATATATGTTGTAAACTTTATATTTGGAATATGAATCAAGAAGATCTATGATGGATTTATCTGTAGTTCAATATCATTCCTTAAAGGTTTTATTCAATAAGTTATTCTCACAGTTATGCCACACCGAGGAACAAAACTGCGTCCCCTCATGACGCATTGTGGAAATGGAGGCTCTTGACCAACACGTAGCAGCCTTTGATTGGCTGATTGTGTCAGGGAAGGAAGATGACCGGGGAGGTCTTTGGACCAATCAGCTTCAAGGGCCGCATTACGGCGGAACCAAGACGTCCAATACCCACCCAGTAGCACTTATGAGAAGGGGGGGATGGGGGGGGGGGAAGAGTAAAACCCTAAAGGATACTTAGGACCAGGACCCCCAGGAGTACTTTAGGCCACGATCCCTGGGATGCATCAGGCCATAATCCCAGGGGATATTATCGCCAGGACCCCGAAGAGGTTCTTGAGGCCAAAACTCTTGGGATACTTAGGGGTTATACTCCCCTTCAGGTACTGTAGGCCATGACCCCAGAGCCATATTCAGGGCCACAGTCTCCTGGAGCTCTTAGAACCTCGACCCTAAGGGTTATCAAGGGCCAGGAATTTCAGGTAGAGAGGAGAGTACTTACCACAGTCCTTGTCGGGGATGTTGCCATTGGGTTCTATGCGATCGAGGTATTCGTCTGAGAAGCCATTGATCTTCATGCCCGACACGGACAGGCTTTCCTCGTCCTCGTTCTTGGAGATGGCTGAGGGAGGAGACGTGAGGAGACGTTAGCGTCGTCCTGGGACACACCGAAGGGGGGAGAGGGATGGTGGTGGTGCAGGGGTAGAGGGGCACGACAGAAGGAACAGGAGGGTGGAAGGCTCCGTGCAGGTGTATATATATATATATATATATATATATATATATATATATATATATATATATATATATATATATATATATAGAGAGAGAGAGAGAGAGAGAGAGAGAGAGAGAGAATCTTCCAGGGTGTTGGAGGGGAGTTGAAGAAAGAGGGGATATGGGTCTGGGGCAAGCCTGGGGTGAGGGTTGCAATAGACGGGGAGAAGGAATCGGGAGAGACAACACCCCCCCTTGCAGGGTGTCGTCTCTCACACACTATATCAAAACAATATCAAGCCATAAAAGACGAGCATGACACTTCAAGACAAATATCATTTAATGCTTTTAGTTATTTGATCAAACAATTAGGGAATTAATGAAGGTTGTGCTATCATTAACATCTGTTAACTTATTGTAGAAATTCTGGCATACAAACAAGACAAATATAAAACATTTCGATACAAAAAATACAATATTTGGCAAAGCAAGCAGACATGGAAGTGGTGAGTATAGTATCAATAAACAAATATACAAGATCCAGATCCAGAGACATAAAACTGTTCGTGCAGATTATATTAGAACAGAATGTGCTGAGTAAAGTTGCAGTAAAGGGAATGGAAATACATTAAGTCCAGCAAAGGAAAAATATTTACGATACAATCCAGATGGATGCCAGAGAGCAGAGATATGAGTCAGGCTGTATACAGGATACAAACCCAGAACAAGGGCGAAAGAAGTACTTATACACAAGTCATTTATACAAGTCAATAGATACCATGTAATCAGCTGTGGAGTGCTACTTCGAGGCAATCTCATCTCTTACCTTCATTCAGCATCGGAAGTGAGTCGACCAATACACACGTCTGAGTCGACTAATTCACACGTCTGGGTCGATCAATACACACGTCTCTCTAACAGTCATCAGCCGTCCTCATGGTGCACTAGACCTACCCCACTCACAGTATCACAAAGGACTGAGACACCAACAAACATCGTCTAACATTCACAACTACCGTTTGACGATTATTCACTGCTTCGTTCCCTTCGTGAATCATCAGGCGTCCTCACAGTGTCTTATTATGACGGAGATGACAGGCCCTTGAGGTTTTTCTTTCGTGTCTCCCTCTGCACTTCGTTGGAGCTATGGTAAGGTGGAGCCATATGAAAGTGTATGGTACGATGGGCACTTCTGTTCTTGTGGAGGAACAACAGTCACTGAAAACGAGTCTCCAAATGAAGCTGTACCTAGTCCTCTGTCTCGACACACTGAGACATGCGCTTCGGTACAGCTTCGAACGCGCGGTTACTGGGGGAGTTTGAAGCTTCGGACATGGCGCAGGGCATTTATCAGCGATTGTATTTCAGTTCTTGTGGTGTTGAGGTTTTCTTGTAGGTACTGAGGTTTTCCACGTGGGAATATCTATGAAGCCATGAAGATCATTTTAAGACCTTGTGTCCAGTGAAGCAGTGAAGTAAGCAGACGACGGAAAAACGGGTATCCGAAACTCTTAGAACCAACCCGACTCTCTCTCTCTCTCCCTCTCTCTTGGGGGAATGGACCATGGAGGGGCCGGAAGGAGACGCACGTCGGAGTCATTAGTGGGTTAAGATTTTTCTCTATAGGAGAGATTTAGGGTCTTACAGGTCCTTCCCGAGGCCTTGTAGCGTACTCGCCCTCATCCAGGTAAACCCCATTCAGCACAAATAGGGACTTGAACCACACAAAGTCCACCTAATCCTTAAGATTTGTTTGGCATTTGTAAACTTACACAGCCATCGATATGTGAGGCCCGGCAGCTGCTGCCCATGGCTGGGGTGGACTCTTATATCTTTTTTTGGAGTTTGTTATAAAAGTACCTTAATTTTTCGTCCCAGAAAATGAAATTAATAATCAACATCAAAACGATTGTGATTTTTAATGGTATTCTAAATATAAAGCTCACTGGAGTATCGTATCGTATTACGAGTCAAAAATTAAAAATTCACTGATTTATAATTACCTATGACTTAATGAGAACTTTATCTTTTTTTTTCAATATTTGAAACAGAGATTAATTCCGCCCCCCTCCCCCCGCCCTTTTTTTCCAGTCACTGATTTAAAGGTAAATGAACCTTCCAGTTGCTGGTGAGGGAGGGGGTTACAGAGCTTATGGGAGTTAAAGCCTCTCTTCTCGAGGGATCCCATTCATAGCTATAGGGTGGACACCTTTCCTTCCAGATGTAACAACCTGTGATTAGAACAAACATCTCATACTTTGATCACCTTTTACAGACACCATTTCATTCTATCAATTGCCTTCATACACTTCTCTTGCATTTTCCTGTTTTTTTTTTTTAACCATTTTCATTTCTTTGCAATGATGACCTTCGTCATGAAGTCAAGTTACCATGACTGATGCCCATCATGAAAATATATGTCTTTTTCTACATATATGTATTATATACAATCATCATCATTACGTAACTCTAAAGCCCCTCTTCATTATGTAACTTTAAAGCCCCGTTAAAGGGTCTCACACATCTTTAAGGCTGCGCTCCATGCGGGAGTAGGGTAAGGGGTGCTTCACTAAGGCGAAGTGATATCCTCGACTACGCTTGTATTCTTTCACGTCCACAGACGAGGATACACAGTCCTCTTCATGGTGACACTTTTTCCACTCACAGTGTTACCAACTGCAGGCGACTCCCCTTACCATTCAATCCCCACACCCACAAACACTAACACAAAGGCCATCAAGAACTTCAACGCCTTGGGAACACTGTCATCTGTTACCGACATGAGATAGAATCCCTCAGTATAATCTACACACAGTTCATCCACTTCCACATTAAGTATGCCTCATCTGCGTTGCTATCCGCTACTTTGAGAGGGACGCGTAACACACCCACACACTTCACCCACAGCAGACGGAACATCCAGAACAACTACGAGTTATTAGGATACTACCAGTTCTCATCATCTATACAACAAACTCACTTCCAATACAGTCTCACCTCAGCATGCTCGGCATCGCAATACCTTGCAACACCGCTGGACTCTTCCCCATCCAAGCCACTACACAGCCAATCACTTATCTCCCACGTGCAAATACAAATCTCACCCCTGCCTCACACTTCGGTAATTTATATCCACAGTTCCTCCCACTCCCCGCAAACACTACACTGACAGAACATATTCATACTGTAATGATGTGATGAGCATTAAACCACTCGCTCCGCCATCACCCACACCAATCTTTAACTCATCCTAACATGACATAATGTGCAGTCATCTGGAACTACTATCCTCAGACATGCACGAGTTACACTTTCTCTCCTGTGATCTAAACACTGTCCATCTCCATGGCAGTACAAACATCGATTCAACATTTCGCAAGACACCCTCATGACCAAAATGTATTTACATAATGAAGACACTGAGCACGTGCTTCTAAACATATCCTGAACTCACACACACACACACACACACACACACACACACACACACACACACACACACACACGAGTCTGAATCCTTGAAAAAGAAGAAGTCCTTCAGAGTCACTGGACTAATGGAGAAGACATCCAATTCGAGAAGGAGAAAGCAGGTCCGAGAGAGAGAGAGAGAGAGAGAGAGAGAGAGAGAAAGAGAGAGAGAGAGAGAGAGAGAGAGAGAGGATTTTCAGTGCAATCTTAAGACCAAGAAACCTGTGCGTTGAAGGATAGCAACAGTAATGAAACACACTTCACTAAAGGCATAACGAGAGAAAGCATAGAACCAAAAATAAAAGCTAAATAAAAGGATAAAAAAAGAGAAAGAGAGAGAGACAAAAAATCTAAAAACAGACAATAATGTCTTTTTATGAAAGAGGCTCTCAATTTAAGTACATATTTGGCATGGCCTCCGTGCAAGCAAGCCTGCCTTTGAGAGTGTGAAATACAGGCATACTTAAGATTCCATTAGCAATATTAGCTTAGCTAAATGTGTCCTGTAATTATGGTCTTGTATGTGTGTGTGTGTGTGTGTGTGTGTGTGTGTGTGTGAGCATAAGGTCGTGTATGTTCGTCAGTATAAGGATGTGTGTGTGTGTGTGTGTGTGTGTGTGTGTGTGTGTGTGTGTGTTTCAATGAAGTAGACGCAAATATGCGTTCACGTGTTCAAAATGTGGAAAAGCGACACTTTAATTACACCTGAAGAACTTGGAATAAAAAATTGACAAAGAAAAAGACAAAAATATATCAGCATACGTATTATAGCCATAATAAATTTAATATCTTGAAAAAAAATTATGCAATCCCAGCTCAAGCTAAGGAGAGGGGGGGGAAAAATATATATATATATACATAGAAAAGATATCCAGGGGGATTAAAAAGTGCGGAAAGCAGATATATGTATATAAATATATAAATATATACATGTGTGCAAAAAAGAAAAATAATAATACTGTCAAAAAAGTCTTTCCATTTCCAGTATCTGAAAAATAAAAATAAAAATTCGTACCGGAGACCCTGAAGCCGTTTTCTTCAAAATCCTCACTCTTAGACATGGCTGTGGAAAAAATACATTAATAAATAAATATATATATCCCTAATATCCCAGTAAATGTCATTTATTCAAAAAAATATATACAGTGGTTTCATGCTTTATATCTTAATAAGGCGTATATATAATAATAATAATAACAATAATGATAATGATAATAAAATAAGCAGGAAATATAAAATGAATTAGTCCTACCCGGCATTCTGTACTCAGGCTCGAAGACCTCATTCTTGGATATCGCTGAAAGAAAACGGAGAGAGGGGATGCTATTATTTATCATTCTTTTTTTTCAAAGAGGAGTTAGAGACAATAAATTAGTTTAAACAGTTATGGAGATGCTATTGGAGCATCGCTATAATTAAATGTTAATAGCACTGCTTGAGTTAATAAAAACACACACGCAGAGAGCACAAACTTAATACTCACACACACACACACACACACACACACACACACACACACACACACACATATAAATAGGCCACAGGATAAAACACACACACACACACACACACACACACACACACACACACACACACACACACACACACACATAAATATAAATAGGTCACAGGATAAAAACACACACACACACACACACACACACACACACACACACACACACACACTATAGGGGCGATGTAACCACAGTAAAACTAAGAGAAACATCACAAACAATGGTCATACATTAATCAGATTATTTTTGCTGTAAAAGAGTTAATAGGAAAACCAAAAAATTCCAATTCAGCCTAAAAAAAATCCACGAAAGTTTGAACGCAATATGCAATCGTATATATTTCAGTGAAAAGGTAATCAGACTATATATGACTGTGTGTGTATACACACACACACACACACACACACACACACACACACACATATATATATATATATATATATATATATATATATATATATATATATATATATATATATATATATATATATATATTCTTTTTTCTTCTTCTTTTCAATATAAATTCGCTATTTCTCACGTTAGCGAGGTAGCGTCAAAAATCAGAGGGCTGAGCCCTAGAGTGAAAGTCCTCACTTGGCCCCCCTTCTCTGTTCCTTCTTTTGGCAACGTTTACATGTGGGGTAATTCTTGAGAGACACGACAGTGAAGTAGACAGACAGAACCAGACAGTAGTGCAGCCTACACGATGGACAGAAATGGCACGCAGCGCACAACAGACAGACATGGCAACGTGGCAGACAACAAACACACAAGGAATACAGCAGACAGACACGCATCCACAGCAATGCAGCAGAGAGGCAAGACAGACAGACAGACACAACAGTGATCACGGGGGAAATCTTGGGAGATGTGGGGTCCGGTCCTGGGCTGGCTCGAGGAAAATCGTGAACATTTGTCTCATTCACGATCGCTCGGCCGGCCATGTCCTTCCACCACGCCACACCAACACCTCCCACACCACACTGCCACCACCATCACCTCCCACACCATACCAACACCTCCCACACCACACTGCCACCACCATCACCTCCCACACCACACCAACACCTCCCACACCACACAGCCACCACCACCTCCCACACCACACGGCCACCACCATCACCTCCCACACCACACCAACACCTCCCACACCACACTGCCACCACCATCACCTCCCACACCACACCAACACCTCCCACACCACACCACACTGCCACCACCATCAGCTCCCACACCACACTGCCACCGCCACCACCTCCCACACCACACCAATATCTCCCACACTACACTGCCACCACCACCTCCCACACCACACAGCCACCACCACCTCCTCCCAAACCACAAAGCCACCACCACCTCCTCCCACACCATACCACCACCACAAACGCCACTTCAACGCCAGCATTTCAATAATGAGAGCAATAACGCTGATTGCTGACTGATCCCAAAGGGGGTGGCGGCAGGGGTAAGGGGGTGGCAAGAGGAAAGTGAGAGTGGCATAAAGGGGGGAGGGTTGGGAGAGAGAGAGGAGGGAGAGGGGAGGGAGAGAGAGAGCTGCTACTCTGTTTACATCTCCCCCTTCCCTCCCACCCACCATGTTACCACCACGCCACCACCATCCTACTCCAACCTCTGCTTGCCTATTCCCTACCCCCCCCATCCCACCTCTTCCTCCCCCCAACCCCTTACTCCCCCTCCCTCACTCCCTCTGGCCCCTGACACTATATCAACTCGACATATTGACTGGGGAGTGTCGCCTCTTATAGAGCTAATGGCGACAAACTTTACTCTCGCCTCACACCTACGTCTCTCTCTCTCTCTCTCTCTCTCTCTCTCTCTCTCTCTCTTTATTTGGTTCCATCCTCAAGATCGACGGTCGAGGAAGGATTTGCTTTCCGGTGCCTTTTTTTCTTTTTCTTCAGGGCCGTACATGCTCCACTTAAGGATCCCCTTCTTCGTCAGCTCACGGTCGGTTCGGTTCTCCGCGTCAAGCAGTACTGATCATCATCATCATTCACCGCGCTTACGTCTTCATTCCACCGCCCTCTACCTAACTCTCCACACACTTTATATACCAAATCTGTCATGTGCTTCATTCCACCGCCCTCTACCTAACTCTCCACACACTTTATATACTAAATCTGTCATGTGGCTACGTGTCATTATCTATTCATTGCCTCCATATCACTCTTATTTCACTTAGTTCACCGCACACATGTCTTCAGCTCCGCAATGTAGATTCCTTTGAGAATTATTCTGTATATTTTCTTTCTTTAGTTTCTCTCTCTCATCATCACACTCCAGCACTTAGTCCTTTGATTATCTGAAATATACGCATGACTAAAGATAAGTCCTCACCGCGTAACTGCAACGGTGAAAGAATTAATCTAATTTACATACACAACGAACTCTTGTAGCAGAGAGAGAGAGAGAGAGAGAGAGAGAGAGAGAGAGAGAATGATCCACAGGTACCACATGAAAAACATACCCCCCTTCCCTGCACGAGAAAATCTGGAACACTGTTACCGAAAAAAATTAAGATGGAGAGAGAGAGAGAGAGAGAGAGAGAGAGAGAGAGAGAGAGAGAGAGAGAGAGAGAGAGAGAGAGAGAGAGAGTAAAGGTTTCCAAGTTGTGAAAGTCATATGTATGCAAATGGTGAAAGGACAAATATTTTGAGAATGTCAGAGGTCTAATTATGCGTTTTATTGGGCAAAGAACTGCATTTTGGGGTCTGGTTGGTGCTGGGGGTCCGTGATTACAACGGCATGTCTGTCTGTCTGTTTGTCTGTCTATGTCTGCATTTCTAGTCTTCTCTCTCTCTCTCTCTCTCTCTCTCTCTCTCTCTCTCTCTCTCTCTCTCTCATCCATACCGTTTTCTGTCTCATCTTTTTTTTCTGATTTCTCCATCTCGTCTTTTTTTTCTCCTTCTTTTCCGTCTGTCTCTGTCTTAATTTCTGTCCTTTTGCCTGTCCGTCCGTCCGTCCGTCCGTCCGTCCGTCCGTCTGTCTGTTCTCCACCAGCGTCACCTGACCGTTCGACCTGACGTGTGTGACTGAGATTAATTTCTCGGGGTCCATCCTGACCTGTCAGGTCCAGCCAGACCCATCGGACAAGCCTGACCTGTCGGGTTAACCTAATGACCTGTCAGGTCCAGCCACCAGATCAAAAACATCGTGTCAAAAACATGCGGTTAGCGTTCCCAACCGTGACGCATTCACGGGCCGTCCTGGGTCGAGCGTATAGGTTCGGTTACGGCACTTGGTCCACAGTCAACCCAGCTGTTCATCCACCCCTAAGGGACTGGTCGATAAAATGAGTACCTGGCTCAGGGTATATATATATATATATATATATATATATATATATATATATATATATATATATATATATATATATATATATATATATACTGTATCTTGCTCTGTGTACAGTATTTTCTCATTCCTCCTAACTATCATGCTTTACCTCTCTCTCTCGCTCCCTCTTCCCCACCATCGCTTCTTCGTCCTTCCTCTCTTTCCTAACTCCCTTCCCATTACTCTCTCACCAAACACCTATTCCCCCCCTTACCCTTCCGCGACATCCTCCTTCGCTTTCCTTTTGACTCCTTTCCCATCCCATCGCCTTAGATCGTTTCTCCCACCTCCCTCCAAACCCACGGAATATCCCATTCGCCTGTCCCACCTCCTCACCCCAAACCTACGGAATATCCCAATCCTTCCCTTAGGCACCAGGCGAGGCGTGGAGTGATTAGTGCAAAGTGCTACAGAGAACTACAGACAATGTTCTGTACACCGGGGCTATAGGGCTACCCGTGCAACGTGCTATTAACGTGAAAATACATTTATACATATTATGAGAGAGGGAACCGTTGCTCGTCTCTACCGCTACATTAATGGAAATGATCTCATTTGCATGAGTGACGAAGAGGCTTCAGGGGTTTATTTCGTCATATTTTGTCTTTATTCCTAAGGGTTACATTTTGTATGTATAGAGATTAATGAGGATGGATGGCTTAGTGAGTGCAGTGCGTGTGCGTGTGTGTGTAAGTGTGTCATGGCACCTATGATGTATGCTTCGAGATGTCCCTCTCCGTAGACTTCACCTCCCACTTCCCCTCCACACAACACTCCCAGGAACCGCCACCAACGTACCTCCCACCCAGATGTCCTCGCCTCCCACAACCACCCCCGGCCCTCACGTAAACAATCTGGGAAGATGTTCACTGCTTTGAACTCCAGCCAACACACAGCTGGACCTGGAGTTGGACCTGGAAACTTATCAGCGACCAGTTCTGTCAGCCATCCTTACTACCAGCGAGCACCACAACCAGCGACCACTTCATTGTAAAGGTGATTACTTGGATTCTGTGTACATTATCAAAGCCAGACAGAGCAAAACCACTGATTAACCCTTTCACAACCATTATATACCAGACCAAAACGTTGCTAATCATCAACATGATCTAACATAATCTTTTCAAGTGGGTATAAATGCTGAAACAAAAGAATACCAGGAGCAAAACAATTTACAATCTCACCTCTGCGTCAAAACAACTGAAACTCTCTGAAATTTCTCAGCACTTCTTCCCATGAGCACGGATGGTAATACCATACTCAATAAAAAATTACGAAGAGCGTTTATCTCGACCTACACGTATGAATATTGGAATAACAGGAATCTACCTTTAATGAATAACACGCACAAGAAGATATATATTTTCTTCTTCAAGGCATTACTGGCGAAGAACGAAAGGCGGGCGTTGGAAGTCCCCTTAAAGAAAAAAAAGACAGAATCATCGTCCCCAGAGGTTCCCTGAAGGTGTGTGTGGGGGTGTTGAACCCACACTCTACCTGTGAGAGCCAGACATTGCATCGATCATCTGTGGAGAAAGATCAATCTCCGAGACCATATCTTGCAGGAACACCTGCTAAAGCGTAGTAGACCGGACAGGACTGAAGTGGGTTATACAGACCTGCAGATGACAGTCTCAAAAGACCATTAATAGATCAACGGGGTAACAGAAGACAAAGCTTAGCTTCCATAATATAATCTCTAGGGGGGGTTCCTGATCCCTCCCTGAAACCTCCAGTTCCTCGAAATCAACGAAACTTCTGAATCACTCCGAAGGAATTCAATGGGTCCGAAGCTAGACTTAACGTAGACGCGAGACACACGACACAACAAACTACAGTGATTTTCCCAAGACCTCGCCCTTAAACCCCATACGTGTACAGTTCCTTTAATGAATAATGAATGGAAGGTGGTCATCATACATCCTTATAATGATGTAGGGAAGCATTAGGGAGAATAGTGCATAAAACATCAGGCACTCACGTCTCTCTTTCTCTCTCCCGCTAAGGGTAGCTACAGGAAGCACACATGGGGGATGAGGTCATCCACCCACAGCACGAAACAGCCTATTGGATCAGGCGGTCATTGTAGAGGCTATGAGCCACAAGGGTTGCAAAACAGCCTCGAAACCATATATATATATATATATATATATATATATATATATATATATATATATATATATATATATATATATATATATATTGTTGCTGCTGAATAATGGGTCACATTCGGGCCAGCACATATTATCATGTAAATAGGATTCCAGAAATACAATAAATGTATTCCAGTATAGAAAAATATATGACACTGGAATCTATAAAATCATAAACATGCACAAAAATATCTGAACGAATATAAAAGTTTCAATATATTTCTTTTTTTTCCCCCCAGATTTCTAATATTTAGAGAGGCCGTCAGTAAAATGAAATTTATTAACTACACAATAGACTTTATCAAGCAGAAAATGAATACGAGAAACGAAAGCTGAACTGACGAGTAAAGAAAAAAAATATAATAATCCATCATCATAAAGCGATAAACGTTGGAGACTTTCTCCACAAAGGCACATATTCACTTTGGGGATATATAAAATTTCATATCATCAAAATCACGAACTGTTTTCAAGTGGGAAACGAAATGAATCATTTGTTGTACCCGATACCTATGCTCCGGCCAGGCGACGCTGAGCATCGCCCGTAAGAGGAATCCAGTCCGATATATCGACGCCTAAACACGTCTCGGGATGATCCAATCCCCTAATCGAGGGAATAAAGGCTCTTATCCGATCTGTGCATAAGTCCTATGACTCTTGGCATACAAAAATATGGAAATAATAGCACATGCGGATCGAACCCTAACTCGAGACAAAATCCGTAAGATTGCAGGCATGGGAGAGGAATCTGATCCTCCTCTTCTCTGATACACCCGTGAATCTGATCCCTTCTGATAAATGTTTGTTTTAGGAACAGACTTACGGGGAAAGGCTGGGAAAAAAAGAAGATAAATCTATAATGTATCATCAAATGAAGAGGATAAGTGCTAGATTTGGTCAGAAATTAGTAGACTTAGAAATATAAGAAGGAGTCCCACTTGTCAACATGACGCAGGAGGGGCCATGAGTCTATTGGCTTAGCCGTAACCCAACGCCTCCCTCCTCACCTCTCGTGGTTCTTTTGTTTTCTCTTCTACCTGCTATTCAGGGCCAACTTGTGCCAAATACAGAGTCTGTGTGGATGATAATCTCCTTATCTGTCTGTGCCTCGTATGTGTCTGTCTGTTTGGGGTGGTCGATGGGGGGTCTGTGATTTCTTCATGCATTTCGTCTACTTTCGCCGTTGAAAAGACGATGTATCTTCTTTTGTTTTCGTGTTTGTTGACTCCGTATACATTTCTGTTTGCTGGAGTAGGTGTCTGATTCTCTCTCTCTCTCTCTCTCTCTCTCTCTCTCTCTCTCTCTCTCTCTCTCTCTCTCTCTCTCTCTCAAAACCCCCCACTCCCCCATGCACGAGGAGAATGGGATGACCAACAGCGTTCCCACGCATATTAATTACTTTTTTATCGGCTTATGGGATCGAAACCCAAGAGTGGGTCGTGTTTCTACACCGTCTCTGATGCGTTCGGGGATTAAACCCCCGGAGTTCCGCATGGATTAACTGCAGATTAATCTCACCGAAGAGACACTTGCGTTTTCGTAATTCTGGTATTCAAATCCCCCATGAACAAGATGGAAAAAGAATTTGCATCCTAATTACGATACGACCCACTGAATATGCAAGGTGTATTTACAAGATTCAAAGACTAGATATTGAAGATGAGTAATGAAACAATGAATAATCATGATGAGAAAAATAAATAAAGATGACAAAACTGATTAATCAAAAGAAAAAAAAATAGAGGGATTACTTTTAATCAAGATCAACGAAAAATCATAGACAGATTCGTTAATTGGATTTGTCCTCCGGATATTCCCTAGCCATTTATGGATAAGTAATATCCCAATCAATATTGATCTCAAGTCCCAATAGCACTCTGGGATGTTTGGTTCTGGGACGCAGTCTGGCTTCAGTAGTGGTGATCCCAGAGACCAGCTTGTTCGCCGGGACGAGCTCATAACCTTAATGGTTGGCTAAATATCTGGAGTCTTCCCCGGAGAAATGATGAAAAGGATTTTACACTTCGATACCCCGTCCCCTCCCTCCTCCACACACTCTCTCTCTCTCTCTCTCTCTCTCTCTCTCTCTCTCTCTCTCTCTCTGCGCCAGCGACGTAAGATCTGGTAAAGGGCAACGAAATTAGGTGCATGTTTGTGTGTGTGTGTGTGTGTGTGTGTGTGTGTGTGTGTGTGTGTGTGTGAGAGAGAGAGAGAGAGAGAGAGAGAGAGAGAGAGAGAGAGAGAGAGAGAGAGAGAGAGAGAGAGAGAGAGTATGTAAGTGTGTGTGTGTGTGTGTGTGTGTGGTTGTGTGTGAAAACACACACATCGGAGTATAGGCATGTTACATACATACAAAGTTAAGAGACGGGGCAACATGATCATAAAATCCTCTCTTCCCATAACACGCAAATAGCAATTACACACACACACACACACACACACACACACACACACACACACACACACACACACACACACGGTCTTCCTCTTGCCTCGGCAAATAACAGGAAGAAATCACAATAAATAAGGCGAAATCAGGCCTCTCCTCCCACCCACCACAGAGAATCTACATAATTCGCAATTTTGTATACGAATTCGGCACAAAATTACATGTACTAAAAAGAGTACCTAAGAGGGAGGTTCTTGAGTACGCTACTGACAAAGAGGACGACCTGGACCTCCGAGAATAAATTTACAAGCTTAAGATCTCCATATTTGCATATCCGCAGATGTGGAGTACGGAGAGAGAGAGAGAGAGAGAGAGAGAGAGAGAGAGAGAGAGAGAGGTGGAGACGTGTGGGAAAGATTTACGTACCACATAATGAAGAGGGGGGCGCGGGGGAATAGAAAGCAGATGGGAAAGTAAAGGGGGAAAAGTTGAGAGAGAGAGAGAGAGAGAGAGAGAGAGAGAGAGAGAGAGAGAGAGAGAGAGAGAGAGAGAGAGAGAGAGAGAGAGATGCAAAATTCACACACAATGAGGGGGGAAAAGAGTAGATGAGAGAGCAATGAGGAAAAGGTGACAGAAAGTTGAGAAAATGAAGAAGTCTCTGTGGAACCCAAAAAAGAAAAATGTCTAAAAACGACCACAATCTGGAAATAATAAAAAAGGGCGAAACACGATGAACCTCATAGGTAACATGAACATTAAGAACGCAACAAAGAAGAGGATCAGAATCTATCTAAGTTAAGAAAAGGACGCCAAGAGAGTTGGAGAATGTAGTTAAACCCGACTGATGAATATAGTGAGAGAGATGGACACACACGGAAGCGGGCAGATGCCCGATTCTCCCACGGATAAAAGTAATAATAAAAAAAACCCCACATGATCCAAGCGGCGATGAAATAAATCTCCCTCGAGACCACGGGAAGCTTAGAGAAATAAACTGTTTTTTTCCTCCCCTTTGAAAACGACGAAAAAAAAAGAAAAAGAAAAAATCTGCAACGGTTTTATGGGATATATATATATATATATATATATATATATATATATATATATATATATATATATATATATATATATATATATATAAAGGAAACACACATGATATAAAATCACAAGGAGAAAAAAAGAAGGAAGAGAGAGAAAAAAGTTCCTCTCTCTCTCTCTCTCTCTCTCTCTCTCTCTCTCTCTCTCTCTCTCTCTCTCTCTCTCTCTCTCTCCACCTGGAGGGTAATCCCATCCCCCATGAAGAAATATAACCCCAGGATTTACCCCCATAAAAAGCTAGAACTCAAACGATATAATATTGATCTCCCGAGGCTGGCGACCCCCTCCAATCAGCGTAAAGGGGGTCCGGATGTAAACAATCTTGTGTGTGTGTGTGTGTGTGTGTGTTTGTGTGTGTGTGTGTGAGTGTGTGTGTGTGTTCTCGTCTCCTATTGGCCGATCGGTGCTTCGCTTCACCTTGATTGGTCAGGTGGCGATCACCGTGCCTTCCCATTGGTGGAGGCGATCGTAACAAGCCCTACGATTGGTAGTTAAGCGGCGTATTGTCTCTGGTGTTGAATGGGTGGTTAAACCGTGAGTAAAGTGCCCGTCAACGAGGCTGTTACCATCGTCAGTTGACGATAGGGTGTTACAGTCTCGCCGAAGAACTTCTCACTCCAAATGAGTCCATCATTCCCCTGCTACTGGAAGCAGCGCAGCCTTCGAGCTGCAGGAGTTCCTGGGGCAATTAGGAGCAAATAAATATCCACATCTTCAGATACTTTTTTTTCGCAACAGAAAATTACTATAATTTATAAACGTAAGACAATTTTTTATTAGCATTTTTATCGTAGATATAACAGCTGAAATTGACCCGATATATAATGAACCTGACCTCTGATCACACACAAGGCAATTAGAGTAATGACTTAACTATTAGCGTTTCGCCGTAACCCTATGTCTTGGATAACCACCTCGAATTACACCTTCACACACACGTTTCGCCTTTAATTAGCTTCAACGAGGCTTACATACTTAATGACAATTAAGCTCACCAGTCCCCCCTTCGTCCTGAGTGACTTCGAACATTAGCATTTCATATTGATTAAGCTATTCAGTCGTTTGTTCATGTTCTGAATGAACAAATGCTGGCGCTAACCCCTTGAGCACGACGGTACGATCGTTGAGCGCCAGGAGACGGACGGGCCTTGAGCACGACGGTGGGACCCTTGAGCACGACGGTGCGACCCTTGAGCACGACGGTACGACCCTTGAGCACGACGGTGCGACCCTTGAGCACGACGGTACGGTCCTTGAGCACGACGGTGCGACCCCTGAGCACGAAGGTACGATCCTTGAGCACGACGGTACGACCCTTGAGCACGACGTTACGATCCTTTGAGCACAACGGTACGACCCTTGAGCACGACGGTACGATCGTTGAGCACAACGGTACGATCGTTGAGCGCGAAGAGACGGACGGTCCTTGAGCACGACGATACGACCCTTGAGCACGACGGTACGATCCTTGAGTACGACGGTACGATCCTTGAGCACGACGGTACGACCATTGAGCACGACGGTGCGACCTTTGAGCACGACGGTACGATCCTTTGAGCACGACGGTTCGACCCTTGAGCACGACGGTACGACCCTTAAACGCGATGGGATGATCCTTGAGCACGACGGTACGATCCTTGAGCACGACGGTACGATCCTTGAGCACGACGGTACAACCTTTGAGCACGACGGTACGATCCTAGAGCACGACAGTACGATCCTTTGAGCACGACGGTACGATCCTTTGAGCACGACGGTACGATCCTTGAGCACGACGGTACAACCCTTGAGAACGAAGGTACGACCCTTGAGCACGACGGTTCGACCCTTGAGCACGACGGTACGACCCTTAAACGCGATGGGATGATCCTTAAGCACGACGGTACGATCCTTGAGCACGACGGTACGATCCTTGAACACGACGGTACGTCACTATACCCAAGGGTCGTACCGTCGATCTTTAAGACATACCAATGAGTCGCAGTGACCGCCATACCCAAAGGTCGTACAGTAGAAAATAAGGATCGTATCACCGTGCAGTCCAAACCCTTAAAAAGTTTCAGTTCCCCCTTTAAAAAAAAAGTTTCGGCTGTGAATTACTTAAAAAGTTTCAGCTCCCCCTTAGAAAAATAGTTTCGGCTGTGAATTACTCAAAAACTTTCAGTTCCCCTGAAAAAAATAGTTTCGTCTGTGAATTACTCAAAAAGTGTCAGTTCCCCTTAAAAAAAAAGTTTCGTCTGTGAATTACTTAAAAAGTTTCAGTTCCTCCCCTAAAAAAAAGACACACTTTTCATCTGTGAACTCCGTTTCAACCTCAGACCTGTTCATGAACATTTCTTTATGGATGAGGAGCGTGAGCGTCTGTGTCAGGTGCTCACATCACTACACCTCTTCCTCCCTTCTATCAGACGTTGGTTAACCAACACAGCGATCACGACCATCAGCAGCGGCTTCGTTGATCTCCCCAATAATGGCCATGACTCGTAAAGTCAAATGGGGACACCCTCCCCCTTTCTCTACCCTCGCGATGCCCCCGTCTCTCAACCTTATGTATATATGTACACTGTCTTTACTCCTGTGTATGTATGCATGGACAGACAGACAGACAGACAGACACACACACACACACACACACACACACACACACACACACACACACACCAGGTACCCATTCATCGACCAACCTCCAAGAGGAGGGGGGGAGAGGGGGATTATGAACACTTGGGTTGGGTGTGGGCCAACCGCCACGCCCAGGATTCGAACGCATGCGGGCCCGAAACATGGTCCTCTCGTGCTGACTCATGGTCAGTGTGTGTGTGTGTGTGTGTGTGTGTGTGTGTGTGTGTGTGTGTGTGTGTGTGTGTGTCACCCAGGAGCAGAAGCAACACAGATTATCGGAAACCTATTGTCGGGAGGGCCCTTGATCCCCCCCCCCTTCTCCTCCTTCCTACACAACCCTGTCTGACCGTCCTCTCTCTCTCTCTCTCTCTCTCTCTCTCTCTCTCTCTCTCTCTCTCTCTCTCTCTCTCTCTCCTCTCTCTCTCTCTCTTCTCTCTCTCTCCTCTTGCCCTCTAGCACAAACACCGGCACTGTCCCTGACCCGTGGCACTATATCTCTGACCCCTGGCTTAATTCGTGTCCAGTGCTATCCATGGCACCGTAACTCATACAGTGAAACCATATCATGACACGCACATACCATCATTGTATAGTGACACCATCAATGACATCATAGAGCGACATATAAAAAATCCTCCACAAAATATAGAGTTATATACAGGCTTATGGAAGATGCAGGGATGATCATAGGCCACATCTGACATTGCGTTTCACTGACAATGATTCTGTGAAGTATGACTGGCGTAGAAGTGACAACACGGGACGTTCCTTTAGCTTAATCACGGTCATATTTGTGACACTGTCTCGTTGAACAGGCAGTGAGAGAAAAGGTGTGATGTTCAACGCTGCGACCACTGGACACGTTAGGTGCTAAGTGAAGTGAGATGGGAATTGTATTTCTGGGGTTGGTACATCGGTAGAGAAATTGGGTGTGGTTACTGTTTCGTAAGAACATCCTGACAGGTAAATATACAGGGTTATACACACACACGTACAGACAGACAGACAGACTTACATAGACTGACAGAGAAACACACAGACAGACATACAGACAGAAGCAGACAGACACACTCCCATGATCCTGCCAGACACGAAGCCCCGTCCTTCCCAGACGAGACGGAAGACAAGTGAACCCTTCCACTCCCCCTCTTCCGCTCTCCTCTTCCTATTCTCCCCTCCTGTCTCCACCTTCTACTCTCAATTCTCTTCCTCCTTTTCTTCGCTTTACTCCTTCCTATCTACCTCCCTTCTATGTCAACCCTCTATCCACTATCTCCCTCCAATTCTTCACCATCCCCTACTCATTCTCTCTCTCTCTCTCTCTCTCTCTCTCTCTCTCTCTCTCTCTCTCTCTCTCTCTCTCTCCTCCCTTTCACTTTCTCTCCCATTTCACCCTTCCCCCCCCGCTCCCCTCCCTGCCTCCCTTCCTCCCTCTATCTTAATCCTCAGGGCTGCCGTGTCCCCAGGCGAGCCAGCAACAACAAGATGAGGACCTCCTCCCCTCGTGAGGCGGCTCACGTCCCCTTGCGACAGATGAGACCAGACCTGACAGTACACGCCTCTCACTGCTGGCCTGGCCCGCTGGCCTGGTCTAGCTGGCCAAGGAAGATGGAGGAAAAGGAGGAGGAGGAGGAGATAGAAGGCGTGGATGAAAACCTGAGGTGACTTAAGGTCCGTGAGGCACCTACTGGTATTTGAAGACACTCAGACATACAGACATAGATAGTGACACACACACACACACACACACACACACACACACACACACACACACACACAGAGACAAACACAGACAGACACACACAGACACACAGAAATCTTCGTGAGGGAGAGTGAGAGCACTTTGTCTCTTTTAAGTGGTGAGGGGAGAAGCTGCATATCCTCTCTTACTGTGCTTATCAGCACTAAGGTGATTATCATGGTGGTGGTGGTGGTGGTGGAGAAAATGGTGGTGATGGTGGTGGTGGTAATGGAGATTGAGTGACGATACTCATGAGTTACGGTGAGTGATGAAGGAGACATCTAGGTAACTGAAGGTGATATATGAGTATAGAGCAGTTCTTTGCACTATAATCTATAATCTATAATCCATACTCCGGATTTTTCTATAAAATTCCTCATTTCACTGTTCCGTTCCCTTACTATCATCGTTCCTTTTCCGTCTACACATCAATCCATTGTCCTATTTTCTACGTACCGGAATCACTGCATTGTTCCTTGTTCTACCGCTCCCATATTGGGGTTGCATCCCACATCCTAACCAACACCCCAGCGCTCTAGTCTCCATCCGTATTTACTCCATTCATTCCGTCTCTAGCACATTTCAAATCACTTCCCCGCGACATCTATCCTCAACCAGCGGCAATCATCAACCCGACTATGGGCCTCAGATATGCAATCTACCTTCAAATCTATTTCAATCTCGCCAGGACTAATTTCAATTTCCACGAGCGAAAACCTCAGGTGTGGGCCAGCCCTCTGTCCCATCCTGCACTCGTTGTCTATCCTGCACCCCGATGCGGGAGGAGGAGGAGGAGGAGGAGGAGGTGCTGCGGGAGGAGGGAGGCGCGGCAGGAGGAAGAGAGAGAGAGAGAGAGAGAGAGAGAGAGAGAGAGAGAGAGAGAGAGAGAGAGAGAGAGAGAGAGAGAGAGAGAGAGAGAGAGAGAGATAGAGAGAGAGAGAGAGAAAATGAAGGACTGTGGGAGGAATACGTATCGCGGAAGGGAGGAAGAGACACTGTGGGGAGAGAAGGAGACACTATGGGGAGAGAAGGAGGGGTACTGTGGGGAGAAAAGGAGGGGCACTGTGGGGAAAGCAGGAAGGGCACGGTGGGGAGAGCTGTAGCACCGACTCAGGATGAAGGATTGTCGGAAAGACTGCTAAGTTGTGGCACATTTCGTGGTCCTGTTGTGAGACTGGTGACCGAATTTTACAAGAGGTGAACCGGAAGATGGAGTTCTCGTGTGGGCTATTATTACTGTCTTTGTGGCCGTCTGGAGATGCTGGGGACGTGTGTGTGTGTGTGTGTGTGTGTGTGTGTGTGTGTGTGTGTGTGTGTGTGTGTGTGTATGTGTGTGTGTGTAAGGTCCTCTATGTTACAGTGTCTATATCTATGTCTATACGTGTCTCAAGTCCATTGCCAAACAGTCATCGCAAATCTGATCTGAAATAATGATGTATAAGCCAAAAGGTCATCTTCCTGCAGGAGACAAGAGAGGAAAACAGATCATAAAAAGCAAAAGATAAAAGAAGAAAAATCCTCAACAAGACGTACTGCCAGAGACGCCCAACTCTCCCTAACAACAGAGCGAGAGGTGGGGGTGGGCGTGTGTGTGTGTGTGAGAAATCATAGACGGAGTAACTCAACGAAATTCCCCCCTCGCAGATCCCCTTCTTTCTCGAGTTTTGAGGACTTGTGGGACTTGATCCTGTTTGTGGAGTGACGAGTGTAACCCGACGCGGTGTTGGATCCCCTAGGGGGACGTACACACATAACAAGGGCGTCAGGGCAGCCACGTTTCTCTCGTCTATTGCCGACGCTTAACAACAAAAGATGCCGCTCGGTCTGAGGTCTCAATCTGCATGTGATAATGAGGCACGCTTGCGGCCCCGTAAAACACAGACACACACACACACACAGACACAACACACACACACACACACACACACACACACACATAGTGTCACATCAGTAGATGAATTCCAATCCTACAATGGGGAAATAAAAGAGGTCTGGAAACTCTCTCTCTCTCTATGTATATATTTCCAGTCCAAATAACACGACCTTCTTGAGGAGACCGACACGAAATTCAAAACAAAAAGAAAAGACGTTTTGTTGGACCACATCAGAGGATGGTTGGCCACCTCGGGTCAGCTTCACATGACCCATCGTATTGCTTGGGGTCAGATAATCCCCTTACTGAAGGCTAGGGTGATGGAGTATATAGCTCCTCTGTCGCAGGGAGAGATGAATACAGAGTGAGCATACAAAGAAGAGAAGGACTCTACACAACCTTTCTCTTGCAGCTGTAAGTTGACATATCAAACCGAGGCATTACTTTATCATTTCAAACCGAGGCATTACTTTATCATTTCAAACCGAGGCATTACTTTATAATTTCAAACCGAGGCATTACTCTATCATTTCAAACCGAGGCATTACTCTATCATTTCAAACCGAGGCATTACTCTATCATTTCAAACCCAGGCACTACTCTATCATTTCAAACCGAGGCATTACTCTATCATTTCAAACCGAGGCATTACTCTTTCATTTCAAACCGAGGCATTACGTCATCATCTCCAACCGAGGCATTACTTCATCCTCTTCTCTTCCCTAAGGACAGGACTTACAACAGCCGGGTCTTCATGGTCGTAATATACCTAACCGTTGGACTCTTATGTATCAACACGAGAGTCTCCAGCACAACAAAACACTTCAACATGACTAAGAAAATCTGTTGTCTCGTTGCATCCGTCGTGGCGATCGCTGGGTGGAAGGCAGTCGTGCTCTAGTTATACACACGTTGAAGTTCAGCTTAAATATAGGAGTATACTTGATATATACAAACCTTTTTTCCAAGGTATAGCGGACCCCCTTGACCTTATCTATCATTGTCATTAAGATGACCTCCCGTCTATCACCTTACACGTGACGGGTCATCAAGGGGGACTTCACCTGACCTGTCGTTGGCTGGTCAGGTGAGACATCCTAGGCGTTCAATTTCAATGTGTCAGTCTTCTTTAGAAGGTCCCATAATTTGGCCTGGAGTATTGATCTAGATATTGATCTCCCAGATATTGATCGCCTAGATATTGATCGCCCAGATATATTCTTTTAATCATCCAGCATGAGTTGTATATTCATTTAACGATGTGTCATTACAATTTCGTAATATATATATATATATATATATATATATATATATTCATATACCCTTTCTCTGCCGAGGAGATCCATCATCCAACACAGTTTTCCACACTGCTGCTCAAATCCACAGCCCTAAATGTCTCGTGGCTTCAGACCTGTCTCCGGTTACTGACCAGCTCACAACCCAAGTTCCTAGCTCACAGTGGGGGGGAGTTGGCTCCTTTGATGGTGTTGAAGTGTTGGGGATGGTGCAAGGGTGGTGCTAATGGTTGGTGAAGTTGGGGGATGGTGCAATGGTGGTGCTAATGGATGGTGAAGTTGGGGGATGGTGCAAGGGGGGATGGTGGTGCCAGCTGCTAGTGGTGGTTGGGGACGGTGCAATGATGGTGTCTCGTGTTGCGAGGGTGGAGACAGTAGTACAATGATGGTGCAGACTGTTGGGGGATGGTGGAGATGGTACGAAGTATCAATGGCGTTGTTGGAGATGGTATGGTGATGATGACATCAAATGTTTAGGGTTGTTGGAGAGAGGAGGTGAAAACCTTGAAGCCACCAATTCTTCAGAAAATAATAAAAGGAAAACATTTTTCTAACTACCATTTTCTTTTAGTTTAGAAAATGATAATTCATCAGCAGACCTGGAAGGCGGGCAACCCACTCTCCAATATTTCTCACCAATGAATTCGCAAATGATTGTACAATATACGTCCCACCCTGGACTCTATTGGTCTTCGGGGATCCGATAGTATATTTATTTTTAGCAAACTATTTAACGCACATACGAATTTCCATCCCCATCCCCCACCCCCAGCCACATATTTCAAAGTATTATTTAATTTCGAATTTATGGTATTTCGTTATGAAAAAAGTATATTGTCGAACGTGTTGTTTAGAGATTTAGATATATATACATTGTCACACACACACACACACACACACACACACACACACACACACACACAGACCTTCCATGAAGATCTGTATGTCTGTAAACTTGTAATATGGCGAAGGAATCGCAGATTATAATAGTCGTGGGTGTAGGAAGCAATACATTTATCGTATCTATGCTTAGACGTATCTATGCAATCTATGGCATCTATGCGTTTGTATTCATCTATATCATGTGCCACTGTCTATGTAATATCTCACCCACTGTATCTATCTATTCCTCTCGTTGGACGTCTATATCTCACGAACCTTATCTATACCCTGACCTTTCGCATCATTACCCATGCCAGGCTGCATTACTTCCCCCTTTCTCTCCCAACTTTACGAGGTCTGCCTCGGGATTATTGGAACCGACCTTATTATACTCTCTATATACCCACTGTGCACTCCGATGCTTGCCTACAACTTACCGACTTCAATTATCATTAAGGCAATACGTACAATTTAAGCAAATTAGCCTCAGGTAATGCGTCGTCTACATCCGAACTAGCTTCGAGGCCTCGCCGAAGCGCTTCGTAGTGGGGGGGTTCGACTCATTACACAGAGGCAGACCTGTGAAACGTGATAGAATTTCGGCCACCATCGTCTTGCAGAGGGAGACGGGGGGATATACAGGAGGCTAGAGGTCCGTCTATGGCATAGACAGAAGCCTGTTTATTAGACTAAATTAACCATTACCCTACGCTATATTGGGTGTCTTGAGCTACTGGTCTTTGAGGAGGGCCGTGTCCCTCAAAACACCATCTGGTTTTGGAAGTCCAGTGAAACCTGAACACCTTGAGAACAATGGTTCGATCCTTAACTACGAAGGTTCGATCACTGAGGACAACGAGTACAACGATCCTTAACGGTCAGGTCAAAGTCTGTAAGGTCGAAGTGTAGTGGTCAAGGAGTAAAGTATATATATATATATATATATATATATATATATATATATATATATATATATATATATATATATATATATATATATATTATACTGCAATAAGGCATTGCACATGGCATCTGTTTCCCAAACACACTTTATTAAAACACGAAAACCATTCATTTTTCACACAAACGCAACTTTAAATTTTGGCAACTGCTCTCATACCCAGCGAATATCAATGGTTTAACACGTAGATATGAAATCGTACTCTGTGTGTGTGTGTGTGAGAGAGAGAGAGAGAGAGAGAGAGAGAGAGAGAGAGAGAGAGAGAGAGAGAGAGAGAGAGAGAGAGAGAGACCCCGTACTCACGGTCAGATCTACAACCCTAAACTCCTCTAGGCAGCACACACTCAAATAACAACGCCCAATTAACAATCTTTAACAATAATACAAGCGGGTGCCCTCACCCCCTCCTTTGTGATTGGCTGGCTGGGCTGCCAATCAGACTAGCGACAGGTGAATGTAAATGAAGGGTAATTAATTGGCTAGTTGGGATCTATACAGGAGTTCAGTGGCATGCATTGTTCACACAGGCATAACTGCCAGTAATTAAACGCATTCTTTCCGGACACTTGACACCAATATGACCTTATTTCACGTACTGTGGATAAGGTTGAAAAAGAGATAAGGAATCAAGAGACGAATAATGGAGAACCAGATGTTAGAAAACTGGATGAATATATATATATATATATATATATATATATATATATATATATATATATATATATATATATATATATATATATATATATATATATGGAGTCGATGGAGCAAGACAGGTGATGGTGACTGGATAGATGGAGTCGATGGAGTAAGACAGGTGATAGAGACTGGATAGATGGAGTCGATGGAGCAAGACAGGTGATGGAGTCTGGATGGATGGAGTCGAAAACGTGGTGGAAAAGAGATGGAAGTACATAGACAGTAAACAATGATGCTAGTCCCCAAACTAGCAATAATCATATAACCCTCCAAAACATAACTAGAAAACTATAACTAATTTTGTACAAAAAACTAATCAACTAAAGGCTTTATTAATAACGTGGAATAATGGTTGAACAGATAGAAAATAATGAAAGAAAAGAGTGAAGACGAAGAAACGAGCGTGAAGTGAGTGTGAAAGCAGGTCAAACTGCAGGGAGATAAGATGGCACCCCTGGGCCTATTGAGGTCCAACGACTTAGGTTAATCATAGTTATAAACTGCACGTCAACTGACAACAGCAAAACATCCGTTTTCTTTTCTTTTTTTCCTTGTAAGACAGCATCACCAACATCAGCGAAAGCGTCGCCGCCATCAGCACCAAGTGCTACCAAGTTCAGCATCAGCATTACCAACGTGAGCGTCAGTGTCGCTAACACCAGCAGTTCTCAGTGTTCTCTCTCTCTCTCTCTCTCTCTCTCTCTCTCTCTCTCTCTCTCTCTCTCTCTCTCTCTCTCTCTCTCTCAAACTACATCTCTTGCCTTAACTGACTCAGGTAAATGTCTCTCTCTCTCTCTCTCTCTCTCTCTCTCTCTCTCTCTCTCTCTCTCTCTCTCTCTCTCTCCCTGCCCGAACTCTTCCCTTTCCCTGACTCTCCGCTCTCCCTGACTTTCCTCATCTCCCTTCCTCTCCCCCACCATCAGTGAACACGAAGGGAGTGTGACGGGTCATTCGTCCTCCGTCATATCAGCCTCTTCCACCCTACTCCCTCAGGATCAACCACAACCTCTCTCTCTCTCTCTCTCTCTCTCTCTCTCTCTCTCTCTCTCTCTCTCTCTCTCTCTCTCTCTCTCACACACACATAAGATAAGCGTTCACGATCCCCAGTTGGGAGTTGAGGTCCCACCTCCCGACACGCGAGAGCCTCTTGGGAGGGAGCGAAGGCATCGCCTCGAGTTCGTCTCGGACGCAGTCATGAGCAACCACTTGAGCGCGAGGACCTCGCCTTGGAGTCCAAAACTCCGACACCCTTACGAGACACCACTTCCGAGTGTGACTGCCTCGTATTGGGCTCGGTCTCCGACACACTCATGAGGCGGCACAGCTTGGTGCAAGATTGCCTCGCCTTCTTGAGTCGGTCTTCGAGACACTCGCCCCATAAGCGACGTAAGGATGGACTGCAACAGCAGAAGCGCCTCCTCACCCGAGTGGAACATGTCGGAAATTCAGCAAGGCGAAAACTTCAATTTGCGGTGGGGTATTGACGGGTTGAGGGGGTAAGTTTGGCCACAGCCTTAGAGTCAAATTAGATCTGGATGTTCTCTGTCTCCTTCTGATGTCTTCCTGTCTGTCTGGATCGTCTATTTACTCTTTCTGTCTTCTGTCGACTGTAGGGGGTAAGTTTGGCCACAGCCTTAGAGTCAAATTACATCTGCATGTTCTCTGTCTCCTTCTGATGTCTTCCTGTCTGTCTGGATCGTCTGTTTACTCTTTCTGTCTTCTGTCGACTGTAGGGGGTAAGTTTGGCCACAGCCTTAGAGTCAAATTAGATCTGGATGTTCTCTGTCTCCTTCTGATGTCTTCCTGTCTGTCTGGATCGTCTGTTTACTCTTTCTGTCTTCTGTCGACTGTCTTCTTCTTGGCGGGCGAGGCCCTACCCCCTTCTATTCTTCCTGTATCTCTGTTTGTCTGTCTGTCTCCTCTTCAATTTCTTTATCTCTTTTCTATTCTTGTGTCTGCCTGCCTCTTTGTGTATCTTCTTCCTCTCTCTTCTCTATTCTCCTCTCCCGCTCCTCCTCCTCCTCCTCCTCCCCTCTTCTTTGTGTCTCTTCCTTATCTGTAGTTCTGTCTCTCATATCTTCCGCATTCTTCATTCTTTTAAATTCTTTATATTCGCTGTGTATTTAGGTCTCACAATCTTTCCATTTCCCACTTCCTCTCTCTCTCTCTCTCTTACCTGCGATTCCGTTTCTTCTCTCTCTCTCTCTCTCTCTCTCTCTCTCTCTCTCTCTCTCTCTCTCTCTCTCTCTCTCTCCCCAACACTAGACGGCTGGGGGTGGCGGCGGCGGGGACACACCACACCACAGCCGTTCGTCCAAGCCCCACGGTTCCCACGCTGGCAACAATACAATCCCACCACCACCACCTCCTCCCTCCCTCCCAGGCGGACCGTCTCCAGGAAACACATACAGTAACACCACGTGACGTCACCCTTTAAGATGATCGGATTCTTCCCACATTACTATTTGTTTTCACGTCACCCTTTAAGATGGTCGGATTCCTCGCCATTTATATTTGTTTATCGGAGGATTCTCAGAGAGCGAGATGATGATCAGACCCCGCTTTATTTGCTGTTAAAAAGCGTACGGTCTATGGCAGTGCGGGCTCCAGTCTCTTCATCGGGCAATTCTCTGATTTTTTTTTGCTCCAGTACAGAGCGAAATCTTCGCCCGTTTCTGCAGGATTCCAACCCTGTTACTTCTTTCTCGATGTGCGACGCCGCACCCCTGAACAACAATTCTGAATGACAATTTCATAGAAAATGTGACGTGGAAGCATAGAAAATGTGACGTGGAAGCACAGGTATCTAAACTAAATAGAAAATGTGACGTGGAAGCACAGGTATCTAAACTAAATAAAACTGTTTATCACTTTTTTCCCCATCGCCGAGTTGTCGTATCACAAAACAAGACACACATGCTTTTCCACAACCCTTCTCCCAGCCCTTATCATCCCTACACACAAACATCTTCTGGTATGCCTCGACACCAGAGCAAACAGGGGTCAATCCATGTCTTGCCGTGACCTCACACCACAGGAGGCAATTGGCAAGTCCAACCAGTGATGTGGACCCATCTCGTACCATCTCTGACCTCACGTATAGGGACGAAGTCGGTCTGTCCTCATACAGAAACATTATAAAGCAATATGGTAATAATGAGATGATTGGAGACAGATGGTGAAGCTCTTGACTCACAGGTGGCGTGGTGCCAAGGGACAGATGGTGTAGAAGAAGCCCTTCCCCAATGACAGGGGATAAGGCTTCAAATTACAGAAGGTGAAGGCCGTCAGTGACAGATGGTGAGGTTCCAAGCGACAGATGGTGCATGACGCCTACGTAAGAGAGAGTGAGATAAAGAAAACAGATGGTGGAAGAATCTCCACTGTTCTTAATGGTGAAATCCCATCATATGGATTATGAGTCCTGAACTAACAGGTGGTTCAGGATTACGAGTCCAGAACTAAAGGATGGTTAAGGATTATGAGTCCAGAACTAAAAGATGGTTAAGAGAATCATACGCAAAAATGACCCAACCAAACATCATAAGAGAAATTACCATTTCTGTTTCTCAGCATTGCAATACCAGCTCAAAACACAGACAGACAGACAGAGATACAGGCCACAGACAGATACACAGACACAGAACACACATACACACACACACACACACACACACACACACACACACACACACACACAACAATATAGTGCAATGCAGATCAACTTTGCCATTACGTGATACAGCATTCGGTGAGTTTGCATATATATTGCCGTGCACAGTGGAACCTGTTTAAGTGAAACATTAACAACCTATATTCGGTCCTGGAAGGCGGGTTTCGAGTTCCAACGTTGGATTTCCATAAATGTTCGTGATGCCTCTGCATTCCATAATCATCGGTCACACTTGGTGTGAAATGACATTGAAGATGATGATGATGATGATGATGATGATGATGATGATGATAATGACAGTAATAAACATTCTACCACAACTACTACTACTGCTACTCCTACTTCTACTATTGCAACTACTATTAATAATAATAATAATAATAATAATAATAATAATAATAATAATGATAGTAATATTAATATAATAATAATAATAATAATAATAATAATAATAATAATAATAATAATAATAATAGTAATAATAATAATATACATTTTACAACTACGCTGCTATTATAAACTACTACTACTATACTACTACTAACTACTACTATCAATAATTATAATTTCACAAGGTTACTTTCCAGTAGTTCTTATTTCTACCACCAGGGGCGCTGAATATCTGACCCCCCCCCAGCTTCCCACATTACATTCAACCTCGTCTTAATCATACGCGTCTTACAATACACAATTCTAATTCATGAATAATTACAAATGAAATTTACGTATTATCAATTATCGTATGTATAATAAAAAAAAATGAAGTCCACTTCTTTCAGGAGAGACGCGAAGACTAAAGGAAAGACGTGTATCATATCTTGTCGTTCGGGGTTCCGACTGGACTTGGCAAATATTCTTTTTTCTTCTCGTCTCGTGCAACTCAGAAGAGCGTCTGCAACTTGCCAGCAACACACTGGCACTACTGCAACACTGGTGCAACACACACACACACACACACACACACACACACACACACACACACACACACACACGAGCCTACAAAAAAAGTGGGGTGGGTGAGGGGTGGGAACACAAAGGAACCGAGCAAAGAAAAGACTGACTTCGTTTGTAGAAAAGATTTCTTTTTTGTCGCTTTTTTTTTGGTCAAAACTTTATATTTTTTGTCTGTAATTGTCTAGTGTTGGGAATACGACGTGTGCGTATGCAATTTTTTTTTTGTCCTTTTGTCACTCTCAGTTGAATGACGAGTTTGGATTTAGCTAGTTACTTAATGTTACGTTTTCCTTAGATGTTATAAAATCAAATTCAACATCACACACACACACACACACACACACACACACACACACACACACACACACACACATATGTATATATATATATATATATATATATATATATATATATATATATATATATACCTCTAGAACTAAAAAAAATTGATCTAAAATCCTAGTTTTATAATATTTTAGCTGGAAGTAGAACATCGAAGATATGGGAGAAAAATCTTACAATCAGATAAACAACACTTGCGTATTACTCAGTAACCCTCTATGATCAAAGCCTAGACTGAGAGCGAGAGGCAGTAACACCCTCCTCAGCGTTCCACAGGACACTGAGCATGTTTAAGGCCGATCATGCCAATATATATATATCCCTACCATAAACGAATGCCCTCCGATGGGTTGGATATTGGTTCAATTTACAGTATATTGCAGGAGTACGTTTGTGAATGACTGCTTTGTGGTGGGCGGTGCGTGTGTGTGTGTGTGTGTGTGTGTGTGTGTGTGTGTGTGTGTGTGTGTGTGTGTCTGTGTGTGTGTGTGTGTGAGCCTCTTGCAGATATATCTGACAATTCGTCTGAGCAGCAAGACGATGGCTACTGGTCTCATGAGGTCTTGGGCACTTCTTGAGTTCGACGGTACGATCCCTTAAATCATGACGGTACGACCCCTGAAGCATAACGGTACGACCCTTGGCTATGAGGGTACGACCCTTGGATACGACGGTACGAACACCCTGAGTAGGGTCAAAGGTTCAGGTCAAACGTTTGGGGGCAACATTAAAGATGCAGGTGCAATACGCTATATGACAAAGAGTACCACATATCGAACATGGGGTACGAGATCTCATAAACACAGCTGGGTCCTCTTTACCCAACATCACGACAGCCCACCACACACACACACACACACACACACACACACACACACACACACACACACACACACAATCCTGTGTAAAACACATGCTTTTAAAGTTATTGAATTCGTGGTGACTGTAACGTACCAGCTGGCCTTC
>NC_092256.1:16961888-16971888 GCF_036320965.1 Panulirus ornatus | reverse complement strand
AGAAGAAGAAGAGAGGAGGAGGAGGAGGAGGAGGAGGAGAAGAGGAAGAGGTACGTACACATATGATATTCCTAAACGCATATTAAAAAATTCCTCAGCCCAAAGAAATACACCGGCAGTATAATAACCTATCGCATACATTACTAAGCCCATTTTCTAAGTGGAACAAAATCGACAAAACCCACACTCGAGGCACTTAAGGTCATGAGCTGAGATTATCTGTGGACAAACTCCACCTTAAAGAACGTAGCCAAACATGGTGGAGACATTAGCCCGTTCCATTAAATGCATCTGCTGGTATTTTTCTCATGGCTGGCGTTTCATTCCGGCGTTCCCCATTCCTGAATGTATCATTATGTAAACGTTATGTAAACTCTAGCATGCAGATTGCCGTCCCTATTAATTGTTAATGTATGTGTTCATCTGTTCCTTGTGCACACACATTAGGTTTGTCCCTTTCTCTGTTGCGAAAAGTAATTGCGAATTACTTTTCCGGCAAATTACATTTGTCTGAATATGGGTAAAGCCAAATGTTAGTCACGAAAGAATAGAATTACTCTGCAAACGAGAGAGAGAGAGAGAGAGAGAGAGAGAGAGAGAGAGAGAGAGAGAGAGAGAGAGAGAGAGAGAGAGAGAGAGAGAGAGAGAGAGAGAGAGCCCCATCTTAACAGGGAAACTATCGAAAATATCCGAGCGATTTTTCGAGTCCCTTCACAATCTTCTTGTGTCGAAATCCCGCGCGACTTGCTGTCATCTGCACGACGAAGAGTTTATTTGCTGCAGTCCCCACTTGGGCGTCGCGCTACCTGAACAAACAGCGGAGGTTTACGTAAAGGGAATCTAATCCCACTTAACAAGAGAAAATCCGACAGGATCCTCCATCTATTCTGCTGTTCTCTTCGTAAGACTCGCATCAACATTCAGACATCTATACTTATGAATGTAAACAGTTGGATCATCACGTCTGATGCGTAAACGAAGAATTCTGGAAACGAATCAATGGTTGAAGACTAACAAGTGGAGATTTCCCTACGCTGATATTTTTTCTTTTAGAATTTACCGTGAAGCAGTGAACAACTGCTCGGAGCGCGGATGAAGCAGATGAGAAACGATGTAAAAAGGGAGAAACGTTTTTCCTTTCGCCTTATTTCCGGCTACTTAACATTTCCGTTGAGGTAAAGGATCTATTGGAGGCCAGCAAACTTGCAGGCAAGGGGTGGGAAAACAAACTAAACAACGGACGAACTCAGAAACCAAAGTTCTGAAACACTGTCTTCACCAGAGATAATCTGTGACGTCTCTTAAATGAAGCAATGAAACTGTTTCCCCGAAACTCTTGTCGTCTGGTCCACCCACACGACACAGCCTACATGACACGGAGATACGACACACACACACACACACACACACACACACACACACACACATATATATATATATATATATATATATATATATATATATATATATATATATATATATATATATATATCATACTATTCGCCATTTCCCGCGTTAGTGAGGTAGCGTTAAGAACAGAGGACTGGGCCTTAGAGGGAATATATATATATATATATATATATATATATATATATATATATATATATATATATACATTATACCTATTTCATCCCTCCTGTCTAAGCGAGGTAATATTAGAAACATAAAGTGGACAATGGCCTCATTCGGACAAATCTAATCTCTACATGTCTTGTATGACGTATGTAAACCAGACCAAAGATTGCCATCTACTGTCAAGCCCAAGAAATATACTCCAGGGTTTAAGTCGGCCAATTCATATGCACCAGTTCAGCTCACTTGACAGTGCGTCGCTCCCTGTGTACCAAATCAATCCAATTTATTCTATCCACTGCACGACTGTCGCCCTTCTGAATATTTAGACCCCGTCCTGATACCCCGTTACCTTCTGCACTCCATCCTTCCATCTCCTTCTCGGTGTCCCTCTTCCCCTTGCATCATTCACTTCTGACGCACAGAGCCTCTTTAAGTCAGTCAGTCTTCGCTCTTCATATGCCCCAAATATATTTGCACACCCTGGTCAACACTCTCACCCTCACTGCTTTCTAACGAACCTCTCACTCACACAGCTATCCCCACCATGATCAATCCGCCTCAAATCTAATATCGTCCTCAGGCACTTGATTTCCAACCTCCTCCTTGCTCTTGCGTTCAAGGCCCAACTCACATCCATACAACGCTGATGAGACCACTACAGCTTCAACTATATACCTCTCTCCCTCCATATCTTCCTTAATGTATCGAAGACCTCAACCATCTCGTCCATCTTATGACTCACTTTAGCTCCCATGCTTCCATCCGGTGCCACGTCCACTCTCAGGTACCTAAATCGCTTAACCTCCTCCAGATTCTCTCTATTCAGACTCAGACGATCACATTTCAACTCTTCGCAACACCTTATCATCTTATTTCTTCTCACGTTTACCCTAAACTCTCTCCTTTCACATACTCTCCCAAAGTCTGTCGCCAGGCGTTGCAGCGTCTCTGTGGAGTTTGGGACTAGAGCAGCGTCATCTGCAAACAGCAACTGACTCACCTCAAAGGACTCCCTCCCAACCAAACCTTTCCTAAGCATAATGAATACCCGCGCCTTCCTCCGTGTCTCTCGCATTCGCCTCCTTCACCCTCCACATAAACAGATCAAAGAGCCATGCCATCATAATACATATCCTACACTAAAGTAATACACGTAGTACTACACTCGATTCTATGAAGTGCATACCCAGTTACGTTCAATCAAAACCACAATTTATGGAGCCAAAACGGTGCAAATATAAATTATTTCAAACTCTACACTGAACTCCTAAAGGTTTGCATGTTTGCCAAGTTCTTTCTCTGTTAAGCAGAGCTTTGAGGACGAGCTCTATGTTCTTTCTTGGAAAACTGAGTAAACCTTAAGGTCTTTCCCTGTGAAGTTGTCTAACTGACTGAAAGCAAATGTAATCCTCTTACCTCCGTAAACTTTAGTGACTTCGTTCGCCAGATGAATGAGCGCTAGCTTTCTTCAGTGGCCAATCTTCCCTCGAACATGTTCAACGACGAAATTTTAAAAACACGTTCAACGGCGAGATTTTATGAACACGTTCAACGAAGGGATTTTGAACACATTCAACGTATGAATGGCTGACTTTAATTAGACTTGGACGAGGGAGAGAGGGTAAAGGGAGGGTGAGGGGATGGAGGCTGGGTGAAGGAAGGATAAGGGCAGGGAGAGTGGGCGATGAGTGAGAAAGAGGAGGGAGAGTAGGCAATGATAGAGCAAGGGGAGGGAGAATGGGGAAAGGGAAGGTAAAGAGAGGAGGGAGAGTGTAAGGGTGAGTAAAGGGAAGGTAAGGGGAGGGTGCGTAAAGGGAGGATCAAGGGAAGGGCGGAAGTGAGTAAAAGGGAGGATACAAGAAGGGGAGAGAGAGAGAGAGAGAGAGAGAGAGAGAGAGAGAGAGAGAGAGAGAGAGAGAGAGAGAGAGAGAGAGAGAGAGAGAGAGAGAGAGAGAGGTGGGGGTAAGACTGAGACGAAAAGTTTAGAATAATGAAAGACTTAAAAAAATATATAATCTTATTCCAATCAAAAGCAAACGTCTCTCAGACTCACTGTTCACCACACTTCAAAATTTTCACCTCCACTTATGAAAACGGGAGGAAAAAAAAAAAGTTTACGAATAAAAAAAAAATGACACATAGGGTTGTCCACTACATAGACTTCCAGCCCAGGATCCTACCGTCCAATCGAACGGTGGAAATTCCCTCCCACCTCTTCCCGCTCCTCCTCCTCCTCCTCCTCCTCATCCTCTTCCTCCCCCTCCTCTACTCTCCCCCCTGATGTAACTAACTTTAAATTCAGGGGGAAGTGGCCGGGCTCCTCTGAAAGGGGAGGAAGGGGGAGAGGTTGACAGGCTGGCGGAGTATCCTTCACACACACGCCGCAGGATGCCTGGCTGGCCCTGCTGGTGGCCAGCAGGTCAGCTCACACGCATGACCACTCAGTGAGAGAGAGAGAGAGAGAGAGAGAGAGAGAGAGAGAGAGAGAGAGAGAGAGAGAGAGAGAGAGAGAGAGAGAATGTCTCGATTAATGGGATGCACCAGAGAAATGATAACAGTTTGACACTGATTCATGTATATAAAAAAAAAACTTCCTCTCACAGGAAACATGCATCAAGGATATATATATATATATATATATATATATATATATATATATATATATATATATATATATATATATATATATATATATAAAGTTAATGTGACGGCTTTTACAAGGGCATTCAGCATCCAGTGCCATCTCTCAGCTAACACAAAAAACTTATGTATATAAAACCCAACAAAACGCACGTTTTAATTCTGTAATATGAAAAAAAAATTCCTTACATGAAAAACAAGAAAATAATTACCACCGAAAGAATAAGATTCACACATCCATGTGTAGGAAACACGTCACACTTCATTTTCTCCTCCAGTGTTGGAACCAAACATCCAAAACAGTCTGGTAGATCAAGCTCACAGGTGTAGACACATGCCTGCTTTCTTGACCAGGTCACAGAAGCTCACAGGAACGGGGCCATGATGTTCCATGGCGGGATAACCTGGGCACCACACAGGTCATGTGCCAATGTGTACCAACGGTATAGTTTTCCACACAGGACGTGAGTAATGACACACAGGCTTCCCCCAAGGGAGGCCACGTTCCGTCTATGGTAAAAATGAATTGTCTGCATGACGCGGAGGATGATATGGGCGCGGGTCTAACTGATTCTCCTAATTGATAAAAAAGTTTAGGTATGTTGAACTTGTGCCTGTATTTGATGATGTAGTAGTGACCTATCATGTGTGTGTGTGTGTGTGTGTGTGTGTGTGTGTGTGTGTGTGTGTGTGAAAGAGGGGTCTATCTCTTCCCTTTATAACATACCTGTTATGAATCACAAACACTATACAACACGATTTCCTTCACTTTCCAAGACGTACTCTCATTACGGTATAACATCTACAAACAGACACCACACTGACCACACAACACATCCCCTTTTTCTCCCCACAACATATCCTTTCTCCCTCCCTCCCTGCCTCCTCCTTCTCCCTTTCCACAGGCTGGGAGCTACAATCAAAACACATCCGTCTCATTCAACAGGTCCGGGTAAAAACAACCATCAACTGCAACAAAAACACGGCTATTCAACCCTCCCTAAGACACAAGGCGGCTCATCGGAACAGCCATTGTTTTTTTTTCCCCTCCCTCCCTCCCTCCCTGACTTAGTTACCTAAAACTAAACCCCAGAATAACCCTTGGTAATGTCTGGTGTTTAATGGATGCGAGGTATTTACGAATAATTAAGTCACACTGATAAATAAATGACATATGTATTTGTAAGGCGTTTTTGATTGCCGATCTAAGCCAGGCCAGTTGTCAGTAAATGATAACTGTCAGTTTAAGCCTGCTCGGGTGTCAGTCAAGCTTCCCTAAGCGTCAGCTTAAGCCAGCCGAGTAAAGCCTCCTAGCGTAAGCTTAAGCCAGCCCAAGTGTCAGTAAAGCCACCCAGCGTCAGCTTTAAGCAACTCGGCTTTTCTTCCTGACACCGTCAGCCACAATAGGGAACACCTTTATGAAAGTCTTTATCATGAAAGCAAGCCCATGTGTCAGCCAAGCCCCCGAGCATTATCCAAAGCCAGCTTAAGTGTCAGCAACCCTTCTGCGTCAAGCCTTTTACCACCACCGCTGTCAGCAAAGCAGCCTCCCCCACCCAGCCCACGTCCATCTGTACTGTAAGCCATCAGCAGCATGTTCATAAGCTTAAAACTTCCATGGGTACGATGCTACTACGATCTTAAAAGCACGAGGGTAACGACCATTGACCACGACGGTACGGCCCTTAGGTGTGATCGTGTGACCTCTGACCTAACCTCGAAGGGTGTGAGGTCAAAGAGCAGACTATCATGCCTAAGGGTCTTACATTCATTCTCAAGGGTCGTATTCTCATTGACAGTCACGCTCAAGCCTTGAAACCCTTACTCTTAGCTAAACCACAGTCTTAAAAGCTTTAAATGTCAGCCAGACCTTAGTCCAAAAGCTTTTATTGTCAGCCAGGACCCAGCCCTAAAGCTCTCACTGTCAGCAAAACCATACCCTTTAAGCTCTCATTGTCAGCTAAATCCCATCCTTTAAGCGCAAAGTGTCAGCCAGGCCCAAGCCCTAAAGCTCTCATTGTCAGCTAAACCATGCCCTTTAAGCTCTCATTGTCAGCTAAACCATGCCCTTTAAGCTCTCGTTGTCAGCTAAATCCCATCCTTTAAGTGCAAAGTGTCAGCCAGACAGAAGCCCTAAAGCCCTAAAGCTTTTTTTTTTTCCAGTCAGCCAAAACCCCGCCCCACAGCGCCCATAGTGTCAGCCAGACCTCAGCCTCAGAACACCAAGATAACAGATGAAGCCATAAAACCTTCGAGGGCCGACTAACCAAACATCACACAGCCTTGCACCGTCCACTGATAAGAGGCCAACCAGGCAAAACACGGAGTGGGTCTTACCGTACCTCTCTTACGCCGGATTCCTGTGAAAGACGTAAAGAAAGAGTGAAAAAAAAGGGGGAGAAAAGCTCTACAACACATGACAAAAAAGAAAAAAAAAAAAAAGGGCTCAACGATCCTTCAGTTTCATCCATAGGCCCGACACCAGAGAGAAAGAGAGAAAGTTCCATTAGGAAAGGAATTCAGCGGCACAAGTCAATATGGACATGGAGGGAGGTGGGTCCCACGCGGTCTCTTGTGTGGGGGTTAAGGGTTGGGGGAGGGGTGCCAGGGAGTAAATATTGAAGGAAAAGGTGGTGGTGCTCCTCCTCCTCACACCCTCAAACAAAAAAAAAAATTATCTTTATAGAGTAAGATCTTATTTGATTGGCACGGTGGTTTGCATCTATAAACGACGTCAGGTCTCAACTCCACCTGGTGACTGGGTGAATTGTACACAGAGTGTTGACATGCGTGGCTTATTCTTGAAGTGGGGTAGCGGAAAACGAGAGAACTATCTGATCTCTACGGTGTTTGATGGACTGAGTGATGGACTCAGTAAAGAGAATCTCCCGTTAATCTTGGTGATTCGTGTGAAGACAAGGTCGTACCCCGCGCCGTGATTCGCCAGTAGAGAGAGAGAGAGAGAGAGAGAGAGAGAGAGAGAGAGAGAGAGAGAGAGAGAGAGAGAGAGAGAGAGAGAATTTGTTATTATCACGTTGGATTCAGCTTTAGAGATGTCCAGAGGATTGAATGTTGAGATCTGAAGTGTGATGTGACAGGCTAAAGGATTTAACTGTCTGTGCACGACGACGTGGACCCTTGAACACGACTGTACGACCCACTGAACACGACTGTGCGACCCTTGAACACGACTTTACGACCCTTGAACATGAACGCACGACCCTTGAGCACGATGGTGTGATCTTTGGCAATGGTGACCTGGACTTTCACCAGATCATAAAGCGTCATGTCGAGATCCATCCCATCATACCTAAGGGTCGTACTATCATGCCCAAGGGTCGTAACGTCATCCTCAAGGGTCGTACCGTCGTACCGTCAAGCTCAAGGGTTCTTCCATCATGTTCAATGGGTCAAAATGTGCTGTGATTGGCGACTGAGATGACGCTCTGTGCTGTGACTGGTCAGTTAGTGTTTGCGACTGAGATGACGTTTTGTGCTGTGATTGGCCGATATTCCAATGTAAACACGAAAGTCGTGGGGTTTCATTCGCCGGGGCGTGGATTTCTGAAAGTGTGAGTACGGAATATGAGGCGCGAGTGATTTCTAAACGTATGAGTTCGAAATCTGAAAGTTGGATGTGATCAAGGTGTTGGTGGACGCGTTGAACGTAATCTCGGAATGCGTCTGAGGTAGCACAAAGAAGGATAAAAAGGAATATAGAAGAAGAAAAGAAGAAGAAGAAGAAGAAGAAGAGGAGGAGGAGGAGGAGGAGGAGGAGGAGGAGGAGGAGTATTTAAAAAGTACAAGACACACGCATCTACACACACATTCTAATATACTAATATCATCTAATCTACCACTAATCAAGTGCAAGTAAAAAAATATAGCACTACTTGAAAACCAAATGCTCATCAAATATTACTGTTAATTAAGCTATTTCAAATACTAGACAATTTCAAAATGATTTAAGTAGTATGAAAATATCTCTCTATGTAGATTATATCTAAATAAATGGTGTTACTGTTAGTTTGGATCGAAGGATCCAACTAATTTCATGCAAATGGAATAAAGTGAAAAGAATGTTAATGATGTTACATGCTTTGTGGAGGTATAGGTACACATGCAAAGAGTCCAGATGCAACAAGTGTTAAAAAAATGCAGGTGGATTTACCTGTATATATACATACACATATATATTGTCTCATGCACACTTACATATATTTCTATGAGTCCATTGGGAAATGAAACACGATAAGTTCCCAAGTGAACTCTCGTGCCATAATCACATCATCAGGGGAGACACAAGAGAGAAATATAGCTGTCAGTAGGGATACAACTTGAGGTTCACTCTCTTTCAGAAGTCCCATGATTTAATAAGTTGTCTTCGTCCTCACTTGATCCCGTAATTTACTCGTAGATGTCTACACAAAGCGAAGGGAATGGAAACAATTCGCTCTTGTGTACTAGCGAGATAAATGCTTCATCCTCCTGGGATAACATCCACTCACGACACCCTCATGTGAATGAGGGACATGGGATGTCGACTAGGGTCCCCACTTCCCAAGCTGCCTCACTTTTCCTCTCCTTGCTTTGGTGTTCCTGCTTACATTCATTCTTTGAATTCACTCGAGGTTACATGGTGAAGTATTTCCCAGTGGTATATCAGTATCATTTGTCACTAGTTCTGCACACTTCTCTCAACCACCTTCGCAAATACTGATATCGGCCTGAAGTCTGTCTGCTCATTACTCTGTTCCTCCCACCTCAGTTCTGTGGGAGTGGGTCGTCTGTGTATCGAACACCTTCCGAAACGAAGCTCTGACTAGGTCTTCCGTCAAGAACATCTTCAAAAGCAATTGGGAACGTCTTTTTCTATATATTATTCCCTGTCCTTTGAGAATACAGCGTTTCAGCCCAGGACTGAGGCACAGGGCAGGGGGATATACGGGTCAGGTGGCGGGTTGTAGACACCGTCTTGATAAGAACACTTCCGGTTCTCTATACTCCTCCTGAAGAACTCCTGTGTGTATCATACTGACAGTCGAGGCCAGTAACCAAGGCCATTCGGACAGTGACTCTGGTGTTGGTCTCCAGCAACACCAGTGGTCATAATCAGCTACGATGGGACCAAGAGGTGCTAGTGGTTCGAGTCTTATCAAGAATAAAAGCAACGCGAGAGGGAGGTAATGAGTAAAACCTCAGACATGATGGCGCAACAGCGTCAGAGATGGAGGCCCTCTTGCGCCGGTAGCTTGGTGAGGAATATCTGCTATGCTTGGCTACGGTAAACAGTTGGATGTTCATGAAGAAAAGAACAATGATAACATCAAGCAGTTATGACCACAGCCCATTCCAGTAAGAAAAAAAGTTAATTGAAATTGTCCAGACCTGTTACATTTGTTAATTTGTTAGATCTGTATAGAAAGAACTGGTTCGAAATTAATACGAGAGCCAGAGATGGTTAACATCATTACTGGTAAATGCCAACAAACGCTGGTTAATTCCAGTTGGTATTTCCCATCTTCACACAGCCCAGTGTGTGTGTGTGTGAGCTACTCAACTGTTTGGTTCAGGAAGGATTAATACGTGTTCCTTATTTTGTAAGATATACTTTCTCCATGGTTTTAAGTGGAGACAAGTTCGCATATGACTCTCACTAAACTGATTACCACCTCTCTCTCTCTCTCTCTCTCTCTCTCTCTCTAACCACAGCTTCAGCCCCTCCCTCCCCAGTACTGTGGTGGTGTAACCTAAGCACTGCGCTTTACCCCTTGGAGAGACATGG
>NC_092256.1:16951888-16954388 GCF_036320965.1 Panulirus ornatus | reverse complement strand
TTTAAAGCGAGGCCTTGTGGTGGTCTCGGCCGATGAAATGCAAACAGCCATCCTCCGTAAGCCGCTTTGGAAATGGGGAAGGTAGGAATGAGGCAATTTAGGCATGTATATCTCGTCTCGTCGGGAAAGGTAGGTGAGGTGAGGGAGGGAGGGAGGGGAGGGAGGAAAGGGGTTATGGCGCCATTCCTGAAAAACCTCAGGGAGGCCTAGAGGGAGCCATCACCTTCATACGTGCCTCCCTCATTACCAGAACCCGTTTTAATTAGCGTAATTAACGACAGGATATATATTTTTTTCCCTCCCCCCTTCTTGTGAACGACAGAAAATACCTGAAGATGCCTAAATTATATTGTATGATTGGGAAATACACAGTAATGGGTAGGAGAGACGAGAGATTCTCCACCCAAAATACATTAATTAGTCTCGAAGATGACACAACCTCACTTCCCGTTTTCTGTCCGTCCCATTAATCCCACACTGGGACGTGACGATGAGTAACGTAAAGCCATTTTTTTCCCCCTCATCACATGATCAATAATTCACCCTTAAAGGACGAGGTGTGGTCGCAGGTCACACTATACGACCAGGGTCGAAGGCCGTCGTAAATATTGGATGTATGAGACGTCACAATACGTCTAGATCAACAGAAGCATCTGTCCGTTCATGAAAAATATATGACATGGGACATGTCACCCTCTACCTGACTTCCGTTGTCAGACGTAGTGTTACTTAAATAGATCTACTTAGATACAATAAAGATACAATGAAAACCAGCTAAAAAAATAAAGTTAATGAAAAGATGATGTTGAAAAAAATGGAAAAAAAAGTCCTGGATTATACAAGTTTCATGAAGGAAATTGGTCATAAGGTATACAGAGGGTGTGATGAGCAGAGGAATTTCCTTGTACAGTTGTTGCAAAACTGGCAGTTCAGGGTGGTTGTTATGTGTTATGGAGGGTAATGTGATGCGGTGGTTAGGGGAGAGGGTGGTTAGGTTGGAGGGGAGGAGGGGGGGGTTAAGGGAGGGGATGTTGTTTGAGGAGGAAGGGATAATTAGGGAGGGAAGGGGGTGGTTTGGGGATGGGTGGTTAAGGGAGGAATGGTGGTTAGGAGAGAGGGTTTGTCAGGGGCACACACACACACACACACACACACACACACACACACACACACACACACACACACACACACAGGAAGGCACAACCAGTTCAACATAATATTTATATGCAAATATATGGAGATCTGTGTACATAAAACACCCACGAGAGCAAGCACAAAGATAGATTAAACATGAACAGTCACACAGACACACGTACAAACGCTACACACAAACACACGTACACGGACGACACACACACACACACACACACACACACACACACACACATATGGGACGCTGTTCACCAGTCTTCTAAAATGATATGCAACAGCAACCACCTCAATTCTAACATCACATACTTACAGCTCTTCCACAGAAGCTAAATCAAAGTCAGCAAAGGCCCACATACTCTCCACTTAGATCACAAAACACACACCTTAAAATGCACTCTGTTTCAGACCTATTCGCCATTTCCCGCGTTTGCGAGGTAGCGTTAAGAACAGAGAACTGAGCCCGAGAGGAAGTATCCTCACTTGGCCCCGTTCTCTTTCCTTCTTTTGGAAAAGTAAAAACGGGAGGGGAGGATTTCCAGCCCCACGCACTTGGGTGTACTTCCCCATATTTCTAACGCACTCAGGTTCCTCCATATAACACCATTACGTTTCTCCCAAACACACTAATGATGACTTCAGACCTCTTACACACTCACAACACACTTATCTCTCCTCAAACTCTCACAACCCGTACTCACAACACGCTTTAGTCTCTCACCTCATACTCTCACAACCTACACTCACACTCTCTTCACTACCTTGACGCCAGATGAGCGACGGGACATAACACACTTAACAAATACTTAAGAATATAAGTGAGACCATCACTTCTGAGCGATGCTCCACAATGGTGAACTTTCAACTCTCAGACTGGTTCCTGGAGGGCGTCCACACAGCACAACCCAAAGGGGCAAAAATATCCGTTTTCTTTGGTATGAAGAAATACATCGATAACCATTCTCTTTACAATCGTACACACTCAATAATCTATGTAACTGTCTACCTACTTAATTATCTATCTATCTATCTAACAACCTATCTATTCATCTATCTCTCATCCTGTGAAGAGGAAAAATATTGGTAACAGGAAAGAAACTGAGAAAATTATGCTCTTTTGTTCATCGTAAACACACAACCTAACAGCATTACCAAGGTTTCTTATTTCAAGTTTATTTCTCTGAGAACAGAGAACAAATTTACGACAGCGTCGCGTGCGGTGGCCTTAAATGTTCAAGAAAGGAAGAACAGCGGAAGCATGAGACATTACTATATGTTATTTCAGGCAAGAAACTTGGCGTAACGCACCAAAACTATGAATCAAATCAACTATATACAAACTTGATTTAGT
>NC_092256.1:16914388-16949388 GCF_036320965.1 Panulirus ornatus | reverse complement strand
GGGTGGGAGGGTAGTAGAGGAGGAGGAGGAGGAGGAGGAGGAGGAGGAGGAGGAGGAGGAGGAGGAGGAGGAGGAGGAGGAGGAGGAGGGGGGCTTAGGGAGGAGAAGGGAGAGAGAGAGAGAGAGGGGGGAGGAGGGGGATGTTAGTTGTTGTTGCTGTGGTTGTTGTTGTTGTTGTTGTTGTTGTTGTTGTTGTTGTTCTCCTTGCTGCCAGTGACGGTGTTGTTGATGTTGTTCTTGTGACTCCCTTCTTGTGGCCTGTCTTCCTAGCTTGCTGTTGCGTCTGTTGTTGTGCTGTCGGAGGTAAGAGTCGCAGACACGTGCACTTGTCTGTGTACGGAAAGACTAGACTGAATGCAGGCTGTCCGGCCACGTAAACTGAACAAATACAGACCATCTGTCCACCACCGCACGGACTGAATTTATAGAATGTGACTGGCCACACTGACTAAATTTACAGAATGTGACTGTACACACAGACTGAATTTACAGAATGCGACTGGCCACACAGACTAAAACTATAGAATGTGACTGTACACATAGACTGAATACAGTCTCACTAGGTACACAGACTGGACTGGATACAGACAGGCTTCAATGACACCCATCTCACCTACAGTCGACTAAAATGTGATATTCTTGTCGTTGCTCTCTCTCTCTCTCTCTCTCTCTCTCTCTCTCTCTCTCTCTCTCTCTCTCTCTCTCAGAAAAAAAACCCTCCATGTATTTGCTGTATAAAAATGTATTTGCTATAGTTAATTAAGAGAACTGTCATAATTAATTAAGCGAATTAAAGTAAATTTACTCTCTCCTCACATACTCTGGGAGCTATAGCCTAAAGCAATTCATACTGACTCTTGCTCTTTGGGAACGAATGATTCGTGATTTTCTTCATTTCGTTTTTCACATTTCGTAAACGAGGTCGTTACACCATTGTAAAACAACGTTCTTCCATTGGTTACCTATATTTCAGGCGGGATGGAAAGCCATATCTCGTCCCCTAACAGTCTTAATCTAAACTCTTGAACTCGACGGTACGATCTCTGAGTATGACGGTACGATCTTTAAGAGCAATGGTACGGCCACTTGGGTACCGTCATGCGTGAGGGTCGTGTTAAAGAGTCATGTCGCCATTCTCAAAAGGTTACACAGTTCAATAGCTCCCGCAATCCTCCTATTTACCATCCGGTACAGTTCATAGAATAATACCCGTTAGTTGTGAGGACTTCCCTATCATCCAGCACATTTGACACAATAATACGCGCCAATTCTAAAGACTTCCCCGCTCATTCTTGAGGCGTGTTCTTTCTATACAAGAACAATATACAGTGTCAAGTACACAGTGGTGTATATAAGCACATCATACGCTAACTTTATACGCACGCTAATACATTTGTAACAGGATGTGTGTAAACTCTGCCAAAGTTGCTGAAACAGAGATAATATGTGAGAGTTGAGAAGCACCAGACGTGAGTCTAATTATTTTCGACGTGTGTATCAAGACATATAATATCCAATGTGGATATAGACATACCCGCATATAGATTATTGAGTATTTACCACACACACACACACACACACACACACACACGGGAGGAAGGACGCGCTTAAAACACTCAAACAAAACTGAACACAAAGTTTCAAATAGATTCATATTGAAATATAATGTTTCGATACCTTTAACCTTTCAGCCATTTCACTTCGTTAGCTGAACTAACCTAAACGGAAAAAAAAAGGACGAAAACAAAAATATCACTCTACAGAGAGGAAAAACAAACGTTAGTCCTATAAGGGTTATTGCAGTATTGATAACTGAAGAACAATCGACTTTACCGTTTACTGATACAATATCGTTCTCGGATAGGGGGTTTCGGATATGGAGTATAGGGTTCTGAATAGGGATTCGGATCTCGGATACCGGGTCGGATATCGTATGTATCTCGGATTCGGGATATCAATTAGGATTTCTGAAACGGTTCCGACTTTGGCTTTGGGTTCGGGATTGCGAATAAGGATTCGGATTACGGATACGTATCGGAAAAAAAATAATTCGAATATCATCCAATCCTCTCCATGACGAAAATATTAATCAATGTGATTCACTCGATGAGCAATGAGTAATATGGCCAAATGACACTTTGAATCCCATATGCTCAATGAAAGTTAACGAAGAGGGGTCCAGTCGGCAAACAAAATTTCCCTCCATCAAACAGGCAGTGGCCAGGCAAACACGCAGACAAAGGGGGGGCAAACAGACGCGCAGACACACACAAACAAAACACCCTACCAAACACTGTTGACAAAAGTTTAATAGTTGTTTGTTGTGTTGATGGCTTGATTGTCTTGGTGGCTGCTGTTGTGAGAGTTTCCTTGTTTCGTCTGTTGCTCTTGGTTGTTTAAAGGTTGCTCATTATCCTGGCTAATTGTCCCCAGTTGTGGATTACCCAGGTTAATCATTCTTAGCTGCTATTTATCAAAGTTGATTATCCTTGGTTGTTTATCCAAGGTAATTAACCTTAGTTGATCATCTAGGTTAATTATCCTACGTTGTTGATTATCAAGGTAAATTATCCTGTTGATTATCATCCTGGTTAATTATCCTTAGTTGTTGATTATCCAGGTTAATTATCCTAGGTTGTTGATCATCAAGGTAAATGATCCTCAGTTGATTATCATCCTGGTTAATTATCCTTAGTTGTTGATTATCCAGGTTAATTATCGAATGATTGCTTATTCCTAGTTATTGTTCCTCATTCTTTATCATCACCCATGGTTCTTGTTTATCCGGGCTTATACGCTGGTTATCCAGTCTTATTATCATAAACAACTCATCTAATGTTATCATTCTGGGACGTTGTTCTTCAAGTCTTATCATAATTCATCAAGGCTTATCATACCTAGGTCTTGTTCATCCAGGTATATCACTATTTATCAAAGCCTTATTACCTGGACGCTGCTTATCCAGAGGTTTATCAGACCTGGAATTGTTGGTCGAGGCTTATTATCATAATTATCATCACAGCTTATTAGCTTAAGTGGTTCATTCAGCTGAGGCCTATTCAGGCTTATTAGCAACTTCCAAGGCTTATTTGTCTGGTTTGTTAATTAAGGGTTTAACTGTCCCTGTGTGTGTGTGTGTGTGTGTGTGTGTGTGTGTGTGTGTGCACTATGCTGCCATTTTACAGATCGACCTTATAAACTCACTACGTAAGATTAGAATAGATGACGAGGTCAATAAATGAAATGTAACAGATAATGAGTTATTTTTCAACATGCAGAAGTCATATTGTAAAACTATTTAGTTTATATTCTGTCTGCTAGATTTACACAGACGTACAAAACTAGATGTAGTTCATCCAATATATCAATCACTCTAAAAACAACTAACACTATCATTTTCCTTTTGTAAATTCAAGACACTAAGCGATGCATTAACAAATATATAACCTGATAAAAAGATTACATATAAGACAATATAAGACAGTCTTTACAATATGTCTTAAAAGAGAGATGAGAAAAATAAAGACAGAATTTCCGTAGACACTACGAAAAAGTATAAGTTACGAGGGTAGTGTGTGTATAGACCCAGAGCATCAGTATAGAGGGTTGGGAATGGAGGGAGGGAGGGAGGGAGGGAGGGAGGGTTGGGGTAGGTGGTAAAACAAGTGACGGTAGGGAAGACTCTGATCCTCTGCTAAAGTTTTCTAATCCGTCTATTAGGGAGACGGATGCTCGGGTGTACAACACTGTCTCTCGTGCCTCCTACCTAAGCTCATTTTCTCTTATACTGCAAAGACCCGCCACTAAAGACATGGGTAGTGTCTTTTTGTTCTTAAAAGAATATATATATATATATATGGCGGAGAGAGGCCGTTTTATCTAGAAACTATTCGTTCCTATGGAGTTAAGTCTACAGGAGCCCATTAAAATATGTCCTGGAGCTGCATATTAATAATAATAATAATAATAATAATAATAATAATAATAATAATAATAATAACAATAATAATAATAACACTCTTGATCTCGACTCAACCAGAAGGCTCAAAGAAAGCCAAGGATTCATCAACCTCACTTGAACTCAAACACTTTCAAAGAATTTTTATCTTTCAACTCTAGAAATAGAATACAACTGGGCTCTGTGGTCGGAAAGGCTAGGAGCGCACGACGCTCCCAGACGGAACACGTGTCTCGAACGTGTTTCTCCCATGTTTCGTGAATGTTTCATTCGTGTCGCGCGAGGCTGATTGAAGCGTTTCGCTTGGCCACCCGAACCGTCTCGAACCCAAAGAAAACGGTAGAGGAGAAAAAATAAGGGAGAAAATCACTTGAAACGTGTTATGTACTAAAATTCACAGCAGATGTGCACACATTTACCTCAAAAAGGACGTGTTCTCCACCACAATGAGGGTTAAGGTCGGGTTAAATACTGAACTACAGTCGGGAATAATAAACTCATTCCCTTATAAACAAATAAATTGGTTAGTAATTATATCATGAATTATTCTCCAATTATTCGTTTTCCAAATCCTAATTACGTAGATTAAAAAAAAAAAGGCCTTCAGGAGTATTCAGAAATCTTCATGCAATTTTCACCTCGTTTTGCTTTAAAAGGTCAAACCGTCGTGCTAAAGGGATCGTACTGTCGTACTCAAAGGGCTGTGCAGCGCTGCTCAAAGGTCGTCCCGTCGTGCTTAAGGGTCGGTCCGGCCTTGCTCGAGAGAGAGAGAGAGAGAGAGAGAGAGAGAGAGAGAGAGAGAGAGAGAGAGAGAGAGAGAGAGAGCCAGGGGGGCCCCTCCCTCCCTCCCTTGCCGCAGCGTTCGCAGACCCCCCCCCCCCTCCCCCAAACACACACAGTGACATGTCGCACATCACACGAAGAACGCGATCCCCCAAAATCACGCCCGGATCAGCTTCCTTTTTGGGGAGCCAGATCAAAGAAAAAACCACCCCCGAGGAGATGAGGGCTCCCACTTTCCAGGTGGGGATTACACACACACACACACACACACACACACACACACACACACACACATACTGAAAAAAAAAAGAACGATAAGGATAAGTTCAATTCACATACGTTGTATCACAACTGCACTGAAACTTGACTTATATATCACTATTCACTATGACAAGCCTTAAACATACTCTGACAACGAGACTCCTGTGTATGTGGTCAGACTTGAACGCGCCCTCTGGCAGATCAGGAACCACATTAGAGCGAACGAGAAAGAAACGAACTCGAACGCGGCCTCTGGCAGATTAGGAACCATATAAGAGCGAACGAGAAAGAAACGACCTCAGATGATTTCGTTACAACAAGGAGAGCGAGAGGTATGAGCCGAGGTTCGATCGGGCACCGAGAATGATGACTGATCCAGGATCGAAAGGTTAAGCCCTTATTGCTTAGCTTTCATGAGGCAGTAACATACGTTTGTATAAAGTACATTTGCGTAAAGCATGCGTAACTGAGTAAATCTGAGGCAGAAGCCATTTCCTATTTTTTTCGTTTGGGGAAGGCGTAGCATAGGGAGGGGGGGTTATATATTGTCTTCTTACATCAACAAACGTTTTCAATTTTTTTTTTCCTACTTTAGCCATCTCCCAAAAGGTGTTTGAAACGTTTATACCTTCCATCTCCAAACGAGTTTAAAGTGCTTTTCCTCTCATCTCTAAACGTGTTTAAAACGTACGTTCTTCTCATATTCAAAATTTTAAGAAACTTTCCCTTCACCTCCAAATGTGTTTAAAACGTATTTTTCCCCCTCACCTCCAAACATGTTTAAAACGTTTTTTTTCCCTTACCTCCAGACATGTTTAAAACGTTTTTTTACCCCACACCTCCAACCATGTTTAAAACGTTTTTCCCCCTCACCTCTAAACGTGTTTAAAACGTTTTTTCCCTTCACGTCTAAACGTGTTTAAAACCTTTTTTTTTTTTATTTCCCCCACCCTCACCTTCAAACGCATTTAAAACGTTTAAACCACTAGCAGTAAGCGAACGGTGTAAACAGGAGAGAGAGAGAGAGAGAGAGAGAGAGAGAGAGAGAGAGAGAGAGAGAGAGAGAGAGAGAGAGAGAGAGAGAACCCTCATGCCCGAGTTAAATGTTCCCCGGCCATTTCATTTCCATACATTAGCGAACTTGTGCCCTCATCCTATTAGGACCACCCTGGCTACAAGGGCCACTTCACAGGTGACACCGAAAAGGAAACTTCATAAATTATCCCCCCCTCCCCCCCTCCTCCTCCCCCTCCCCTTTAATACGCTCCATTAAATCGCTAACAGTTTAAAGGGGGTAGGGAACTGGGGGGGGGGGGTTGTTGAGGGGGTAGGGGGGTTGGTGTGGGCTCGGGGCGGGGGGAGTGGTGTTGTTGTGGAGTTGTTGTTGTTTTTGTTGTTGTTGTTGTTGTACTACTTTGTGAACGGGGGGTGAATATATGGTACAAGAGCAAGGGGAAAAAAAAATCATCCCCCCAATGCTCCCAGTTACACGCTCTCATTGGTGACGGGCTGGGGAGGGGTAAAATTTTGGGGGAAAAAATTTTGGGAAAATTTAGGGACGGAAAAAAATGGGGGAAAAATTAGGGAGGGGAAAAATGGGGGAAAAATTAGGGAGGGAAAAATTGGTTCACAAAATGATTTCTAAAGGGAATGGTTTGTCTATGAGTCAACGTCAAATGACCATTTTTTTGAAAAGTTCAGACCTTTTTGATAACACTGCAGTTACTCTGTCCATCTAGCTAGTTACTCGATCCATCTAGCTAATTGCTTGGTCCATCTAGCTAATCACTAGGTCCACCTAGCTAATTACTCGGTCATCTAGCTAGTTACTCGGTCCACCTAGCTAATCACTCGGTCCACCTAGCTAATCATTCGATCCATCTAGCTAGTTATTCGGCCCACCTATAGCTAGTTACTCGGTCCATCTAGCTAGTTACTCGGTCCATCTAGCTAATCACTCGGTCCACCTAGCTAATTACTCGGTCATCTAGCTAGTTACTCGGTCCATCTAGCTAATTACTCGGTCCATCTAGCTAGATACTCGGTCCATCTAGCTAGTTACTCGGTCCACCTATAGCTAGTTACCCGGTCCATCTAGCTAGTTACCCGGTCCATAGCTAGCTAGCTTTACCAGTATCATTCAACACGTCTACACTGAAGTGTTGCTGCCCAATTTTTACAATAACTCGCAGTTAAAAATTTCTGGATTTCTGAACACTGAAAAAAAATCTGCGAAGGAATGACATAAATTGTCCTGGAGACTAAATAGTGAGAAGTCAAGTGTCTAAAGTGAAGCATTGTATAAAACTATAAGCAAAACTGTGAAATATATATCTAGGTCCTAGCTTCGTCTCTTCGATGTATATCAACTGACATATTTCTCTCTTGTGTCTCCCCTGATGATGTGATTATTACACGAAAGTGCACTTGGGAACTTATCGTGTTTCATTTTCCCCGTGGACTCACAGGAATGTGTATATATATATATATATATATATATATATATATATATATATATATATATATATATATACATATATATATATATATATATATATATATATATATATAAAATATATATATATATATATATATATATATATATATATATATATATATATATATCAGAATCATGCTCAAAAATATACGAAACGTTGTACATAACCCCATGACGATTCGTGTGTTTTCGTGTGTCGTTACCTCATTTTCTATATCGTGCCTAGTTCTCCCCGTTATTCGGTATCCCGTTTTTCCTTTCTCCTTTTTTTTTTTTCCCCAGTTCGCATTTTATACAAATTGAAAAGCACTTTCTACCGCGCCTGACTGGCCCTTTTTCCCCGTGGCATCCGGCTCCACTCGTTGGCCCTTTGACCTTTTACACTCACAATGGCACACGGACCTTTCCCCCCCCCCCCCTCTCTCTCTCTCTCTCTCTCTCTCTCTCTCTCTCATTCCCACCGCTGTCAATACTCACGCCAGCTTTAGCGAGATCGTATAATATGGCCTTCCGAAAAAAAATGAAAAAAAAAAATAAATAAAAATTTAAGCTGACATAACGAGAGCGGAGGAACTGTAATGAAACACAGACGAGCAGTGGCTGTTTGGGTTCAGTAGTATTATGCCACACGGGCATGTTATAAGGTAAGTGGGTCCTTGACACACACACACACAAACACACACATAGATGTCTCCGTGGTATAGTGGTTAGAGCAGAGAGCCACCAATCTAAAGGGCTTGGGTTCGAATCCCAGACAAGTCACTACGAAACAACAAAAAATCTCATTTGAAAATATCTTAAAACCTCTCGAAGTCGCTGTCTTTCAACACCGCAGTCAGCCCAACGAAGAGCGTTTGGAAGAAGGCACGTCTTGTCTCCTTCTTCAACACATCTACACTACCTCCTCACACGCAATTTTTCCCGACAGAACATGAGAACCTCCTTGTACGCAATCCTCCCCAACGGAACATGGCAGCCTCCTTATACGCAATTTTCCCCGACGGAACATGACAACCTTCTTGTACGCAATTTTTACCGACGGCACATAAAACGAATCAGTTTGTCTCACGTGCCACATCTTCCATGTCCCCCCCCCCCCCCCACCCACTAGGTTTCCCTCGGACGTGTTAGAGCCCGAATTTCAGTCGTTTTCGAATCCTTCTGTCACACTTCAAAAGTCCTAGAATCCTTAAGTCACACTTGAGATGCCTTAGAATCGTTTATAGTCACACTTCAAGCATCCTAGAGTTCCTCAGTCTCAATCCAAACGTCCCAGAATCATTCAGTCACACTTGAGCGTCCCAGAATCATTCAGTCACACTTGAGCGTCCCAGAATCATTCAGTCACACTTGAGACTTCCCAGAATCATTCAGACACACTTGAGACGTCCCAGAATCATTCAGTCACACTTGAGACGTCCTAGAATCATTCAGTCACATTTCAGTCGTCCCAGAATCATTCAGTCACACTTGGGACGTCCTAGAATCATTCAGTTACACTTGAGACGTCCCAGAATAATTTAGTCACACTTGAGACGTCCTAGAATCATTCAGTCGCACTTGAGACGTCCTAGAATCATTCAGTCACACTTGAGACGTCTTGCAATCCTTTAGTCACACTTGATAGATTCTCCAATCCTTCAGTCACAACTTCAGACTACTCACACTTCGAAGGTCTTCCTTAGAAATCCTTCCACTCCTTCGATCGCATCGTTCCCTTCCCTATACCCGCTAGATCTGAAGATGACGCAGAATCCTCTGTAGCCACAGTCTGGACCTCCCTCCTGCACATCCCCCGTCACTCCTACGCCAAATTGGATTCCAGTAGATCTCCCAGAGGCTCCAGACCTTCGGGGAACATCCTTCATGCTTCCTCTTGTCGGAAAAGACTCCAGGACTGTCTCTAAATCTCCCTCCCTCCCTTCGAACCCCATCCCAAGACTACTTCCAAGGCCTCTCTATCTCTCTCCCTGGTCAAACTAGACTCCAGACCTCCATCTCCCTGGCTTAGACCGGGCCCAAGGCCTCCCTCTATGTTCCCCCTTCTCCCTAGTTCAAACCATGTCCTAAAATTCCCCCCCAAGGATCCCTTCCCTTAGTTCAAACCAAACCTCAGGCCTCTCCCTAAAGTCTCCCATTCTCCCTGGCTCAAACTAGGTGCTACACCTTCCTCAAAAGGCATCCTCCAACTTTTTCCCCCTCCCCTGTTCAAACCGGGTCCCTAACCTCGATCTCTTCATCATCTGCTTGCGTGCGGTCGACCACTGGAGAGAGAGAGAGAGAGAGAGAGAGAGAGAGAGAGAGAGAGAGAGAGAGAGAGAGAGAGAGAGAGAGAGAGAGAGAGAGAGAGAGAGAGAGAGAGAGAGAGAGAGAGAGAATCCACTTTCTCCACACTGAAGACAACCTCTCTACCCACACCATCATCACACAACCAATCTCTCTCCTCTCCCACCCTCTACCTCACCACACTTGGCCCTTCACACCTTTCAGCCACTGTGTGGTAACCTCAACCTTCCTCCCTACCTCAAGCATCAACTGTTGATTGAATGATTCCTTTATATTTTTCCCCCGTGAGAATATTTCAGTTCCCATAAATACATCCACACAAACACCCACGAAAACTATTAGTATTTGTGCTGTTTTTGTACGATCAGGTATGTGATAAATGCTTGTGATAACTATTTCTATACGTTCAGGTATGTGATAAATGGTTGTGATAATTATGTGAATGTGATATCTGTGGATGAATGTTTCATTACTGTCGATCTGTGTGAAAATACACGAATCAACTTTCATGTAATCTACGAGACAAGTAAAGTAATATATCACTGATATTTAGAATTTGAATATAACATTTGTTACCTTCGATTGTGCGTATTTCATTATGACATACAGTTACGTTAACTGCTCACTGGCGAGTATAAAGATGTTAACAAATCCACGCTCTTTTTAACGCAATGTTATTTCAAAAGACGTCTTTTGTTTGTTCAAATACATTTCATTTCTCTCTCTCTCTCTCTCTCTCTCTCTCTCTCTCTCTCTCTCTCTCTCTCTCTCTCTCTCTCTCTCTCTCTCTCTCTCTCTCTTTCTGGTAACACAGGCCTATACGCGCATCAAGGAAGCGGATCCAATTCCCTCGGTCCCTGATACTAGAAGATGATCTGTTTTAAGTTGACAAGAGTTCGCCTCACAGGAGACAAGAGAGCGTGGGGGAGGAGGGGCACCTTTCCCTCCCCTCTCTCTGTACCTCATCCTCCCGGCTGCACAGCGTCACTTGCTGACGAATGAATGAGGAGAAAATTATGATTCAGAACAGAGGCAGAAATGCTCAAGGTCCGTCCACTGACTCAGTCTTACATGGGGAGTGTACGAGTCTGTTTATATAAAATGGGAGGAGGCTTCGTCCAGCAGGAGGAGGGGTATATAATATAGGAGGAGGCTTCGTCCAGCAGCAGGAGGGGTATATAATATAGGGGGAGGCAGCGTCCAGCAGGAGGAGGGGTATATAATATAGGAGGAGGCTTCGTCCAGCAGCAGGAGGGGTATATAATATAGGGGGAGGCAGCGTCCAGCAGGAGGAGGGGTATATGATATAGGAGGAGGTTTCGTCCAGCAGGAGGAGGGGTATATAATATAGGAGACATTGATATGAAGGGAGTGGGGAGTATTGCTATACGGTGGGAGTACGTGGTTAATTGGGTAGAAAGGGCTGGTGCGTGCTGGTAGGGAGTCTAGGGAGCTGTAGACATGTAGTGTGCGTTGTGGGGCTGTTGCATGAGTTGTAGGATTGTTGTAAGAGTTGAAGGGCTGTTGTATCAGTTGTAGATTTGCTGTATATGCTGTAGGATTGTTGTATGAGTCGGAAGGCTGTTGTGATTTGCAGGGTTTAACTGTGAAGTGTATAGGTCTGTTCGTTGGTGGGTACAGTGTAAAATATAGGGTTGTGGTAATAAATGTAGGGTTGTGTATAGGTTGTAAGGGCTGCAGTGTGAGTTCTAGGGTTGTGGTGTGAAATGCGGAGACGTTATGTGAGTTTAAGGTTTCAGTGCGAGTTTTGGGAGTCATAGGGTTGTTGTATGAGTTATATAATCATAACATGATTCATATTGTTGTTGTTGTATGAGTTAAAGGCTTCTAGTAGATGTAGAACTGGAGCCGGAGTTATAGAGTTCTACTATCTTCACGGTTGTAGCAAGAGTTGTAAGGCTTCCGTAAGAGTTGTACGGTTGTAGTAGTGCTGTACTGTCAAAAGTCGAGCCATTGTGCGAGTTGTAGAGTTGTGGCCAAAAATTCTATGCGATGGTACAAGACGAGTTGTAAGGTGGTTGTAGTGTTGTACTGAGGCGTAAAACGTAGAGCTGTTGTGTGAGTTGTAGTGTTGAAAAAAAAAATATTGGGTTATTGTACAAGTAGTAGGGTCGTTGTATAGAGTTGTACTGAGGTGTGAAGCGTAGAGCTGTTGTAAGAGTTGTAGTGTTGAGAGTACAGCTGTTGTGTGAGTTGTAGAATTGCAGCCCCCCCTAAAAAAAAAAGAAAAAAAAAGAAGGAAAGGAAAAAAAGAAAAGAAACTGGGTTATTGTACAAGTGTCTCGCTTGACAGGGGTATTCGGCCAGGCCCCTTGACTGAAGTCGGGTTTAATTTGACAGCTCTGTCTGTCGGGAACATTGAGAACAATTACTTTCTTTGCCGCTTACGACGTTATTACCCGTCTTGGATGGCATGGCTGGTCGAGTCCAGGCCATTTCTCTCTTCGTCTTCCCTCCCTCCTGCCTGCCCTCCCCACAAAGACACGAATGTAAGAAGAGCTTTGTAAACTTTCCCAATTCGCCTTAAGTTGGGAATACCATTTAAAATTGTTTTTCTAAGATGCTTAAACGACATTTAATGCGATTTATTGACGTTTCCCAAAGAGTTTAATGAGGTTCCCCAAAACTTTTGCTTCAAAGATAATATCTTTTCCTATTCTGACTGTCCCCTGATTTTTCAGTTGTTTATATATTTTCATGTGGTTTCATATTCTCAAAATTATTACTGATCATTATTTACTTTTCTTAAGTCAGTATATATTTCGTTTTTTCGTTCCCACTACAATAACTCACATGACAAAGTAATGTATGAGTGAAATTGGGGTTTTTGTCACTGAAGAATGGATTCCAAACCCACATACTGTTCCATATGGACTCCAAACCCACTTACTGTTACATATGGATTGCAGCCCAGTTATTGTTCCATATGGATTCTAAAGCCAGTGACAGTTCCATATGGATTCTAAACCCACTTACTGTTCCATATGGAGTCTAAACCCACACACTGTTCCATCCTATAATCTTACATCAACCCTGCAAAAGATGGAGAGGTTTTGAAGTTCAGGAAAGAAGATTGTTTGGTCGACAATAAGGATCTAAAAGGTAAAATATCCTCCAACCGGACCTGACCAGCCTAACCTAACCTAACCTAACCTGTGAATTCCCCACAGAGAACTTCAGTGCCGATAATGGACGAGAAATGAAAAGAACACAACGTCGCCATTTTCCAATGACTCCATAATCAAGCCATCGAAATTTGCTGTGTAAAAAAAAGCAGTCCTTTGTTCCCTTATCAACATAATATCGCGGATTACTGGTATCAATGATATAATAAAAACCATCAAAATTAACAGAAATGGTAACCAAAAAACACAAAATTCAATTTACGCGCTTCTAAAGACCTTCAAATCCTTGTAGAAGTACATGTGTTCAGGATTCCACTGATCGTCAGCTGAATATTACTGGAACAAAACAAAGCTTGGAGCAGAAGGTCTCCTTGAGGAACCCCCACGCTTGACTCAATCTTATTCCCTTACGAAGATTTCCTTCTTTCTGTAAGGGATGAATAAGAACGTTTTTTCTTTTTCAAACACTGTGTAATTAATTTTCTGATTATATTGTGTAAATCTATCGACCTAACAAGTAAAATGGCGCGAGGGTATAATGATCTATCGCAGATTATGTATCGGAAGGTCGTGTATAGCTGAGTTCTGGTGAACACTGAACACACGCACTCTTGAACAAACACTTGATACAAGCATTTACCCTGTGAACCAACTCTTAACACGCATTCAACATGTGACCCTACACTTAACACACGCACTCAACCTATGAACCAACACTTAACACACGCACTCAACCTATGAACCAACACTTAACACACGCACTCAACCTTTAAACCAACACTTAACACACGCACTCAACCTGTAAACCAACACTTAACACACGCATTCAACCTGTAAACCAACACTTAACACACGCACTCAACCTGTAAACCAACACTTAACACACGCATTCAACCTGTAAACCAACACTTAATACACACACACAACCTGGGAAAATGATTCCACATCTTTCAAAAAATACATGTCCGAAACCTTCTTAACACACATGTAAAAATATGAATTTCATCCACCTAATGGATGAGGATCTCCTTAATGACTCGCTCAGCTTCACAACTTTTAGTCTCTAGCTAACTTCTTACATGTCCCCCCCCCTAGCACCCAACCCACCCAGCACCACCCACCTTAAGCACAACGCTATGAAACATATGCACGACGGTACGACCCTTGAGCACGACGGTACGACCCTTGAGCACGACGGTACGACCCTTGAGCACGACGGTACGACCCTTGAACACGATGGTCGACCCTTGAGCACGACGGCACGACCCTTTAACACGACGGTACGACCCTTGAACACGACGGTACGACCCTTGAACACGATGGTACGACCCTTGAGCACGACGGTACGACCCTTGAGCACGACGGTACGACCCTTGAGCACGACGGTACGACCCTTGAGCACGACGGTAAGACCCTTGAGCACGACGGTACGACCCTTGAACACGATGGTACGACCCTTGAGCACGACGGTCGACCCTTGAGCACGACGGTGCGACCCTTGAGCACGACGGTACGACCCTTGAACACGACGGTACGACCCCTGAGCACGACAGCACGACCCTTGAACACGACGGTACGACCCTTGAACGCGACGGTATGAACGACCCTTAAGCACGACGGTACGACCCATTCATAGTATCATAAACACAATGACAAACACCCATTTCAAACTAATTACCCAAAACGTTCCTCTGGGCTACAATGCTAATTACAGATACTAATTAACACGCTCACACTCCAGTATTCTTCATATGTCATATTCTTCCATGTAAAATATCTTCACGTTTTTTTTCTATACCCAAGAATATCATAACGTGTTTCTATATACCACGCTCTTATATTTATAGCAGTGTGGTGTTGTAAGACACACATCACAACCACAACAGGTTGTAATGCCGAGGGAGCTGGTATACACCAGTCCTGCAAACGCACAATAAACAAGAGGGAGGTATATATGCCTTTGCGTCCACTTACACTATATTACATGTGTTAACCCACTCCAAAACATTAGCTACACTGTTTCAGTGGACAGCACCTGTCCCCTGGTGTGTGTGTGTGTGTGTGTGTGTGTGTGTGTGTGTGTGTGTGTGTGTGTGTGTGTGCGTGTGTGTGTGCAGCATCAACAACATCAGACTCACAAGTTACTGAGAGCACCTTCCTTACCTCATTCATATACCTATAAACATTTGCATAACAGCTGTCATGAAAACCATAAACATATCCCTGAACCTTACGGAGTTCCCGGGGCTGGCGGGCATATAAACATCGCTCAGGCTACGGAGAATGACACTATAAACATCGATGAAGTTCCAGGATGTCACTCAGTGAAGGAAAACCGAGGATACCGCCCTTGCTGTACACCGTGTGCTGGACCGAGCCACATTTCCTCCCTTATCTGGTTCTTCCTCCCATCCCATAACGGCCTTCCAAAGTCCTTTTCCCCTCTCCACCTTTTCATCTTTCCCTCCATTTACCATCTCTTTTCCCCCTCTATTTGCCATCTCTCTTCCCCTCTCACCGTCTTACACGAGCCTGGGGAAGAAAAACACCGAAACAGACTTAACCCCCCTTATGAACGTCAGCTTAGTGTGTCAACACCGGCCGATCTATCCCTAAGTTTGGGTCAGCACCGGTGGGATGGGCTGGGTGGATGGGATAGGATGGGTGGATGGGATGGGCTGGGTGGATGGGGTGGGGATGGACCTATGTGGGGAGATATGACACGAGGGAAGGGGGGAGGGTAAGGTAAGGAGAAGGGGCCGACCCACTTGGGGAAGGAGGAGGAGGAGGAGGAGGAGGAGGAGGAGGAGGAGGAGGAGGAGGAGGAGGAGGAGGAGGTGGAGGAGGAGGAGGACGACGACGACGACTACGACGACGAGAAGAAGGAGGAAGAGGAAGAGGAAGAGGAAGAGGAGGAAAACCAACCCGAAGACCACAACAACTGGACGTGGAGTACGCAAAGGAAGATGACCTGAGGGGAAACGGGCTCTACCACAGGGGGTCACCACGACGTGAGTGGGAAGGACTCTAAAGGCAAAAGGGGGGACTCTAGCTGGCTAGCTGCTATCCTGTCCCTGGGCTGGACGAGACACAAGAGAAGGGTCAGGCCAAAGCGGGCGGAGGAGAGAGATTCTATCTGGGCCTGAGAGAGAGAGAGAGAGAGAGAGAGAGAGAGAGAGAGAGAGAGAGAGAGAGAGAGAGAGAGAGAGAGAGAGAGAGAGAGAGTGCAGGGCCTGGGCAACACGACACACGGGGGGGAGAGGGAGCGGGGGTCGTGGATGACAAAACTTCCCAACACATTTTCCCTCCCGCTCTTGTCGTCGCCTCTCTCATTCAATCAAGACTGATCCGAACGGTGCATTTTGGGCCAATTTATGGGGAGGGAGAGAGAGAGAGAGAGAGAGAGAGAGAGAGAGAGAGAGAGAGAGAGAGAGAGAGAGAGAGAGAGAGAGAGAGAGAGAGAGAGAGGAGGTCTCCATATATCTACATATATCTATCTGCCTTTAATATCTGCTCATGAGGAACTCCTCGAAACACACACACACACACACACACACACACACACCCTCTCACACACTCTCCCTGCCTTTTGTTCCTCTCCCAGTATTCACGCTCTCCTCCCCCATGTCTTTCGCCTGCCCTTCTTCCCACCCGCCCCTGTCAACCCCTCCCTCCCCCCCACACTTCATTTTTGGCTCTCTTCCACTCTCATTTCGAGCCAATTTTTTTTTTTTCGAAAGCTCTTTTTTTTGAAAGCTAAGTCGAGAGAAAATCTTTTCCTCTTTTTTTTCCCCCGTCGTCCACCAACCATCCATCTCTTTAACACGTTATCTCATCCAGGTTAATACGCCTCGTAGCGACCCCTACCATTACGTTATGGTAACCCTGTTAACTCAACTCCACTACACTGGCGACACGGGTCCAATCTGAACTTCCTATAACGCGAGAATGCTATAACGTTATAGAGTAACGCCGATATACCACACACACACACACACACACCATCCCCCCCTTTTTTTTTCGAGGCCTGAGCGATTTGTAACAATAGGATGAACCTTATATTCTTTTTTTTTCCTTTAATGCTGTCATAACAATAAAAGAGTCTCTAAGGCCATTTCCTTTCAGTAACCCTCTACAACAATAGGGTCGAAACGTGCTATAAACCACATTTGTATACCCTGCAGTTTCCTATAACACCTTATGATATAAGACTGTATCCTCTATCTGCCTACGGAGATATGGAATCTTATCAACTTCTTTTCCCCTTTGGTCATAAATTCTTGCACTCAGCGAATACATGAATTATATCTACCAGTGAAGAATGAATGATTGCTTTATAGTTTAACAAACCAGCTGTTCAGTGTGATGATTACAGTTTAAGATACCAGCTGCTCAGAGTGATGATTACAGTTTAAGAAACCAGCTGCTCAGTGTGATGATTACAGTTTAAGAAACCAGCTGTTCAGTGTGATGATTACAGTTTAAGAAACTAACTGCTCAGTGTGATGATTACAGTTTAAGAAACCAGCTGCTCATTGTGATGATTACAGTTTAAGAAACCAGCTGTTCAGTGTGATGATTACAGTTTAAGAAACCAGCTGTTCAGTGTGATGATTACAGTTTAAGAAACCAGCTGTTCAGTGTGATGATTCCCTGCAAGACCAGAGGGTTAAGGTGACCAGTGTGGAGGTACTAGTCTTCTATTCTGGGGCTCTCCTGGAGGAGGCGAGGGCGATGAAAAGCCCCCCTTTTAAGGGGGGGGTGAATTTTAAAAACTATTCCATCTGCACTTCACAAACCCTCCAGGGGGAAACCCCCCCCCTTTTTCTCTCTCTCTCTCTCTCCCCCCCCCCCCTTTTTTTTTTTTTTTTTTTTTTTCCCCCTTTTCCCCCTTTCCCCCCCCCTTTCCCCCCTTCCCTTTTGGGGGGTTTTTTCCCCCCCCCCAAATTTTTTTAGGGCCCCCAAAAAAAAAAACCCTTCAAGGGGGTTTTGGGGGTTTTTCCCCTTTTTAAAAAATTAAAACCCTTTTCCCCCCCCCGGGGGTTCCGGGGGGGGTTTTTTTTTTTTTGTTAAAGGGGGGCCCCCCGGGGGGGGGTTTTAGGGGAAAAAGGGGGGGGGGACAAAAACCCCCCCCCCTTTTTTTCCCCGGGGGGGGGGGGGGGGGGGGAAAAAGGGGGGGGGGGGGGAAAAAAAGGGGGGGGGGGGCCCCCCCCCCCCCCCCTTTTTTGGGGGCCCCCTTTTTTGGGGTTTGGGGAAAATTTTTTTTTTGGGGGGGGGGGGGGGGGGGAAAAAAATTGGGGGGGGGGGAAAAAAGGGGGGGGGGGGGAAAAAAAGGGGGGGAAAAAGGGGGGGTTTTGGGGGGGAAAGGGGGGGGGTTTAAAAAGGGGGGTTTTAAAAAACCCCTTTTTTGGGGGGGGGGGGGGCAAAAAGGGGGGGGGGGGGGGTTTCAAGGGGGTTTTTGGGGGGGGGTTTTTTTTGGGGGGGTGTCACAGGGGGGAATTTACCTCTTCTGGGGGTGACAGAGGGGAAAAAGGGGGGGAAGAGGGGAATAAGGGGGGGAATGAGGAATCTCTTTTAAATAGGGGCCTCCAATTTGGGGGTGCCCAAGGGGGCCTTCTTGGGGGTTCACAACCACTATAAACAAAGGGGGTTGTACTGAGGGGCCAAAATAATCAGGGGGTTTGGGGCCCCAAACCTGGGGGTTCCTGGGCCACACAAAGGGGGTTAAACAAAGGGAATTTCTTTTGGGGGGTTCCTGAGGGGACTTAATCCGGGGGGTGTAAATTGGGGGCCTCCCTTCTTCTGGCGGTGTCACATATGGCCTTCTCCTTGGGGGGGTGTCACATGGGAATTTAACCTCTTCGGGGGGGTGTCACAGGGGGGGGCCCAAACTACTTTCTGGGGGGTTTTCACGGGGGGGGCACTACCTACATCTGGGGGGTGTCACTGAGGGGCCCTCCCTTCCCATTTTTGGGGGGTGTCAAAAAGGGGGGCACTACCAACTTTCTGGGGGGTGTCCAAAAGGGGCATCCCTAATCTGGGGGGTGTCACCCCGGGGCCATATCTACATTTGGGGGGTGTCACATGATGGCACTTTTCTACATCTGGGGGGTGTCACACAAGGGCACTATCTACATCTGGGGGGTGTCACATGATGGCACTATCTACATCTGGGGGGTGTCACATGATGGCACTATCTACATCTGGGGGGTGTCACATGATGGCACTATCTACATCTGGGGGGTGTCACATGATGGCACTACCTACATCTGGGGGGTGTCACATGAGGGGCCCTACCTACATCTAGGGGGTGTCACACAGGGGCACTACCTACATCTGGGGGTGTCACATGATGGCACTATCTACATCTGGGGGGTGTCACATGATGGCACTATCTACATCTGGGGGGTGTCACATGATGGCACTATCTACATCTGGGGGGTGTCACATGATGGCACTATCTACATCTGGGGGGTGTCACATGATGGCACTATCTACATCTGGGGAGTGTCACACAAGGGCACTACCTACATCTGAGGTGTCACACAGGGGCACTACCTACCCTCTGAGGGGTGTCACACGAGGGCACAGTCTACCTTCCATCTCTCACTGGGAGGGAGGGGACGAGGCCTGTACCTTGCCACAGCAGGAGGCTCAGGTGGGGCCGCTGGTACGTAGGGCGGCTGACTTAAGGCTGGAGAAGGATGGTCGTCACTACTCGAGGGCACTCCACTCTCCCAGCCATCTCTTGAAGAGTGAGAGGAGGGGAAGGGGACGGGAGAGAGAGAGAGAGAGAGAGAGAGAGAGAGAGAGAGAGAGAGAGAGAGAGAGAGAGAGAGAGAGAGAGAGGAAGATGGGATGGGAGAGGAGAGAGAGAGATGGGATTGAGGGGGGGGGGAAAGGGGTCACGGTGATGTGCACCTTGTGGAACAAGGGAGAGGAACGGGTATGGCGGAAGGGGGGGGGGGGGGGGAAGGAAATATAGCAAAATCAGAAGAAAAAAAACCCATGAGAGGGAAGGAAGAGAACGAGGAAGAGAGTAAAGTTAGTCTCGTTACCTTGACCAGTTTTCTTCTCCACTTTATTTACTTAAAAGGAAAACAATGTCGTTCGGACCACAGGGGGGGAAAGACGCAATTAAGTGATTTGTGGGATAGAAAAAAAAGAAGTTATAATTGGCGTGCAGAAGAGGGGTAGAAAGGGGGCAATAGCTGTTAGGGAAGGGGTAACAGAGCGAGGGAAGAGAAGGGGTGACATGAGTAAGGGAAAGGAAGGGGTACGAGGGAAGGGAGCTGCTCCATTTGTTTCCTCAACCACCTGCTTCATTTCTTCCTCATCCACCTGCTCCATTTGTTTCCTCATCCACCTGCTCCATTTGTTTCCTCATCCACCTGCTTCATTTCTTCCCCATCCACCTGCCTCATTTGTTCCTCATCCACCACCTTTTTATATTTCTCAATCGAAAGCTTTAATGATTTCTCATCCCCTTTAATCGTTGGAGTACTACTATACATTCCTACCCAACCCAATAGCCAATACAAAATTCATTAGTCACCTTTCAACTAAGTGAACACACACACACACAAAAAAAAAAAAATACTCAAATTAACCTTTAATTGAAGGAGGCGCCTCCATTCTGATCGTTCCAGTAATTACAGTCCTCACTGCATCTAAATAATGATTGGCTGGGAATTCATAAATCAATATGCAATTCGTCGCTGATTGGTTGAGTAATGACGGCACAAGAGAGGGACATGCACGTGGATTGGCTCCCTCTGTTCCACGAATCCATGGCTGATAAGTCACGGCTGAATAATGAACTAAGGCTCTCTCCACACTCTGACCTTCTGACCTAGCTAAGACCTCCAGCAAGCAGTGTGTTCAGCGGAGGGGATGTAGAAGAACCTCTTTTCTAAACTCGTCTTTGACCAAAAGTTTACAGACCCGGGGGGCAACTGACTCCTCTGGTATAACTGGATCGAGAGCATGTCTCTATGTAGGTGACTCTCTGACTAGGTGACTGACTCTTTTTTTCCCCCTTGGTGACTATTTAGCCGACTATGGCTCAGGTGGATGGAGGTTTAGGAGACTCGGAGCTGGTGACTCTTTTTTGGGGGGGGCCTAAGTGGCGAGCAATGGAGCAGGTGGTGTATGCATGTCTATCTAGGTGACTCTCTTACCAGGTGACTGGCTAGTTCACTACAGCGATGGTGCATTTATTTCTAGATGACTCCTTGGCAAGGTTACTGGGACAAACTAGGGCTAAGGTGCGAGTCTATCTAGGTGACTGACTATGATCAGTAACTGTCTAACTAGACAATCAGGTGGGTAAATGCAACACTTCACCTAGTCTCTCTTTCTCTCTTCGTACTAACATTCCTTCGCGTGTCTTACTTATTTCTTGTATTCACTAAGTTCTAGAGAAACTCTTTCCTTATTTCCCTTTTCTTATCATTAACTTACTTTCCTAGTATCTTCGCAAGCCAACTAAAAACTCTTAAAGTTCTTAAATTACCGTCCTTTCCCCACCAAAGTGTAATGTTTACATCCGGGTATATATATATATATATATATATATATATATATATATATATATATATATATATATATATATATCCGCATTGCATTACGTTATCCAGATGATAAATCTGTACAAACTTTTGGCACGTTTGCTTTCACTTCTCATTCTACCTGCTTCTCTTCTTTATTTACAAACTATTCTACTTCTTTTCATCTTTCTATTTTTTTTCTATTCATTTCGACCATTTACCATTCTCTGGCACTGTGTTGCAACCCCAGTATATAAGCCCGCCATATTCTCGTCGCTTTAAACGGAGGGTACTGACGATTCGTTTTCTCTCTATCTTTGAAGGGGGTAACTATATTACTCTTTCCCGGCATACCTACACAATTGTTTTTTCTTTTTTTTTTTTTTGAGGGGGTGGTTCTCCGTGTGTGATACAAATCTAATCATACGCTACAACTATGAGGGAGAAATAGCATTATTCTATATAGCAGACATTTTTTTTTCAGCGTTTTTTTTTTCTTTTGTGAAAAAAAAAATGTGATGCCGTGTTACCATAGAGAGAAATAAATCTGTCATAATACAAAACACTATTTGAGACTGTGAATTTTGTCATTCACTTCCGTTAAGAAACAAGGCAAACAAGTAAAGGGCGAAGTACTGGATTAGTGGCTTGTGTTGCTGACCATGATTCATGCACGTGCCCACTAGGGTGATCAGAGCCTAACTGTAGTGCTCCCGCCGCCTGCGCAAGGGACCCAGGTTCGATCCTGGCTGTTGGAGATTAGTATGTTATATGGCAGTGCGTGGCGGCAGAATTGATGAAGGCAGCAAGTATGAATATGTATAGATGTATACGTCAGTCTATGTATAAGTATGTATACGTTGTACTGTATAGGTATGTATAGGTGTGTGTGGGAGGGGGGGGGGGCGTTTATGTATATACACGTGTATGTGGGTGGGTTGGGCCATTCTTTCGTCTGTTTCCTTGCGCTACCTCGCTAACGCGGGAGACAGCGATTAAGTATGATATATATATATATATATATATATATATATATATATATATATATATATATATATATATATATATATATATATGTGTGTGTGTGTGTGTGTGTGTGTGTGTGTGTGTGTGTGTGTGTGTGTGAATTGAGAAAGAGAGAGAGAGGGGAACTATTTTAAAGGAAACTATTTGTGTGTTCTGTCGGATGGACGGGAGATCATCTGCAAGGAAAATAAAAAAAAATGGATTGGGATGAGAGATGGGAAATAGGATTCTTTTTTTTAGAGGGGCTGGGGAAGGGGAACGGGAGGACTTTTTGGCTAAGTTTTGCGTGAAGATATGAGGGAGCTCTCTCTCTCTCTCTCTCTCTCTCTCTCTCTCTCTCTCTCTCTCTCTCTCTCTCTCTCTCTCTCTATATATATATATATATATATATATATATATCACCAAGGACCCATTTCCAGAGACTCCTGCACCGTCAGCACTACGCTACAATTAGCAGCAGGGTAAGGTATAGACCCTTGTGAAGTGAGAAGTTTCTACAAGATTGTACTCCGAAGGTGCCTTTCACTCGAAGTGTAACCGGCAGCAGGCGGAGTCCTGTAGGGGAGGTAGGAAGCCGGTGGTTTGAGTGGGCCGATTGGGCTGAGTGGGGACAGGGAGCTGTTGTTTGAGTGGGCCAAGCGTGCTGAGTAGGGACAGGGAGCTGTTGTTTGAGTGGGCCAAGTGTGCTAAGTGGGGACAAAGCTGTTATATGAGTTGGCCGAGAGTGCTGAGTGGAGACAGGGAGCTGTTGTTTGAGTGGGCAGAGAGAGCTGAGCAGGGACAGGGGGGCTGAGTGGGCCGAGTGTACTAAGTGGGGATAGAGAGCTGTTGTGTGAGTGGGCCGAGTGTGCTAAGTGGGGACAGGATCTGTTGTGTGAGTGGGGCTTCCGTGTGCTGAGTGAGAGGAGCTGGCGTAACCCAATGCAAACGGGAGAGACAACATATTTTATCTCCAGGTTACGATCTCGTCAACAGGTCCAGCTTCAATATACCCCTCACACACACACCTGGCGAGAATTTGTAATTCTAATTAAATATCGCGATGCCCAAGTATCGGCATAATGTTTATTTGATAAATGAAACTACAATTCATTCGCACAACTGATATCGTTCAACCAATATACCCATTTATATATACGCTGACTATAAACATTCTTAACGGTGAATTGGATTTGAAAGCACACAGCTCATGGTCGACAACGAGCTTCTAAAAAAATACTTATAATAAAAATACAGGAAAACCGTGGCTGAAATTCACCTGAAAATTCTAGTGGTTCGAGTTCGGCTAGGCAGTCGCCAGAAGGCCTTTTGGAATATCACAAAGGGAGTCCTGGCGACGTGGTTAAATCGAGGTATTATGACGTGGTTGAGTTAGTTATAAAATGTGGTCGGGTGACGTAGTTAAGTTAGTTTATAACATGTGGTTAAGTGACGTGGTTTAGTTTATAATGTGTGGTTAGGTGACGTGGTTTAGTTTATAATGTGTGGTTAGTTGACGTGGTTAAGTTAGTTTATAACACGTGGTTAGGTGACGTGGTTTTAGTTTATAATGTGTGGTTAGGTGACGTGGTTAAGTTAGGTTATAACACGTGGTTAGGTTAGGTCTGGCTACGGTGTGTAGGTCTGGGAGTTCACTTTAAGTGTGAAGACATCAAACACTTGTTTTGGCCTCTTACTCGTCTCAGTTAGGGTAAAAGAATTTTGAATAAGTGTAAGGATTGAAAAAAAAGTTCAAAAAACATGCAAAGTTAGTCACCTCCAAGTTAGGATTAACTCTGCTAGCTAAGGAGAGAGGTTTGGTTAGGTGTAATAACTTGGCTGTGGTGAGTACAGAGCTATAAGAAGAACCCCGAAAAAGCTCTTTTGAAGAATAGAAAAAAAAAATCTAAGTTGGTTTTCGTATGAATATGTAAAACTGACGTTCAAAACCATTAAAAAAGAAAGCTACCTTCTTTCGCAGCGTTGAAAAAGAAAAAAAAAGAGAGTAGTTGGTGGGTTGAGACTGGTGGGTCGGTGGGTTAGCCGGGGATGGGTGGGTTGGCTGGAGTTGTGTGTGGCTAGGCTACGTTAGAGATAAACCAATTCTTTAACCCGAGCGAGGTAGAGTTACCTCCGTATATATATACATATATCCCTCCCCACAATTTTAAACCACATAGTCCTTGATTATTCCCTCCCAACCCGTAACTCAGGAGCAAGAAGGGTATACACAACACGAGTATACAAGTCTTCAATATATAGCACACGCTACTCAGGGACGTAAGGAAAGGTGGATGTATACCATACGCAATGTCTTCAAGACCGTATTTGCCATCCCGTTGAGCAAGATCAGACGTCTCAGTTATCATCATTCATCCTTGTATAACCCCAGGAAACCCCACCCTATAACAAGGGGTTCCTCATCCAGATTCAAGACGGTGCTACAATTAGTACAGTAGAAGTTCTTCGATCAGATGCTACTCCGACGATGCAACCTGGCCTAAGGCGAACTTCTCACTCACGGCTTAACCACAAGTAGGCGTCTCTCTCTCTCTCTCTCTCTCTCTCTCTCTCTCTCTCTCTCTCTCTCTATCTATCTATCTATCTATCTATCTATATATATATATACATATATATATATATATATATATATATATATATATATATATATATATATATATATATATATATATATAAACTACTACTTAGAAATGACATATACTCGGGCGTAAACAATTCAAAATAATAACCTCCTGTGCGTCAGTGATCTTGTACATTGTTCAGAGAGAGAGAGAGAGAGAGAGAGAGAGAGAGAGAGAGAGAGAGAGAGAGAGAGAGAGAGAGAGAGGCACCTGCCCACAAAGAACTTGCTGTATTATACCTGGGACAAAAGGCAAGGGACTAGGGAGGCTGGGCCGGTAATACCTTCCCATAGAGATGATAATGTATGGGGCGTATCTCCCCAGTGGCGCGCGGGGCGTATATTGCCGCCCAAGGCCTGCAGACGGCAAGCAAGGACGGGCCTGCCAACCTGACCCTCGAACACGCCTGTGCCAAACTTCTTCACTATCATTCATCTCATTTCGTCCACTTTTATAATACCTGTACCTCATTCAATAATCAAAACACAAGCTCTATAAAAGTGTGAGAACTGTCTTCATCTCGAAATCAAGACGTCCTGAGGAGAGAGAGAGAGAGAGAGAGAGAGAGAGAGAGAGAGAGAGAGAGAGAGAGAGAGAGAGAGAGAGAGAGACGCATCTTTACCACAAACGTTATTGTATCTGGCACCAGGTTAGTTGGTAGCCCTGGAAGAGGGATGGACGACGCCAATATGGTCGTAGTGAGCGGGAATACGTCTTTCAGAAAGGAGATGTCTGACCCCCCAGCATATCTCACCCGTCACCTTCGGGAGAGTATTTTCCTTACACAGGAGTGGGATTCATATGCCTGGTAGACATCTCCGACGACGATGATGACCCGTTGTGTTTTGTGAACTGTTTCCTGTAACTACACACACACACACACACACACACACACACACACACACACACACACACACACACACACTAACCTGCCTTAAGTTACGTTCTAATAAAATATCAATGATATATTTACTTCCAGTTGCAGTAAGATGATGAATTACACTGTACTGAAGACACGATCTCACTGTGCACCTAAGCTGGCCAAGTTACGGCTCTCATGACTCACACAAAAAAAATATGGACCTATTAAGACTAAATCTATCAACTTTCATTTCGTTACAATTTATAGTCTCGAGTCAAAGAACAGCTCAATGGATCTATTCTATCAACCAAAAAGAGGATCTTGTCTTGGTTGACTGTCCAAAAAAAAAAAAACGCTCAGTCGGGGAAGAAAATACAAGAAGAAAAAAAAAATAAGGGGAGTCATTCTGGGGTTAGTTTATACCAAGTCCTTTGTCGTGGCGTTAATGTCAATAGTCAGTGAGGCAGATCAAGAATGGTAGTAGGAGCAAGAGGCCATTACTGTATTACCTCAGGTGACCATCTTCCTCCATCCCCCCCCTACCTCCTTTACCTCAAACCCGCTCCCAGGCCCTTGTGGCGGGCGGGTTAGAAGGGAGGGAGGGAGGGAGGGAGAGAATGTTGCCTCCCAGGGAGGAGATAACACACCTTGTTTTGTTCTTTTTTTCCCGCCAGGTGTGTCTATAGTGAACCAGTTTGTGACACCACAGGAATACAGATGGATATCCACAGTGGGGGATACAGACAGACCACCACTGAGTCCCCCCTCGTGGCTGCTCTCTGATGATAAAGAGAGATTAGAAACTCTTAGGGAATGAGTGTGGCAGAAGCAGAAGAAGACGAGGAGAAGCGACATACATTTTATACGAAGGAATATGAGGTCAATAGACGAGGGTCCTAGATGAAAGCTACGGTGTTTGTATACAATATCATGCTGGGTAAGGTCAGGGGTCACCAGGAGGTCAAGGCAGCGGGTCACTCGTCCCTATTAACGATCCAGAGATGACTTTAAAGAGGTTCTCAAGGAGTCAAGAGAGAATGATGGCGAGACAAGACCCTCATTTGCATACAAAGACACTAGAAAGACGGTCTGAAATATATATATATATATATATATATATATATATATATATATATATATATATATATATATATATATATATGTGTGTGTGTGTGTGTGTGTGTGTGTGTGTGTGTGTAGACAGAGACACACACACAACTGACAAAGCAATCATCATCCACGGTACACCAACGCCCGAGAAGTTGATGGCCAATCAACTTCCAGGGAACGCATGCGCAAACCTACTCCGCGTCCAATCAGTCACCAGGGGGAGGGTTGGTGGCCGGAGTGTGAGTGTGCACACGTGGAGACCTGACGGAGGGGTTATTTCTCGGGATAATCCTGTCTTATGACTCGATGATTCAGGATATAAAGAAGGACAGATATTGATAGTGAGACAGGCAAGCCACACACACACACACACACACACACACACACACACACACACACACACAGAGCATACGGGATAATAGCACATCAATGAGGAAGACCTGTTGGCTCAGTGCATACTGGGAGCTGCAGGAGCCACATTATGGGAGTCCTGGAGCTACGCATCCTACATATCCTTCACCACTGGTGTGTACAACTCTTGCCTCTACTAAAACATGACGCAGAGAATCATGTCGGTACAGTTGTACTATAAACATGGCTCTCTAACCCCCTTTCTTTTATGGTACTCTGCCCCTTTCTTTAATGTTTCTCTGTCCCCTTCTTTCAAGGCACTCTACCACTTTCTTTTAAGGTACTCCACCACTTTCTTTAATGTTTCTCTAAACCTTTCTTTAACACACTCCACCCCTTTCTTTTAAGTCTCTTCGCCCCTTTATTTTAAGGTACTCCACGCCTTTCTTTTAAGGCTCTCTCTATCCCTTTCTCTTAAGAATCTTTCTTGTCTTATCGTTTGACATTTTATGTAATCATTTCACACCAGCCAAAAAAAAAAAATCCCTCGCAAACAAGCCTCTGAACTGTCCGTTTCCAAACTTTTGACAGAATGTCTGTTCGACCGAGCGTTTGTGACTCGCACTTTAAAAAATTCACAATAAAACAAAGTGTTGTATTCTTTTTCATATACTACAGACTGAAATTTCTCTGTGAGGGTGTGAGTGAAATCATCTCTCTCTCTCTCTCTCTCTCTCTCTCTCTCTCTCTCTCTCTCTCTCTCTCTCTCTCTCTCTACAGCCTCTGACATGAATGAGTAAGAGACACTACGTAAACTCCAATATTAAAGGAAATAACAATGATAATAAAATAATATCAACAGACGCTGCGCACAAACACACACAACGACCATTCCTAACAGCGCCCACTAACCCCAAACTTATCGTACGCATTTGAGAAACATGCTCATTTCGGCCTCCCCTCCACACACACAGAGGCACATTTTTGATAGCCTTTTCATGCTGTCTTTTAGCCCCTCTCATGAAAAAACGCCATTTCCAACCGGCCCACATTACCATATCTAACCATAACAGTTTACTGCGTCATACCGTATTTAACTCTAAGCGTCCAGCAAATGGGTATTCCTCTGGCTCTTGTCTTTGTCAGCGAACGAGTGGTTTTTGAGGACTCCTTGTAAACATGCGTCGGGCCGTCATGCCATCCTGTATAGCTTCTTCCGAAACGCTTTGAAACTATACACTATGAATGGTTTTATGACCATGTACCTTACCTTACCTTACCTTACCTTATCTTACCTTACCTTACGATGGATTCTGGAGTTTCTCTCATCTCCTACAAGTCCTGGAGAGTTTAGTCTACGTTCAAAATAATAATAATCTCCCTTGGGTTCCCAACACTTGCAATATGGAAATTGAAAAATCTTGGATGACCAAAAGATTCAGGCGCTCAGAGCCGCCACCGTTCGAAAAATAGATTCGAACCATGTGAGTCTAACGGTCACACTCGGGCGAATGGGTTCGAGGTGTCACTTTGTATAGGGAGGAAACGAAACGTGTCGTCTATAGACTAGTTTTCCCTCGCCTACAAAACTGGAACGACAAGAAAGGTTGGGAAACATAGTTTCAAAGTGAGGGAAAAAAATTCAGATCCGAGTTTCGCCCGTCTTGAAACCACTTCTCCGACAGTTTCGTCTCTGTTTCATTTCGTTGCTCCTAGCATTATCTCTGTTTCGTCTTCCTGCCCTCCCGAATCATCACAGTTTTACCTCCTTTCCCGTCATTTTCGCTTGTTTCATCCTCTTCTCTGATATGTTCATCCCTGTTTCATCCTTTCCTCTTTTATTCCTTTCTCGAACAGTTTTGAAGATAATTGATCCCATTCCCTCCCGTTTCACCCTTCTCTTCTACTATGAAGCCTTGTTTCATCTTCCTCTCTCCAATAGTTTCGTCCCGTTTCATCTCCCCCTGTCCAACAATTCCGTTCATTTCCATCTCTTCCTCTCCAGCAATTTCATCCAGTCTCATCTCCCCCTTTCCAACAGCTTCACCCAGTTTCATCTTCCCTTCTCCAACAGTTTCGTTCTGTTTCATCTCCAACAGTTACGTCCTCCTTCCCCCCTCCAGCAAACATGGCCGGCCTCTTAGGGTGTCTGCAGATAATTATATTCTCACCCAGGATCCATCTTCATTCCCTCGCCTCACCTGTCCTCTCCAATTCGAAATTTTCGTGTCACTCCCCATTTTCTTTTTCCCCCCGAAATTTCCTTTTCTCCTAACCTTCCATTTTTTGTAATCAACTTACACCCCCCCCCCCCCCCCCTTTCTTCCGCCTGTCTCATACAATTTCGCATTTAGTTCTCACTTTCATATTACGTCTTTACTGACTCTTATTCCCATTCTATTGATCTATTCAACTTATCCTCTCTCTCTCTCTCTCTCTCTCTCTCTCTCTCTCTCTCTCTCTCTCTCTCTCTCTCTCTCTCTCTCTCTCTCTCTCTCTCTCTCTTATCTTCTGTTTCGGAAGTCCCAAATTTGGTTCGTCTGGTTTTGTCACACTCAAGAATTTCTGTTCCTCCTGTGTTATTCATCTATACGTCCTTCTTCAGCTCTGAATTTTGCATTCGAAGACATTTATTCATCAAAGGTCTTCAGTCACACGCCTACTTAGACGTCTACTTAAATATATCTTTTAATATATTTTGTCTACCTTTGGTAACATTTACTATATAGTCTCCATACATTTTGGTATATATACTACCTCTATCTCGGGAACTTCTACTTCAAATTCTAATTCCCTTACCTTATATCTCATGTGTTATTTCTCTATTTTGTCTTGATGTCAATGTCCAGTCATAACTATTCCATGAGGTGTCCTTCAAATATTTGCAAACGATGGGTAACCAGAGAGACAAGTAAGTATGTATATAGACTAAGCTACATGAGAAGAAGAAGAAGAAGAAGAAGAAGAAGAAGAAGAAGAAGAAGAAGAAGAAAACGACATGGAAGAAAAAGATGATAGAAATAGAGAGGAAAATACAGATAGAGGATAACACAGAAGGGAATATATATATATATACATATAGACTGGACGAAAACAAATATAATGGAAATAAAAAGGGAGGGAATATTTTATCCAGAGAAACCAACATGGTGCCAGCAACCATTAAGGCTTAATCTATGATATTCCATTAAAATAGTTCTGCATGATTTTCAGTGGAAAACTAAAATTATATAGAAATAAAAAAAATCACCCAATCTGATTTGTTTGCCTTTCGACATAAATCCAAGTTCAAACTTATATTTTTTTTTTTTAATGTCCAGAGAGGGACAAAAAAAAAAAAAAAAACTGGATATGTGTTCTGTTGGTGAAGTTTATCTTTCAATATATAAATTAGGATGAAACGAAATCATTCGTCGTTACAAAAAGTTTATCTTTTGATGTCTGTATGAAATTACTGAATATTCACAAGCAGTTTTAGACGACTCTGACGAAAGTTCATGCGATTTATTTTCATATTATGAAAAGGAGACTCTAATCGATATATAGACTGACGAACAAATATAATGGATAAAGGGAGGGAATATTTTATCCGAGAGACCACATGGTGCCACGAACCATAGGTTATCTATGATATCATTAAAAAGTTGCAGATTTTCAGTGAGAAAACTAAAATTATATAAAATAAAATCCCCATCTCAGATTTTTTGTTTCGATAATCAGTTCAACTTATTTTTTTTTATGTCAGAGGGACAAAAAAAAAAAGAACTGGAATGTGTTGTGTGAAGTTATCTTTCAAATAAATTAGGATGAAACGAAATCATTCGCGTTACAAAAGTTACTTTGATCGTCTGTATGAATTACTGATATACAAGCATTTTAGACGACTCTGACGAAAGTTCATGCGATTATTTATATTATGAAAGGGACTAATCCGATATTTATATATATATATATAGAATAATATATTATATATATATATATATATTATATATATATATAGCCTTGCCAGGGTGTGATCGTCAGTGCTGGCCGTCTTTTACCCCTGAAACAGATGTCGTCTCAGACGCAAGGGATATTTGGCCCAATACCACACGTCACTCAGCCTCCTCGCCTGAACATTCCCCTGTACCAGACGAAACGTATACTTCCTCCACGGAAGACAAGATGCTTCCAGCTGACAACCTCACAGACTCTCTCTCTCTCTCTCTCTCTCTCTCTCTCTCTCTCTCTCTCTCTCTCTCTCTCTCTCTTTCTCTCTCTCTCTCTCTCTCTCACCACAGAGACGTGATATTTCCCCCCATCCCCCTTTTTTTTCCTTACCTTGCTTCCCACTCTCTCTCTCTCTCTCCCTGGCCTCCCGCCGGTATCATCTAATGCATTAAACATAGCGGGGGTTTGACGTCATCGCCTGGGCAGGCGGGCCAGCAGAAAGGCGCGTCCCACCACAGGGGTGAGGGCGGGGAGAGAGAGAGAGAGAGAGAGAGAGAGAGAGAGAGAGAGAGAGAGAGAGAGAGAGAGAGAGAGAGAGAGAGAGAGAGAGAGAGACGGACGGACATCACGAGAGGATAAACCAAGCATGAGATATACAGAGAAAAAAAGAGTGAGAAAGGCGAAGAAATATGAGGAAATGGATGGATAATGGCCATACAAAAAACCCAAATGGAGACAGCAACGGAAAAGGAAAAGTGGGAAAGGGAAATGTAAGTAAGTCGATTTAGTGGGAAATGGTCTTCTTTCCCTCCCCAACTCCAAGGGGCAGCACCGCTGCTTTTTCTGATGCGTCAGGTTGTTTGAGGGCGCATCCCGCAGGCGTACCACTCACCCATTACAAACTGGCTGATCTATTTGGCTTTTTTATACCTCCGTTCGGTGAGCATTATGGCCACAAGGTAGAGCCATAGTGTTGATAATATTTCCATATAATGATACGAACAGTTGTAGGCATACACGATCTTTACCCCTCTGTTCTCCTGTTGTAGCTATGGCGAACTTTTCATTTCAATGGTACCGTTGTGGTGTCATGTTGATGTGGAGTGATCTTAGGCAATTGCCTGGGGCGCATGAGACCTTCCAGGAACTGTGATATGTGAGGCAGCTGACCTGGGAGGATCAGACCTTGCAGGATTTCCCATACGTGAATTATAACGATGATAAAATCACCTGCCCCACTCCTCCTCAAGAGGATAGAGCCGGAGTGATTTCAGTCGTTCTCCAGTGATTTTGCGTGTTGACAGATCCTGGTGAATGACTTGGGGTGGAGAGAGGGGGGTCCTCTCACTCGCTCTCTCTCTCTCTCTCTCTCTCTCTCTCTCTCTCTCTCTCTCTCTCTCTCTTCTCTCTCTCTCTCTCTCTCCCAACAGGCCCAGGCTGCTGGACTGGGGGTCGCCAGGACCCCCGTTTTAAAAACCAGGTCCTGAAACAAAGCGGGAAAGTATTTCAAGAGAGGGTTTGTTCTGGGGGCAATAATGAATAAATAAAATGTCTCCCCCCCTCATTTTTCTCCCCCATCTTCTTCTTCCTAATTATTCTCTCTTCTTCTTCTTCTTCCTCTTCTTTCTTCCTCTTTTATCCACTATTCTCCCGCCGATAGCGATGGTTCACAGATCTTGTTTACCCCCTTCCGTGTCCACACTCCGGCTCCCGATTGGTTTATCGGCCGATCTTTTATCGGTTTCCTCCAAGCCCTTTCAATCGTCCACTTCCTCTCCTAACCCTTTCAGTATTAGTTTTTTTTTTCTCTCTCCTGCTCTTGAAGTCCACGTATTCCTATGTACTTCTTTCCAAAATCATTTTTTTTTTAATTTCTTTCCAACCTATGATTCTCTTCTCTCATCCTTCTTTCGTCTGTCTTTCACTTTTCCTTTCTTGCAATTATCAATCATTCTTGAAAATTTTCTTCATTTATGCTTATTTTCTTTTTCTTTACTCGATGTATTATCTTTTTTGGCTCTATGTTATTCGCTTGTCTCTAGTTGTTCCCTTTATCTTCACATGCCTGATCCTTCTTTATCATTATTTCATACACACTCCTGTTATTCCATTCTCCTTTCGCACCTTCTTCATTTTCTATATTTTCCAGTTATCCACCTCTCCCTTCTCTCATTTCTCTATTTTCTTAAGCTTCTCTTCCATTCTTTTTTCGCTCTTCGTTATTCATCTGTTTACTTCGCCCTTCTCTCCGTTACTTCGTTGTTTCCTCCGAGATTTCCCTGCTACACTCATCACCTCCCTCACTCCTCCTCTTCCTCTGATACAACCTCATCTTCTCTCCCTTTTCTTGTTGTTGTCCTTCTTCTTCTTCTTCTTCTTCTTCTTCTTCTTCTTCGTCGTCGTCGTCGTCGTCGTCGTCGTCGTCGTCTCCTCCTCCTCCTCCTCTTCTTCTTCCACGTCCTTCACCTCCTCCTCCTCCTCCTCCTCTTCTTCTTCTTCCACGTCATTCACCTCCTCCTCCTCCCCACCCAGAAGTGTCTAAGGGGTCGACATAATTCGCCCATTACCGTCGTCAACTGGAGACCTCGAAGTAGAAGCCCTTCAGCCTCCACCACCGCCACTCCCCCAACTCAAGTCAATCACAAGCCCGACGCTCCACCCATCCATCCATCAACCCTCTTTGATGATGGCTTCCAACATCACCTTCATTATTCAGACACCATCTTCATATAAGACCCCTCTCTCTCTCTCTCTCTCTCTCTCTCTCTCTCTCTCTCTCTCTCTCTCTCTCTCTTTGTCACCCCTCCCTCCTTACTCCATCACCATCCCCGCCAATTCCCTTCTTTTTAAACAGTTCCATTGAGGAAGCCCTCACTCACTTCAGTGCCCCGCCATCTTCTTCATTAAGGGTTACCGTACTGTCCTCCCCGCCTGAGCCCGCCGAGCGACCCGACTCCCTCGCGTTTTCTTTTAGCACCACCTACATCACGGCTTCAAGTGTCTGCTGTATCCTTTTCGTGATTTTAATAAAGCCGGTATTCCTTTCATCCCTGTATTCACTGTTACACTCTGTCACATTCTACTTTTGTCATCGGCCTCATCATGAATTGCCCTTGTCCATCGAGAGTCATCAACACCATCGTTATCCATTTCCTCATCCACCATATTTCACCAGTCTCATCATTCACCATCATCAGCACCTCTCTACTCTCACGTTCATATTTTGTATCATCTAACCATCATTATCTACCACCACACCATGGCCTTCATGTTCCCCCCTCCTCCTCTCCTCCTCTCATCGCATCTTCACTTTCCTCCCGACATCTTCCGTACCATCGTCAATATTTCCCACCTCCACACACACTCTCCTCACCACACCCTGCCTTCCACCACGTCCTACCTCCCTCCCTCCCTCCAACATCTTCACCCTCTCTTCTCTCCAGGCGGCGTCTTCGCCACCACCACCACCACCATCGCCCCCATCAGGAGGCGCAAAGAAGAGGAGGAGGAGGAGGATCAAGACGACCTGAAGGGCCAGGAGTGCAAGAAAGTCTTCCTGTAATTAAGAGGACATCTATTGTGGCCTCATCCCCTCAACTACCCCTCCCCCCCCACCTCCT
>NC_092256.1:16896888-16909388 GCF_036320965.1 Panulirus ornatus | reverse complement strand
GGGCCCCCACTAACGAGAACAAACCACCTTGTTCCCCTTGCCCCCCTCCCCCCCTTCCCCTCTCCCTCCTAAAAAAATTAAAATTATCAAAACTACTAACTACATTCGAGGAGGAGTATATATACATATATAATATATAGCCGCATATAAATTTCCCACCCCATAAACAAAATTGTTTCCCACCATCCTCCTTCTCCACCCCCCCCCCCCCCATCTCCTCTTTAAGAGCGGCCGTAAAGTACCATCCAACACAGTATACCTGAGGGATAAAGAAAACGGGAACCACATCCCAAGCGTATTTTAATGGTTGAAAAATGGCATAAAAAGGAGGTGGAACGTTTACGAGTTTTTGACGACCAGTCGCAAGGTAATGTAGATAGAAGGTGTGTGTGTGTGTGTGTGTGTGTGTGTGTGTGTGTGTGTGTGTGTGTGTGTGTGTGTGTGTGTGTGTGTGTGTGAGCGTGGGAAGACAGTGTTCGCGACAAGAAAAGAAGGGGGAACTGTCTTCGTATTCAAAGGCATGTAGGGAAATGGGGCGCGCAAAGAAACAGGCTGTGAGGCTGGGTAGTGGTTCCGTGGCAGAGATGTGGGTGATAGAGCGGGTGTGGGTGTGTGTGAGAGGGAGGAGGGAGGGATGGGGATGATGAACCCCGCGTATTGCAGTGATGGGAGGGTGGATGGGTGGGTGGGTCGGGGAGAAGAAGGGTGAGTGAGGGGGGCTGGAGTTGTTATAGAAAGGTGTGTGTGTGTGTGTGTGTGTGTGTGTGTGTGTGTGTGTGTGTGTGTGTGTGTGAGGGGGAGGGTGAAGGGAGGAGGAGGAGGAGGAGGATAAAAGCTTGTGTATAAGAAGGCGCGGAGGGAGGGAGGTATAAGGGAGGAAAGCGCGTCGAATAGGATGAGAGAGAGAGAGAGAGAGAGAGAGAGAGAGAGAGAGAGAGAGAGAGAGAGAGAGAGAGAGAGAGGACGACGACTCGCCCTTGACGAGGTCGGGGTCTCTCATTCTGCTTGCAGCTTGGTGCTGGGGGGGGGGGAACGGTTTCACGATCATCGGAAGGGAAGCAAGAAGAAAAAAAAAAGTTATCAAAATACTCTTCTTTTTTTTTCAAGTCTCATGTAGTGATCACTGAAGCTGAGATGTCCACCAAATAGTCAGTAATATATGTACTTAACTACTGAAGTCAAAGTCTTACATATGATCCAATATATTCGAATATTTACCCACTACCGTAAACGTGTATATATATATATATATATATATATATATATATATATATATATATATATATATATATATATATATATATATATATATTTATTAAAATATATATATATATATTTATTAAAATATATATATATATATTTATTAAAAAAGGGGGTGACTGTATTGTTGACTGGTTGGTAAGGTTATTTAATGTATGTATGACTCATGGTGAGGTGCCTGAGGATTGGCGGAATGCGTGCATAGTGCCATTGTACAGAGGCAAAGGGGATAAGAGTGAGTGCTCAAATTACAGAGGTATAAGTTTGTTGAGTATTCCTGGTAAATTATATGGGAGGGTATTGATTGAGAGGGTGAAGGCATGTACAGAGCATCAGATTGGGGAAGAGCAGTGTGGTTTCAGAAGTGGTAGAGGATGTGTGGATCAGGTGTTTGCTTTGAAGAATGTATGTGAGAAATACTTAGAAAAGCAAATGGATTTGTATGTAGCATTTATGGATCTGGAGAAGGCATATGATAGAGTTGATAGAGATGCTCTGTGGAAGGTATTAAGAATATATGGTGTGGGAGGCAAGTTGTTAGAAGCAGTGAAAAGTTTTTATCGAGGATGTAAGGCATGTGTACGTGTAGGAAGAGAGGAAAGTGATTGGTTCTCAGTGAATGTAGGTTTGCGGCAGGGGTGTGTGATGTCTCCATGGTTGTTTAATTTGTTTATGGATGGGGTTGTTAGGGAGGTAAATGCAAGAGTCCTGGAAAGAGGGGCAAGTATGAAGTCTGTTGGGGATGAGAGAGCTTGGGAAGTGAGTCAGTTGTTGTTCGCTGATGATACAGCGCTGGTGGCTGATTCATGTGAGAAACTGCAGAAGCTGGTGACTGAGTTTGGTAAAGTGTGTGGAAGAAGAAAGTTAAGAGTAAATGTGAATAAGAGCAAGGTTATTAGGTACAGTAGGGTTGAGGGTCAAGTCAATTGGGAGGTGAGTTTGAATGGAGAAAAACTGGAGGAAGTGAAGTGTTTTAGATATCTGGGAGTGGATCTGTCAGCGGATGGAACCATGGAAGCGGAAGTGGATCATAGGGTGGGGGAGGGGGCGAAAATTTTGGGAGCCTTGAAAAATGTGTGGAAGTCGAGAACATTATCTCGGAAAGCAAATATGGGTATGTTTGAAGGAATAGTGGTTCCAACAATGTTGTATGGTTGCGAGGCGTGGGCTATGGATAGAGTTGTGCGCAGGAGGATGGATGTGCTGGAAATGAGATGTTTGAGGACAATGTGTGGTGTGAGGTGGTTTGATCGAGTAAGTAACGTAAGGGTAAGAGAGATGTGTGGAAATAAAAAGAGCGTGGTTGAGAGAGCAGAAGAGGGTGTTTTGAAATGGTTTGGGCACATGGAGAGAATGAGTGAGGAAAGATTGACCAAGAGGATATATGTGTCGGAGGTGGAGGGAACGAGGAGAAGAGGGAGACCAAATTGGAGGTGGAAAGATGGAGTGAAAAAGATTTTGTGTGATCGGGGCCTGAACATGCAGGAGGGTGAAAGGAGGGCAAGGAATAGAGTGAATTGGAGCGATGTGGTATACAGGGTTTGACGTGCTGTCAGTGGATTGAATCAAGGCATGTGAAGCGTCTGGGGTAAACCATGGAAAGCTGTGTAGGTATGTATATTTGCGTGTGTGGACGTGTGTATGTACATGTGTATGGGGGGGGGGGGGGGTTGGGCCATTTCTTTCGTCTGTTTCCTTGCGCTACCTCGCAAACGCGGGAGACAGCGACAAAGTATAAAAAAAAAAAAAAAAAAAAAAAAAATATATATATATATATATATATATATATATATATATATATATATATATATATATATATATATATATATATATATATATATATATATAACTCAACTTTTTTTAGAGAATATAGAAAAAATTTTACTATATCCAAAATGCGGTCATCCTCGCCACAGGGAAAAAAGCAGATATAAAAGGTCCAGGACCCCAAATAGATTGAGCAAATCGCTGATAAATTTCAGGATCCTCAGAACAGTGGACAGGAACTGATGGGGCGCCCCGAGGGTTGAGGGGATGGGGGGGTACTATGGGGCCGTCAAGAGGAGGGGGAAAAACGGGAAGAGCAAAAGGGTGTGATGGGAGTCGAGGAGGGAGGGAAGGGGAACGGCCTATGAAGGGGAGAAGATGGGGGAGGTAATAAGGGAGGACAACGAAGAGGAGGGGAAGATGGGGGAAAAGAAGGGGTAGGGGGAAGACACCCACGATGAGGGAGAAGATGGGGGAGATGACAGGAGGGAGGGAAGCCCAAGATGGGGAGGGTTTAGTTAGTAATGGAATATCCAGGAAGGGGAGACGAGGGGGAGCTAAGAAGGGAGACACTAAACATGGTGTGTGTGTGTGTGTGTGTGTGTGTGTGTGTGGATTAACATATCTACCGACCTATCTTGCTTCTTCACCCGTACTATAATGTGATCTATAGAGACTGACAGACATAAAAACAGTAAGACAGACGGATAAAGAAACACACAGACAGGCAGGCAGGCAGACAGACACACAAATGTAAACACACAAGGACGCACGCATGCACGCTCTCTTCTTTTTCCGTCCCTACCAGAGGTATCGAGATTTAACTCCGGGTGTAAAAATAAGAAAGACCTTCCCCAGGACCCACTCCATCAGGTTCATTACGTTCCGGCAGCACGAGAACTACTCTCTCTCTCTCTCTCTCTCTCTCTCTCTCTCTCTCTCTCTCTCTCTCTCTCTCTCTCTCACAGACAGACACAAGAAAACACGTCATAATAAAGTACCGAGGCTGGCATCAATTCCACCTCGTAGCCTTGCCTCCCATCCCACAAGGATCTTAACCAAATCCTTCGGAAGCTCTCCTCTCGAATCCTTTACAATCCTCTAAAGCCCATTACGGCTTCCTGACATACTAACCCGGGATCCTTTAGCAACGGTCGAGTACAATGGGGGTGTCCTTCAGTACAGCTTAGCACGCTATGGCGTCCTGCAGGCACGTTCTCCCAGCATCCTTGATAATGACTTTTAGGATATATGTCGTTCCCTAAGATCCTACAGCGTCATTCGTTATGACCCCGAGATGCACTGATATGTTTCAATATGTTTCGGTATCCTAAAGCATCCTTTACACGCCCTAAAACATCGTTCAGCATCTCCCAGTGTCTCTGAGAATCCTATATAATTCCTCACTCTCCAATCATATGCCACCATCCCACACTATCCTTCGGCATGATCCAAGACGCCCTTAACCATCCTCGATCATCTCAGCATCTCCAGGATCCTCCGCGATCCTTCAAACACCATGTCGCGTCCCTGTGGACATCCGGCTGCTGCTGCCGCTACTGCTGCTGCTGCAGGAGGTGGAGGCCCTGGGCAACATGGCTCGTGTCGCACGGTCTCCTCTTCAAGCCACGGAGGTGGGGGCAGCAGCAGTAGGAGGGGATGGAGTCTTGTCTTCGTGAGACTCCTTCAGATATCATCTTTATAGTGAAGTGGCCGTCTTGCACTGTATCACCAGAGGCGGTGAGAACTCCCGCGAGAGAAGGAGGAGGAGGAGGAGGAGGAGGAGGAGGAGGAGGAGGAGGAGGAGGAGAAGAGAAGAAGAAGAAGAAGAAGAAGAAGAAGAAGAAGAAGAAGAGGAGGAGGAGGAGAGAGGAGGAGGAGGAGGAGGAGGAGGAGGAAGAGGAAGAGGAAGAGGAAGAGGAAGAGAAAGAGAAGGAGGAGGAGGCATAGGAGAGGGAAAGGAGTAACAGAAACAGATGGCGACAACTGTAGTGGTTGTTTATGATGGTGTTGGTGTCGACGATGAGGTGTTGGCGAGGGGGTGACTGGCGACATTACTCGGTGGTGTGGGGTAAGGGAGGAAGGGCCTTACCTCGCCTCATCTTACGTACACCATACGAGGGTTTCTGAGGTCGTCTACCACCCCCACCAGTTAGGACGGAAGCCTTACCTTACCTTACGTAGTACACCTTACTGTAACTATGTATGTATGTATGTATGTATGTATGTATGTATGTATGTATATATCTATCCATCTGCCTATCTGTCTGTCTGTCTGTCTGTCTGTCTATCTATCTATCTATCTATCTATCTATCTATCTATCTATCTACCTATCTATCTATACATCTATCTATTTATCTATCTATCTATCTATCTATCTATCTCTCTATCTATCTATTATCCATCTAAATCAATCTATACGACAAATGTACATGAAATCATACCTGAAATTGATGTCAAGAGGATGATACACATTAAATATGCAGATCCTGGGCAGCATTCTGTGGTAATCCCCAAACCTATATCACTAATATGTTACGAGATACGATAGACATATTTCTATCACTTAGGTTAGGTTAGGAGATACGATAGACATATTTCTATCACTTAGGTTAGGAGATACGATAGACATATTTCTATCACTTAGGTTTACAAAACTTTTTTGTGTGCTTTTAGTTTCTAATGTTTTGTATACTTTTAGTTTTATATGTTAATGGTGAAAAAAAAAGGGATGGGTCAATTTTCATATCAATTAATCATCCTCCACCGTAATTACTGGTAATTCTAACGGCTTAATTACGAGGCCGTAGCAAGGCAATTAAGCCAATTTACATGAAAATGTCCGGAAAATATGGTTAAACTAAACCTTTTCAAACTTTTTAACCTCGTGTAATAATCATCGAATCCGATCATAAAACCTCCACAGCTGATGAAAAAAAAAAAAAAAGAGTTAACATGGAAAGATCCCTCGCGTGCCCTAGCCCCCATTTTCTCTAATGATTTTAGAGATACTTTAGAAATTTTGGAAGAAAGGTGAGGTAACGTTTGAAAAAAAGGGGGGGGGGAGGACGGGGGAGGATAGGTGATGGTTTCCAGAGGTCTTTGACCCGGAGGTGACCTGGAGGTGACCTGGAACAGCAGTCCTCAAAGATGTTCTACCACCCCTTCCCCAAGGCTGCTGGGTTGATGGGTTAGGCCACTGGTCGACCAAGCTCTTGGCAGCCACGGCCTGCAGGCCCCCACATAGCCACCCCACAGCCTGGCTGGTGGTCTGGTAGACTTTGAAAACATTCGTCCAGCACACTCCCAAATTTCCCCACAGTACGTCCCATGGTGTTCTTCATGATGGTGAGACAAGAGTGATGAGGAGAGTGAGTTTCTAGATCCAGGATATGTGTAAGATTTCCCAGAATTCGAATAGATATCTCGAAGAATTTTGAAGACAGGAAGAAAGATATCATAAACTGACGGATGAGTTAGCAAGACAGACAGCTCAGTGGTTAAACAGACAGAAAGACCGATGAGAGCGAAAGAGAGGGAGGAGGAATATGACAGACAGATAGATGGACAAAGACAACAAACGAACCTGAAAGTCGATGGGACGATAGACAAACAGGACGCAAAGACAAAAGTAAACACTTCTAGACAGACAGAGTGAAGGACAGATAAACCCTCAGACAAAGAAAGGGACACAAACAACCGACGGGCAAAGAAACAAACCGACTTGAGACGTAGACAAAAGACCAGACAAACAAGACAACAGACGGACATAAAAGACACGGGGGAAAAAAAAAAAGAATTACGGGAAGAAAACGGAAATGATGTACGACACCGTAACCTACGAACTCAGGAACACTGAAGACGCTTCACCAAGGTAGTACTGAGGACATCAAAGAAACATCTACCATCTTCAAAGACAGAGCCTTGAGAACTCAACCTTTTACCCCTTAATGATATGCTTTTCGACCTTACAGACCAGGAGAGTTTGTCTTAGCATTATTTTTCCTTCCCGTGAGTCAGTTCATCATAAGACCATGGTGTAAATTCTGGTGGGGGAAAAAGGAGGTTACGGCGCACAGCTCCTGTACGTGGTGCCCTAACTCAGTGGACCCTTCCTCCTTCAGGTGATTGAGGGAACTCATACACCGTCGACGACCAGTGGAACGACCGTGACGTCGTAAGTTTAAAAGGCTCCAGTACAAGAGGGACGACCCTTGAGCGGGACGGACGACCCTGGAGCAAGACGGTAAGACCCTTAGGTGTAATGGCCAAACCTTTCGATCTCATTGTTAAGGATTTAGTCAAAAGCCAGGCCATTGAGTCCCAAGGGTCGTGCCATCGTGCTCAAGTGTCGAACCTTCGTGCTCAAGAGGGGTCGTAGTTTCAGGATGGTCGTACCATCGTGCTCATGGGATCAACACCCACATCACTGGATCCCACACCATAGGAAAAAAAAAAAAGAGACAATCTGGTAATAAGTTCTGACACATATACACACTCTCGAGAAATCTATGGGCCAATCCACGTCGATAACCCGGACAGTAATACCCGTTTCCAGGGTCAGTATGACATCAACACTAATATATATATATACGTGTTCCTGTGGTCAATAACGTCAGCATTTAATGAGCGTTCCAGCGGCACAAAGAGCACCCCATCCTGATCCAACTCCGCCACTCAACACAACCACAACGACATGCTCGAGAGATCTGGGCTATAGCTTTTGCTTTTGGGCAAAAAGTCTGGAAAAAGACCCCATTTTTTTTTTAAAGGATATCACAACTTTTTTCTGGGGGTGGAGTGGGGTGGGGAGGAGTGTAGAAGTCTAAGGGCTTTTTTTTTTCAAGGATGTCATTGGTGTGCGGTCGAGCGCCTTAAATCAAAACAAATGCGCGTGTGTGTTGCCCTTTATGGAGGCTCGATGTACAGGAGGCGGTATAAAGTGTGGAGGTTTATGGGTCGGTGCGTCCGTGCGCGCAGTCGTGTAGGAGGAGGAGAAGGAGGAAGGAGGACAATCCTCTCCTGGAACCATTTTAACATTGCAGGCAGAACGAGAAAGAGAAGCAGGAGCAGCAGAGGAACAGCAGTAGAGGCAGAGGAACAACAGGAGCAGAAGAGGAACAGCAGTAGAGGCAGCAGAGGAACAGCAGTAGAAGCAGCAGAGGAACAGCAGTAGAGGCAGAGGAACAGCAGGAGCAGCAGAGGAACAGCAGTAGAGGCAGAGGGACGGCAGGAGCAGCAGAGAGACAGGAGTGGAGGCAGAGGAACAGCAGGAGCAGCAGAAGAACAGCAGTAGAGGCAGAGGAACAGCAGGAGCAGCAGTAGAGGCAGAGAAACAGCAGGAGCAGCAGAGGAACAGCAGGAGCAGCAGCAATGCCAGAGGCGGCCGTGGTGGGCCATCATATTTCTGGGTATATTATCAGTGATGCGCTACATCGGGCAAACCTTGTCTCCAACTCCAAATTCTGTCGACCAAATCACCAACGCCTGTCACTCCAATCACCAACAACCCTCGACCAATCATCATCACTTTACGGAGCCCCCCAGTCACCAACATTTATCGAACGACGCACCACAGGAAAGTTGCCCTAATCGCCAACATTTTGTCACACAATCACCAACACCTGTCATTCCAATCACCACCAACACCCCTCGTCCAATCGATTATCCAGCCCCAATCACCAACACCAATCGAACGGATCACCAAAAACAGTTGCCCTAATCACCAACACGTGTCCTCTTAATCACCAACATGTCACCCCAATCGCCAACACTTATCATCCCAGTCACCACCAATGCCACACAACATACGAAACAAAATGACACTGTCATATTTCTCCCTAATCAAACTATCTTCATTTGTGCAGGTCGACCCACAAAATGTGGAAGGTATTCATTCCAAAATATTCATTTTAATCATTCAATGTATAACTATATCAAGCCCATGTGGGTGTCACGGTGAATGATATCATCGTAAACACACACATCCCTGCGTGATGTATCTACGGTGATCACCACCTCATACCCAGGGTAGAGTGGTTTTCTTAGCCACTTAACAAAGCCCATTGAGTCTACAGTGGTAGCACACACACACACACACACACACACGCACACACACACACACACACACACACACACACACACGTTAACGCTACATTACGTTACATTTCAACATAGCATTTCTGCACTAGGAGCCGTGGTGCCGTGTTTCAACATAGGAAAATGCAATACTCATCTGTTCGTACTGGGGTATTAACGGCTACTTGGGACGAAGTATATTGGGACGGAACCTGACCTCAAAGCAGAACTACAGGGTATGAGGACATTAACATTGCATGGGTGTTATGGCCATGGGGTAAGTCAGTAGATGTACACACACGTGAGGGTCAGTGACATGATGATACAGTAATGTGAGAATATACATCATGGCATTTGGACTATGTGTATTCTTTTTCCCCCTTTAAGGTCATATGAAATGTTATACCTAACGATGGATATCACATAAGTGCATGGAATCATACTATTGCTCAGAAACACAGGGGTATGGATGCATATTTTTTAATGGCAGGCCGGCTTACACACAGACACACAAGACACAGACACAGACACAGACACGCACACACACACACAGACATAGACACAGACACACAGACACAGACATACACACACACACACACACACACACACAGACACAGACACACAGACGCACACACACACACACACACACACACACACACACACACACACACACACACACACACAAGCACACACAGACACACACAGACACAGACACACGCACACACATACACAGACCAGAGCCGACCATGGCGAGGATACTCGGGGAAAAGAAGAAGAAAAAAAAAAGGGAGAGAGGAAAAAAAAGGTTCCTCATATTTCACGGCTTTTTACGGGATACCTTGGAAAGGAGACCCCTCCCAGAGGCGAGGGGAGAGAGAGAGAGAGAGAGAGAGAGAGAGAGAGAGAGAGAGAGAGAGAGAGAGAGAGAGAGAGAGAGAGAGAGAGAGTCTCTCTCTCTTCCCACGTCCAATTTTCTTTGTCCACATTGCAAGAATGTGGTCTTGCATTTACGTATGAATGTACGCATGTGAATAAAGTATGCATATGTGCGACGAACATCGTGAATGCATCTGCAAATTATGCAAATCAAGCCACTGGCCTTGTCAACCTACTGTCCACTCCACCTCCCTGAGAACCACACGAGCAGTAATAACTCTCCCTTGAACCTCCCTCCCTCCCTCACTCACACTCCCTCTCTTTTTCTCTCCCTCGCGGTAGGTCTCCATCCCTCCCCTTACCACCACATCCATCCTGTCCCTTAACCCTTATCCCTTAGGGGGTCTTATCCCCATTCATCCCCTACTTTTCCATCCCCATCTATCCTCCTCCTCCTCTCCCTCTCTCCCTCCCTCACATCCTACGTTCTTCCTGGACAGGAAACAGACAAACCACACAGGAAATTAATCTATCAAACCCACGGCGGAGTAAACCTAAGGCACGTCCCTCTAGTCAGCCATTTATCAAAGGGAACTTCAGAGAGAAAACACACCTTTGTGTATAGATCTATATATGTGTGTGTGTGTGTGTATCTATCATCTTTTTCTTTTATAGACTTTGATAACTTGGTTTGCTTCACTTCTCTGGATGAAACACCAACTGGTGGCTGGTCTAATTGAAAGTCGTAATATATATATATATATATATATATATATATATATATATATATATATATATATATATATATATATATATATAATATATATATATATATATATATATATATATATATATATATATATATATATATATATATATAGGCCTATGACAGTCATGGCACCTCCGGACGCACTTGTGGATATTTATGAGTCAAGTGTCAGGCCACAGCCTCTCCATTTGTCACGTTGTCGAACTGAACCATCTACTGTAGAGTCAGGGGGACCTGCCAACACCTCCTCCCCTTACCCATGTCTCCCTTTATCCCCCTATTTCTCCCTTTCCCATACTTACCTCTCTCTCTCTCACCTTCCAACACCTCCTCCCCTTACCCATGCCTCCCTTTGACCCTCTACTTCCCCTCCCTTTCCCTTACTTACCTCTCTCTCCCTCTCCCTTACTTTCCTCCTCCCTTCCCTCTGACCAATCACAACCTACTGTGCTGAGAGAAGTAAGCACTGTCAAAATATTTCTCCATAAAATGACTATTTTTACAACCAAGGACCTATCCAGGCACCACCAGACGTCACAACCATCTACAACACAGCCGGTCACGACCATTGATGTTACAACCATCTACAACACAAGTGGTCACAACTATTAAGACATGGAACAACAGTTATTACCATTCATCCCCTACGACAAGAGCCAGCTGTATCTACCACCGGCGCTGCCACTCACCACCACTACCAGTTATAACTACCAGTAATGTTCGACCAGCTCTAACTACCAGTGGTCAAACAGTTGTAGCAACTAATCACCAATCACCACAACCACCATACCCACAACCACTACCACTGGCCCTACCAATAACAACCACCCTAAGTCACCACGACCAAAAAAGAAATGAACATAGCACTAAGGCAGCAACCACAGGCCTCTCAATCCGTAGGACAAACAAACAAACAAACAAAAGCCACCAACAATATCCACCACATCAGCTGATTGGCATATACACGACGCCACGAGTCAGCTGATATGTGTGTATGTGTGTGTGTGTGTGTGCGTGTGTGTATGTGTGTGTGTGTGTGTGTGTGTGTGTGTGTGTGTGTGTGTGTGTCTTCCGAGAGAGAGAGAGATAGAGAGAGAGAGAGAGAGAGAGAGAGAGAGAGAGAGAGAGAGAGAGAGAGAGAGAGAGAGAGAGAGTGCACTGAAAACATAAGCCACAAAACTCAACAACCTCTCCCCCTCACCTCTCCCCAAAACGAGACACTCTCCTCACCCTCCTCTTTCCCAGCTCTTCCAGCCTCTCTTTTCCGCTCTCACACATCTCTCACTTTCACTTTCTCAGCTCCTCCATTCCTCTTCCAGCCTCTCTCTCTCTCTCTCTCTCTCTCTCTCTCTCTCTCTCTCTCTCTCTCTCTCTCTCTCTCCCCCAGCAACACACCCTTCATTCTCCTAGTCTCTCCTTCCGTGTCCCAGAGCCTCTCACAACCTCTCCTAGCCTTTTCTCAGCTCTCCCAGCCTCTCCTCCCTCCGTAATCGACCAGACACAACATTCTAACCGATTTTTATTACGCTGGGGGTCTGGGAGAGCGGCCAAGAACACCAACCCCCCTGTGCTCCCCATATTTACTCCACCTCCCTCTCTCTCCCTGAATTACTCCTTCTCACTTCCTCTCCACATCCTTTTCACTGATTCTTTCGATTTCTCTATTCCCTCTTTTCTTTTTTTCCTCGCTCGATAACCTTGTTATGATCTGTCTTCATTATCTGTTTTCATTATGTTTTCTTGATGTAT
>NC_092256.1:16829388-16891888 GCF_036320965.1 Panulirus ornatus | reverse complement strand
GTCACCTCAACTTCTTTCCTCATTCTAATCTCATTCGTTTTCTTTCCCAGTTTCCAGATATGAGAGAGAGAGAGAGAGAGAGAGAGAGAGAGAGAGAGAGAGAGAGAGAGAGAGAGAGAGAGAGAGAGAGAGAGAGAGAGAGAGAGAGAGAGAGAGAGAGAGCATACAAGGGACAGCGTCCCGGACGACAAAGAAGTCCCCATAAGAGACGCAGCAAAGAATCTCCTTCAGCGGGGACAAAGAAAGCCAGGAGCAGCCAGGGCGGGCGTCAGTGACGAGGACAAACGAGGCGGAGCGCATGCACACAGCGGCCACAAACCAGCTGGCAGATCACCCTGTTATCGAGTGTGTACATACATAAGAGGGACAAAAGAACCCGAAAATCAATTTAGCATTGATTTCCCCCGGATTATGGTGCGAAGGGGAGGTCAGAGGGGGAGACAGAATGGGGGAAGGGGGGAGGGGAAGGATAAGGAAAGGGGGAATGATTGGGAAAAGGGAGGGAGGGGGGAAAGGGGTGCAAATGGGGAGTGATGGGATGAGGAGAAGGCGGGGACAGTGAGGGAGGAACTGGGGATGAGACTGATGGGAGAGATGTGGAAGAGGAGGAAGGCAAAAAAGGAAAGGGGGTGGATAGTATGATGGGAGAGATGTGGAAGAGGAGGAAGGCAAAAAAGGAAAGGCGGTGGATAGTATAAGTGACTGTTGAGAGCAAACGACTAGAAAGGTTAGGCTGTTGGGAAGGAGTGAGGCTGAAAGGATATGAAAAGAAGTAGATGGGAAAAAAAAAACAGAAGGAAGAAGAGGATAGGATGGGAGGAGAGGTACGTGGAAAATATGGAGGAAAGATAACCACTCTACACTGTAGGTTCGAGCCTCAGATATTCGTATTTCCTCTCACTATAATCATGGAATCTTATGGTTCGTGTTATCTTGTGGTCTTCCATGTCCGTCATGCCAATAAGGAATGGATTTTCAGTAAAGACTGGGGACCAGGGAACCATACCTTCTATCATTTTCCATGTGCAAATTTGGTGAACTTTTTTCTTCGATACCCCAGTTAGTAGACTCTGGGGTCATGTCTTTTGTACCCCCAGTTAGTAGACTCTGGGGTCATGTCTTTTGTACCCCCAGTTAGTAGACTCTGGGGTCATGTCTTTTGTACCCCCAGTTAGTAGACTCTGGGGTCATGTCTTTTGTACCCATTATCATTCTCTTTGTTGACAGAGTCATTGTGGACTGAACCAGGTCTCTCTGCACTTTCTTCAACTCGACAATTTTCTCCGTCTTGAAAGGTAATGATGACGCACAACAATTCTTAAAGTCTGGGGAGTATAAAAGGTCATATTCCTTCACTCGTTTTGAAGGTTCGCAGAATCCCGCCTACCATCTTCTTTTGAAGAATTTACGGTTGCATTGTTGTGTTCACTAGAAGTCAGGTCATTTGACGTGTTTACGTTCTTGATAAAACGATGCTTATCTCTCAGAAATCAAGGCTGACTCTAAGGAGGTTTGGAAACGGAAGAGAGCTTATACAGCACATCGGAACCTAAAGGTAAACAAAAAAAAAAAAAAAATTGATGAAGCTCAGGTCCTAAAAGGAAAAAACCCCCCAGGAAACTCGAGAGCAATCGAGGAAATGATGGAAGAGGTGAGGTACTGATAAACGAAGGAGGTGGGGAACGATTGGGGATCTTCCATACCTACCATATACCCTACACAAGCGGATTAACATTTAGATTCGGGTGTAAAAACAAGCAGCTTGTGCCTCATAAGGCAGGTTGCTTGAGCCACATACACCAACAGCTTCAGCCTCATAAGGCAAGATGCTTGGGCCACATACACCAACAGCTTGAACCTCATAAGGCAAGACGCTTGAGCCACATACACCAACAGCTTGAACCTCATACGACAAGTTGCTTGAGCCACACAAGCAAGCAGCTTAAGCCATATAAGCCGTCCTCGCAAGCTTCACACCAAAGTTCTATCATAAAAAGTAATTTCTCCTTAGCGTTGTCATCTGATAAAGTAATCAGTCTAAAAATACGTAATTTATTCTTTGAGTGACATGAAATAATATGGCTTAGAATACATTTTTTTTTTCACATTTCTTTTTCTTAAGAAATTCTATTGTATACACAGATTATAAGCAGATGACCGGGCACACACAGAGGGCTGGAAGGTAGAGGGAAAAAAGACAACAAAAAATGAATGGAAGGGGGAAAAAAGTAACATATGGACCCCTTAACCCCCACGAAGACTCCACGAGGTATCATGAGGAAAATGTGAGAGAGAGAGAGAGAGAGAGAGAGAGAGAGAGAGAGAGAGAGAGAGAGAGAGAGAGAGAGAGAGAAACCTCGGGGGAGGAACGGAAAAGGACGGACTGATGTGTTACACTTCTCCACCCAGACGAGCAAGAACGCCCAGGTCGGGTCGAGGGGGAGAAGACCAGTATTGAGGGGAAGAAGATCAAGGGGAGGGGAAAAAAAAGAGGGTGACGATTCTACGTGGGAATCATTCATCACAGGGAGGGTCATGCGTCAGAGAATAAGTTGATGTGAGGCGAAATATTTTCCCTGTTGAAGATGATGACACACGGGGAATACGAGCTTATTTCAAGGTTTATATTACTTTTTTCCCCCACCACACGACACACTTTTCACCACACCCTTCGACCCAGACCTACTACTACCACACCCTCTACTACATCCCCTTTCCCACCACACCTTCCACCACACTCTCTCGCACACCTTGTACCACACCCTCTACCGCACCTTCTGCCACACCCTCCACCACCACGATCTCCTTCCCACCCCCAGTTGGTTCCCATGCCCCACCCTCACGCCCCTGGGGGCCCGGCCACACACCACCCCCCCGCCAGAGCGCGCCTCCTGCAGGCATCCGGCGAATTATAAATGAGGCTGTGAGCCTACCCGGTAAATTATGGATGCTAATTATTGCCAATATGTAAATGCGTGCCGCCGCTGCCGGGGTGGTGGTAGTAGCTGGGGTAGTGGTGGTCGATATCTATACGGCCTTACACTCCATTGGCTCCAGACAACATTATGGTAGTTGATTTGCCCGTGCCTCCCTCCCCAAGCCTCTCACTGCTTCCCTCCCTCCCTCCCTCCTGCTCCTCCTCCTCCTCCTCTCCCTTCTCTGTTTTTTTTTTTCCCTCTCACTTTCTGGTCAGTCATTTTCACCGTATATCTGCAGTGGTCAGTCACTTTCACTGTATATCTGCAGTGGTCAGTCACTTTCACTGTATATCTGTAGTGGTCAGTCACTTTCACTGTATATCTGTAGTGGTCAATCACTTTCACACTATATCTGCAGTGGTCAGTCACCTTCACTGTATATCTGCAGTGGTCAGTCACTTTCACTGTATATCTGTAGTGGTCAATCACTTTCACACTATATCTGCAGTGGTCAGTCACCTTCACTGTATATCTGCAGTGGTCAGTCACTTTCACTGTATATCTGCAGTGGTCAGTCACTTTCACTCATGTCTACAGTGGTCAGTCACTTTACTGTACATCTACAGTGGCATTTACATCACCATCAACAGGGTCACGTAAAAGTCTCATTTGAAAAGTCATCTACAGAGGCATTTACATGTCTATTTACAGGTCTATTTACAGGTCTATTTACAGGTCTATTCACAGGTCTATTTACAGGTCTGTTTCTCCGATGGTTTCTATGTCTCATTTCTCTGTCGCCATCATCCTCCAGTATCTTTTTATTGTCTATGGCTTCCCACCACTGGCTTTATCTCTCTCTCTCTCTCTCTCTCCCACGGACGGTCACGCGTCCACACCTCTCTCTCTCTCTCTCTCTCTCTCTCTCTCTCTCTCTCTCTCTCTCTCCCCTCCCCATCCCACAAACGTCCGAGATTCCCTCACCCTTACAGTCACCTTCAAGAAGCCATATCTCCCTTGCTCTTCGTAAGGACCGGCCATACATCTCTCCCCCTTGACTTCCTCCCACATTACCTGTCTGTACTTCCCCCTCCTCTTCTATCTCCCCCAATCATCTTCCCGTCACCCATCCCATTCCCTCTCCCATTACTCTCCCCACCTCATTTATGCTCCCCCCCCCCCCACCCCCGCCCTCTTTCTCTCTTCCTGTATTGGTTGCTTTGGAACAGCCTCTCCCCATGTTTAATTCAGATCCATCTCCTTCCTAGACAAACGCGCGCGCGCGCGCACACACACACACACACACACACACACACACACCTCCTTTCCTTCCCCTTTCCCTCTCATTAGTACATATCTACTTTCCGTATAATCTTTCCCTTCCTTCCCACATCTTTTCCTCTAACTATAACCCTTCTTATCCTCCCCATAACATCTCTCTCTCTCTCTCTCTCTCTCTCTCTCTCTCTCTCTCTCTCTCTCTCTCTCTCTCTCTCTAAGACCTCTTTTCATCAGTCAAATAACACTTCCTCATACCTTTTCTTTCCCTCATGAGAAGCAATTCCTCCTCCTCCCCAACCTCTAAATTATCAACCCCCTCTCCACCTCCCCACATATCCTCCCCACCTAACAGGCCTCCCTCTCCCCTATACCACAACACTCTATATTTTACCCTCCCTACTGAAATCACTGAGTCAGCAACACCCCATTTCCCTCCACGCCTTACCCTCCTTCTCTTTCCTTCCCTCACTCTCCCTTTACCCTCCACAAACCACCCTTCCCCACCCCTCCAATGCCCTCTCCTCCCCTCCCTCAAGCTCCTTCTTCCCCCCCCCTCTTCCCTCTCTCCCCTCGTTAAAGGCTGTGAATCACTGAAACATCACACGTTGTTCAACAGTTGTCTCAACGGTTTCGGACGAATATGCTTAATGGCCTTCCGGGTTTGAGAGAGAGAGAGAGAGAGAGAGAGAGAGAGAGAGAGAGAGAGAGAGAGAGAGAGAGAGAGAGAGAGAGAGAGAAGAGAAGAGAAAGAGAGAATGTCTGTGTGTGTGTGTGTGTGTGTGTGTGTGTGTGTGTGTGTGTGTGTGTGTGTGTGTGTGTGTGTGTGTGTGTGTGTCGTTTACGGTCTGGGGAGGAGACATGGGGAGTTTGCTGTGAGGGGGGAGGGGGAGCGGGGGTAAAGGCAAAGTCATCATTACTTTTCCCGTTGTACTGGTCACCGGGGGAGACAATCCATCAACATTGGGAGACACTGTCTCCATGTTACACATCATTATTCAAGACATGCCTCTATATTATACATCGTTATACAAGACACGTCTCTATGTTATACATCGTTATACAAGACACGTCTCTATGTTATACATCGTTATACAACATATGCCTCTATGTTTTACATCGTCATACAAGATGTATCTATGTTATACATTGCCATTTGAGACCTGTCTCTTTCATACATCATTATGGAAGGTGTGTTTCTCTGTTGTAAAACATTATACGAATCGTGTTTCTACGTTATACATCACAACGCAAGATGTGTCTGCATAATATAGCATTATACAAGACGCAGTATCTTTCTGTTATACATCATCATATGAATCGTGTGTCTCCGTGTTATACATCAGAAGTCTATGAAGGAAGTGAATATTCGCCTGTCCAGAATCCTTCTTGCCTTGGCCTCTCTCTCTCTCTCTCTCTCTCTCTCTCTCTCTCTCTCTCTCTCTCTCTCTCTCTCTCTCTCTCCTCCCTCCCTCTCATGTCTATCTTTCTACAGACATTTCAAGCGATGAAGTGTGGAGAGAGAGATTCCCTGTCTTGGGTGATGAACAACGGAGAGACTTTCTAAATGGGCCTCTATCCTCACCTCACTCCCCTACGTTTTAACCCACTGGCCCACCTTCGGCATCCCCAGACACACACACCCACACCCCTGATGTCACCAGACTCACACACACACACACACACACACACACACACACACACACACACACACACACACCTATGATGTTGCTAGGCTGGTATAAGTCAACTGGCGTTACTAAACTCACGTCAGAATCGTGTAGCGCCGCTGGGTTAATGTCACTAAACTTACGCCTCTTGGCTGATGTCAACCAAACTCATCAGCAACACTTATGACTCACCTCCACCACACCCATCAACAACACTTATGACTCACCTCCACCAAACTCATCAACAACACTAATGACTCACCTCCATCAAACTCATCAGCAACACTTATGACTCACCTCCACCACACTCATCAACAACACTTATGACTCACCTCCACCAAACTCATCAACAACACTAATGACTCACCTCCATCAAACTCATCAACAACACTTATGACTCACCTCCACCAAACTCATCAACAACACTTATGACTCACCTCCACCAAACTCATCAACAACACTTATGACTCACCTCCACCACACTCATCAACAACACTTATGACTCACCTCCATCAAACTCATCAGCAACACTTATGACACACCTCCACCACACTCATCAGCAACACTTATGACTCACCTCCACCACACTCATCAGCAACACTTATGACTCACCTCCACCAAAATCATCAACAACACTTATGACTCACCTCCACCAAAATCATCAACAACACTTATGACTCACCTCCACCAAACTCATCAACACTAATGACTCACCTCCACCAAAATCATCAACAACACTTATAACTCACCTCCACCAAACTCATCAACACTAATGACTCACCTCCATCAAACTCATCAACACTAATAACTCACCTCCAACAAACTCATCAAGAACGCCAGAGACTCACCTCCAACATCACCTCACAACTCACCTGCAAGGAAAAGAGAAAAAGAAGTAATTAGAAAAAAAATAAATTAACGATGATAATGAGTTAATCATTTATCTTAATATTCAAAAAGACACACTCATAAAAAAAAATATGATACTCACTTAGGACGTATGCTTCTGAGAGACGTATGAGTCAAGGAGAGGAGATACACTCAAGAGACTGTCTCCAAAAGAAGATATTCGGTGACAGTATCTCGAAATGTGTCTCCTCTTGACTACATTCTCTCTAGTCCATCCATCATACTTAAGTTTCATTCCTTTCGAGGCGTGGGGACTCGATCACATGGACAATAACTGTGGCAAAGTATACTTTACGTATGATATTTTGGTCTCATCAACGTCCCTCGGTGCTTTATACCCTTCTCAAACACTCCATGTCAACAGCCTCTGTCATTTCTGATCTCGATATAGATCGACGGGTTTCAACACTTACTTTTCTTACCCCCCTTTCTCCCCATTTCCCATTCCTTTAGGATGGATGAATCATGAGGATCCTCATCGCCTAAGACAGGCCTTAAATAAATCAAGTCCTAAAAAAGTTTATTTTTTTCTCTATATACCTACAGTAAATTTCCAGAATCATACGACGTCTCTCTCTCTCTCAAAGACGAATAAATTGGACCACCATCTTCAAACTTAAATTCCGAGGATGAGGAGGAGGAGGAAATAAATAGGCCCTTAAAATTTGACTGAATCTTCCATCTCCAACGAAATTTATTTTCTCTCACGAGCTTTACAGAAGGATCCTATTTTCTTAAGAGTATTGAGTTATCCAGGAAGAGGGTTGGTGCCAAACTCTATTCCCATTCGTGCGATCCTCTTACATCTTAAGAATTCATAAGTGGGGAGTAACTCTCCCGTATATGTGTGTATACAGTGGTATATATACTATCAAAGAAAAAAATGGTTCTTCATCCGTATACTAAATGGTCACACATTAAACACATCTTAAGAGAGGTACGAACGTACAGTATACTATAGAATAGTCCCCTTAATGGTGACACTGGCTGCCAATAGGCCTCAAGTTCCTATACCCATCCACCCAACCAGATCACACGCTAAATAACGATTCGATTCTCTTTAAAGACCTTCAGGTCCCATATTCGAACAAGTTGTTGTCCTCCCCCCCCTAAAAAAAAGGAATAACCTTCCTTGGCTCAAATTACAGCACAAACAAGACAGACGAAGAATTGGTGGTTTCCTGGTAATTTCCCTTGTGGTTCAACCGACAATATTTCTTTCCTGAAAGACAGATGCTCAAGGTGCTGTGTGGAGCCTCTGATTTTACTGTGATTTAGCAAACGTTTCTGGCTCCACTGTGATTCAACAAACGTTTCTGGCTTCACTGTGATTCAACAAACGTTTCTGGCTCCACTGTGATTCAACAAACGTTTCTAGTTGTGCTGACATTCAGCTAACGTTTCCGGCTTCACTGTGATTCAGCAAACGTTTCTAGCTTGACAGTCATTTAGCTTACGTCTCTAGCTTCACTGTGATTCAACAAACGTTTACAGTTTTACTTCATTTCGCTAACGTTTCTGGCTTTACTGTTATTCAACAAACGTTTCTAGCTTCAACGTCATTTAGCAAAAGGTTCTGGCTTTACTGTGATTCAACAAACGTTTTGAGCTTTACTGTCATTTAGCTAACGTTTCCGGCTTTACTGTCGTTAAGCAAACGTTTCATACTTTACTATCATTAAACAAACGTCTAACGTCCCTCGTCTTACTGTCACTTAGTTAGCGTATTTAAGTAACATTATTGTTCTTTGGCTTCTACCCTTATCACTGTCATTTTGCAGACGTGTATAAACTTACCGTCATTGAGCAAACGTTTCTAACCTTAATATCATTTAGCAAACGTCTCTAGCTTACTACCATTTGGCAACGGTATCTAAACCAGTTTCTTAACCTTCCTGTCATCTGACAAAAGATTCTATCCTTACTGTCATTAAAAAAAAACGTTTCTGACTTCTTTGGTTACTTAAAGAAAATAGGAAACTTTTTTTTTGTATCCCTTTATTCAAGGGTGAAATGCTAAAGTGACTGAAGGAAATTGATTTTGTATAAACGATAAAATTACACAAAACAAAATCTCGTCGAAAGTCATAATTTCAGGGAAAAAAAAAACCAGTCTGGTTATTTCTACACTCGAAAAAAAACTCCTCAGCCTTCATCATACGAATACAGACCACTCATCTTTTATCAAATAACAAAAGAAAATATCAAGATATTCTAGATTTTTTATGGGGTAAATATTCACAAAAGGCGGAACATATATAGAGTGGCATTCTCTTCAAAAAATAATGAGGAATGTTACATTTACAGGAGAGGTTTTGCCTTTCATGGCTTTTACAAAATCTCCCTAATTAATGCCACAAAAATGTTTTTCACATAAAAAAAATGAGTTTAATTAGTGTTCTCTTCAGTTAGTAACCTATTTCTAGAAATTACTTTGGTATAACAGGAAATTACAGGAGTTATACACGAGTGTCGGTTATGTGCAGAAATATGCACATGGAGAAGGACACGTATACAAGGCAATCATAATGGTCTATAATAATGTTCGTTTCTGAGTACAATATTCTGTTTTTTTATTTTTTTTGTGTGTGTGTGTTTCAATCACTTTGTACCCAGAGGCCACACCTCACTTTGAGAAGAAGTGAGAGAGAGAGAGAGAGAGAGAGAGAGAGAGAGAGAGAGAGAGAGAGAGAGAGAGAGAGAGAGAGAGAGAGAGAGAGAGAGAGAATTTTGAAACCTTCGACCGAACTGTATGAAAAAAAAACAGTCCAGAAATAATTAGAAGCACATCCTTATTCGAGAATAGAATTTCTTTGTCAATATGAAAGAATGTCATGAAAATGGGGTCGAAGGAGAGAGGAGGGTAAGAGAGGCGTCGAGGTAGAGAGATAACCCATGGGGAACTGATCATCTGGTGTATATTATGGTATGGCGAGCACCCTGGAGGTAATGGCGGCCATTTGTTTACATCAATCAGCTGATCTCTCAGCTGATCGCAACATGGCATCCAGCGCTCTCACGGATGGTATCAGGTCACATGCAGATCTTAAATCTTTTCCGTCAACAGCTGAGTTTAAGGACTGCGTCAGCTGTAAACACAGGAAGGAAAGGATGGGAGAAATACCCTTCCCCTGATCCTTAAAGGCAGTCTTGAGATGTATATATATATGCAAAGAGGGAGGGCGGCAAACTCAGTGACGTCTTCCCTAACTTTCTTGCCAACACCCAGGTGTTCCTTCGTCGTCAGCACCCACAAAACACGTTCCTCCAAGACCTTGAGACAGATGAGCCTTCCCCTCCCCTTCCAATCTTCCTCCTCCCCCTCCAACACACCCGTCGATGTAAACAACAGCTGATGGCCACGTGGGTGACGAACGGGGAGGGTTGCATCAACATCTGTCACAGAGGTCGACACATGTGCCAATAAGCACGTCACTGCCACACTTGTGACGGATCTAAAGGAAGCGTGACGTCTTGTGGCGGTGGCGAAGGTGGTTGGCTGTGGTGGTGGTGGTGGGGTGCAAGGAGAGAGAGAGAGAGAGAGAGAGAGAGAGAGAGAGAGAGAGAGAGAGAGAGAGAGAGAGAGAGAGAGAGAGGGAGAGAGAGAGAGAGAGAGAGAGAGAGAGAGAGAGAGATAGAGAGAGATAGAGAGAGAGAGAGAGAGAGAGAGAGAGAGAGAGAGAGAGAGAGAGAGAGAGAGAGAGAGAGAGAGAGAGAGAGAGGGAGAGAATTATCACCATAAGCAGTGAAATGAGTAGGGCCCCGAGGATCTACGGCAGATAATTGGCCCTTTCAGAGACACGCACGCATCATTAACCCCCTCTAATTACCAGCTAAATGAGGTCACGTGATGATTGGCTTCAATCACTCAGGGGAGAGGGGACTGGGGGGGGGGTAGGGGGGGTGTTTCACAGCTTACGTAATCATCACTTATGCAAATCTTGTTTGAAAGATGCAAATGTCAGTTCCCAGTTCTACGGATCACTTGCGTCTTGCGAGGATTATCTCCCGAATCATCACGGTCTCGGTGCTCGCAGAGAGGATTGGCTGTAATCTCCCGCACTCGGGTGATGATTGGGTTCCAATGGTCCTTTATTTTTTTTCAAGGAGGGTGATTGGGTTTCCATTCGACGCGACGCCTACTTCGAGTTCACTGGTTCGTGTTTCCAGCACTTCGAGTCGTCGTCAATCACCCATCTAAGTCTCTTCGACTGGCTCACCTGATCGCCGTCAGTAAGGAGCTCCCTGGAAGCCACAGAGGCATTATAGGTTTGGAATTCGTGGCATCCAACCCTCTTTACTGCGTGCGCTCCGGGGGCAAGGCAAACGTCTTCCTCTTGCATGGTGGAAGATGTGGGATTTAGGACGAGGGAGAGATAGAGAATACTGCCCACGTACCTCCAACGTGTCGTGGAGAGCGGGTAAGACGGAGGAGGAGGAGGAGGAGGAGGAGTTGGGAGGCAAGAAATCCTCCCCTCCATTGTTATCACCTCCTCAAAAGTAGGAACAGATGAAGATTTCTGTATGTTTAGGAACTGCACGATTGTGTACACTAAATCTCCCACCATGGAGGATTAAGCAGTTCTTGAGAGCGTTGGAGTGGCGTGAATCATACACTAGTAAGTCGATTAATTTGGACGTATACACTTTGTTGTTGGTCTGGTGTGTGTGTGTGTGTGTGTGTGTGTGTGTGTGTGTGTGTGTGTGTGTGTGTGTGTGTGTGTAAGACAGACTGTAATCTCTTCGAAATCAAAATAAATAATGATAAATGATAAATCCCCTCCATCTATGAGAGTCAATGACCGTAAGTCTGACCAACGGATTCAACAAACTGTAAAAAAATTTCTCCCAATTGGCGATTACGTGTCAGAAATCCCCTGAACTGGACTACGGAGCACCATAAATCCTAACCACTGGTAAAAGATAAATCCCCGTGCCATCGTTACACTTGTTGAATGCTGGGTCTCCACTGGATTTTCAGCTGTTAGGATTTCTTCACAAACATTCCCTCATACCCGACAAGAATCTTATCTCCTAAATCATTTGATATTCACAGCATGAAAGGCATTTTCCCCTTCTCTATTTTGCATTCCGCTAGACTGAAGAAGTGTGTGTGTGTGTGTGTGTGTGTGTGTGTGTGTGTGTGTGTGTGTGTGTGTGTGTGTGTAAAATTACCTATTTGTGTTGTAAGGGTAGGGAAACCTACACTCGAGGGACCCCCCCCCCCCACACACAAACTCATCGGAAAACCAATTAAAATCTAAGTTCATGATTCATACGGTTTTACTCAGTTCGAGGATTCGAGACTCTGTTGATTGCACTAAAAGATTTAACCCCCGAATTCCAGCTGAGTACGCTGAGAGGGATTCATGAAGCATCCGGTGTTCGTTAATGACTTCGAATCCCTAATAGGTACACTGGGAGAGATTCACGAAGCATCTGGTGTTCGTTAATGAGTTCAAATGCCTACCAAGCACACTGATAGGGATTCATGAAGCATCTGGTGTTCGTTAAAGAGTTCGAATCCCTAACAAGTAGTACGCTGCAAGAGACTGACGAAGTATTTGGTCTCACTATTTGAGGTTTCGAAGCCTCGCTGAAGTGCGTCATGAACTCTGACTCGGATCCGAACTGGTTCATGGTCCTTTCCTGAAGCATGAACTATTTACACCACCAGTCTATCTTTAGCCATGACATTTAGGGCTTCGTAAAGGTGGCCAGACGATGAGAGATGAGAGTCAAGGGGTAAGGAACTGTGAGGTGTTGGGAGGAGGTGTGAGGTGCGACTGTGTGTGTGTGCGGTGCTGTGAGGGTATGAAGTGTGTGTGTGTGTAAGAAGTATCATCAGGGTGAGAAGTGTGAGGTGTTATGAAGGTGGGTGTGTGTGTGTGAGGTGTTATGGAGTGCAATATGAGTGTGTGATGTGTCAAGTGCGTGCGCTGCGTTATGAGTGTGTGAAGTGTGAGAATGTGTGGTGTATAATGAGGTTGTGAAGTGTGACAGGGCCGATGTTACACACCTGTTACAGTGCTTCGAACCAGACACTGTGGCGCCTGGGGTGGTAATGACTTACGTAACATTACATGCTATGTAACACTGTAATACTATGAGGTAAGATGATTCATGAGGCGCAGGGGGGGGGGGGAGTACCGACCTGTTATGAGAGGTTAAAATGTAAGCTATAACAATGAGGGTTCTGTATGTAGTACAACTGTGAGATGTTATCATGAAAAATGAGGACATGACGTATGCAGGAATCCAGGGCGAGGAGCGGTCGTGTGAGGGAGGAAGGGAGGAGCGGTGGTGTGAGGGAGGGAGGGAGGAGCGGTGGTGTGAGGGAGGAGCGGTGGTGTGAGGGAGGGAGGGAGGAGCGGTGGTGTGAGGGAGGGAGGGAGGAGCGGTGGTGTGAGGGAGGGAGCGGTGGTGTGAGGGAGGGAGGGAGGAGCGGTGGTGTGAGGGAGGAGCGGTGGTGTGAGGGAGGGAGGGAAGGAGCGGTGGTGTGAGGGAGGCAGGGAGGGAGCGGTTTGGTCGCATGAGGAAGGGAGGGACGAAATGAGGACAACGTCAAGGATTGTGTGTGTGTGTGTGTGTGTGTGTGTGTGTGTGTGTGTGTGTGTGTGTGTGTGTGTGTAAAAAAAAAAGAGACAATAAGAAAGGCATGTAAAGAAAAAGAGGTGGACACCTCTTATGGGGCTCCACGTCTACGCCCACGCCCATGCCTACGCCCATGCCTAAGCCCACGCCCACGCAAGAAATGGTGGACTCCTTTGGAGCGAGAAACTCCTCGACGGGATAGTAGTAATCGTCGTCCACTGACGATGATACATGCATGAGGAGTCCGGTAACACACACACACACACACACACACACACACACACACACACACACACACACAAACACACACACACACACACACACACACACACACACATATACGTGTGTATACACATACATACGTACATACACACATATATATAAATCATATATATATATATATATATATATATATATATATATATATATATATATATATATATATATATATATATACACATATGGACAAATCAGTGTAAAATACTGTAACGCTTTCACTTGATTTAACAAAACTCGTTCGAAAATATTTCACAAGGACTACAACGTCTTGAGAATCGTTTTGGTCACCACCTCTGTTATTGGGCAACACGAAGGGGGCAAGAACGTTCTATTCTCTCCAACCTCAGCCAGGTGCTCCCAGCCATTAAGGTCATATTGGCAAGGAAATGGTCCGGAAATCGCCTTAGGGGCCGAACGCGTTTTTCCATATATATAGCTTTAGAACTCCCCTGGATGAGATGCCAATGGACCAACCACTCTGGCGGTAGTGGCAGGGGGGTAGTGGCGGTGGGAGTGGCGCGGGTAGTGGCGGGTGATTCAGTCTCTCGCTGCGGTGGTGTGGGAGAGGTTTTGGGAGATGTGGGAGAGGTGATGGTTGTCAGGCGAGAGAGAGAGAGAGAGAGAGAGAGAGAGAGAGAGAGAGAGAGAGAGAGAGAGAGAGAGAGAGAGAGAGAGAGAGAGAGAGAGAGAGAGAGAGGCTGCTGAAGGGGAAAGGGGAAGGGGAACAGAGGAGAGGTAAGAGTTGGGGTGGGTGTGTACGTTAGAGAGAGAGAGAGAGAGAGAGAGAGAGAGAGAGAGAGAGAGAGAGAGAGAGAGAGAGAGAGAGAGAGAGAGAGAGAGAGAAATTTCAAAATACACATCCATACATGATATAGGCACATAGTACGTTGAGGTATACATTCATACGTGATACAGAGACATCATACTCACGTGTTCATTCATACATGATACGTGTATTGACGTGTTCATTCATACGTGACACAGACACAAAAATACACGGATGTGTATATTCATACATGTTTCAGACACAGAATCTATTCATGCATACATCCATACATGAATAAATGTTTCGATTATGTGGAGACTCCCTTCTTGTATTGCCTCTGAGTCCTCCCTTAACGCAGGGAGAAGAACGCCCTGACAAAAAAGAAAAAAAAAAATCCTATAAACGAAAAGGTTTCTAAGATGACCTAAGCCAAACCAGTTTAAAGTCCGGTCCGATACTGTTTCATTAGAAATAAAAAGGGGTTCTGAACCTCTACGAAGGGCATTACATGGCTTTTATCACCTCGAAGGCCTCGTCGTCCCTCTACCCTCAGCCGATGGCCGTCGAGCCAGTGAACGGGGGGGAGTTTCCAGATCTGCTGTCAGTGGAGGATAAGCAGTCGCTCCTCACACGGGCCACGGTGGTGGTGAGGAGCGACGAGTTCTGAGGGGAGGCTGAATGTTTGGTGGAAGTGATCGGGATTTTATGGAGCTTCACCCAGACGGAATGGAGAGGATATGTGGATGGGAGAGGAGAAGCAAAGGCTGGATGGGTTATGTTCCGAGCGTATGATGTCTTGTGGCAAGACAGGGTGAGGGAGGGAGTATTTTGAATGTGTGTGCGTGTGTGTGTGTGTGTGTGTGTGTGTGTGTGTGTGTGTGTGTGTGTGTGTGTGTGTAATTACCTATCAGTACGGTAAAGGGGGAGAGAATTGTACACTCGTGGGACCCTATCTCCTGTTACAGAATCTCTTCAATTTATGTTTGACGTCTGCATTATCCATACGCTCGTGCTCACGTGCCTGCGCGCGCGCGCGCGCGCGCGCGTGTGTGTGTGTGTGTGTGTGTGTGTGTTTAAAGGTCAAGTGGACACAACACTCGGCAGAGTACAGAATGAATAATTACGAGGACAGTGTGGGCGACACTGAAGCTGGGGAGGGAAAGAGGTAGAGTAAGAGCCAGGATGAGTGTGTGTGTCAGCGACCGCGCACGTCAGCAGACGCTCAGGAAAAAGGAGTTCCAAGGAAAGGTGCTCTTGGATTAGTATGACTAACGTATCTGAGGCAGCAAGGGAGGGAGGGAGGGAGGGTTTACTAATGGCATGTAGGCGGAGGGCAAAAGCAAGGAAGAGGGTCTTGGTGAGGGAGGGGGAAATAGGCAAATGAGAGGTACGTGAGGGAGGGAGTGGAGGAAATCTTTCGACATTTGAGTATAAGACGAAATTTCTACTTCAATCTTACTTTTTCTTTTTCTTTTTTTTTTCTACGGGTAAAGCTTAGTTCACACTTAAAGGACTTTCTAAGTAAGGGGTATGTGGTGAGTAAGGTAACCAAAATATTCGTAATGAGAGACGAAACACGAAAGATCAGAAGGTTTTAAGTAAGGGGGAGGGTTGTTACATCATTATCTGAGGCTCAGCCACTCGGTGGAGGGTGCCTCCGGGGGAGGAGAGAGAGAGAGAGAGAGAGAGAGAGAGAGAGAGAGAGAGAGAGAGAGAGAGAGAGAGAGAGAGAGAATGGTAATAAAACGACCACAGTCCATAAAGAAATTGACGAGACATTGACGGAAGGAGGGAGGTGGAGTGGAGGGAGGGAGGCAGCAGTAAGGGAGGTGGTAGACCAACACAAGGGCTTCCCAGAGAACACTAAAGCCGAGCATTTCCCAGGAGCATGGAAATGAGAGAGAGAGAGAGAGAGAGAGAGAGAGAGAGAGAGAGAGAGAGAGAGAGAGAGAGAGAGAGAGAGAGATGGGGAGGGGAAAAAAATCTATATTTCTTCCAATGGAGGAAGGAGGTGTGTCGGGGGGGGGGGGGGGGGGGGGGGGGCAAAAAATGTTCCGAAAATGGTTCATAATTTTCAGGGGGTGCGTTCCACCGAGCACAACCTACCCCCCCTGACTTTAATGAAAGCTGGCGCGTCCATACAGCTTGTGTGAAGGTTTGGAACGAGGCCAGTGTGCCAGGGTGTTTGGGCGTAAGGCTTGCGTAACGTAAGAATGCAACGACTGTACCTCTGAGTTGCAAATGTATAAACGCCGGGGATGTCTGTAAAATGTGTATGGAGTTTGAGTTACTCCAACACGAACTTGAAGAATATATATATATATATATATATATATATATATATATATATATATATATATACATATATATATATATATATATATTCCTGATTATACGGTCCTTTTTTTTATTATCTACCTCTCTCTCAGTCTGTCTCTATCACTAGTCTCCTTCCCCCCTCTCTCTCTCTCTCTCTCTCTCTCTCTCTCTCTCTCTCTCTCTCTCTCTCTCTCCCCGGCAGCCAGCTGCCAGCCATGATGCAAAGGCTCCGCCAGAAGCCTCTTAGGACTCCCGTGTTGCTATACTTAACTGGATTTGTAGACAGATTTCCGGAGCTGAGTATTTCATTTCCCTCCGAAGTGACTGTGTGTGTGTGTGTGTGTGTGTGTGTGTGTGTGTGTGTGTGTGTGTGTGTGTGTGTGTGTGGCCAACGGTCTAAGCCTGTCTACATAACTACAGTCCTATCGATAATATCAATTACTTTTTCATATCTATTAACCTACCGATACTCCCAATTAACCTAATTTCTGTCATTACAATCCATCCTTTATCATATTACCTAGCTTCATAGCCCAATCTATAGGATATTTACCATTATAACCCAACCTAAATGTAAAATAAATCACCCATTCTCCTACTATCATACATCATCATAAACCATCCTATACTATACCATATATCAATATAACCCTCCCTATATCATAATAACACATGCTCTATGATATATACCATTAGTACCCACCCTATAATACATATGACAAAGACTCATCCTATATGGTATTATATTTTTTTTATATAACCAACCTTTATATATCATATATCACAGAACCCCACTTCTATATCATTATAAACCTTTCCATCCCTCTAAGGCAAGAGAGACTGACTGGAGTGGCCACTCGACGTATACACGAGAACACTCCCTGAAATCCGTCTCCCACTTCGAGACGACCGCCGGAGAGCGACGTCGGGTTTAGCCCCGTCGTCGGGGTCCTCCTGTCCGTCAGGAAGGATTAAGTCACCTGCAGCAGGAGGAGGAAAATTTAAGGGGGGGGAGGGGGTTGTTCCAGGGTGGTGGCAAAAGTGAGGGAAGCCATAACCATTAACGCGAACAACCTTTCGAACTTTTGTCATTAAGACATGGAATTTGTGCACCTCCCTGTAAATGGCTGGGGCCCCATCGAGACGGCAACAGACCGCGACCGTTACTCGGGCTTCGACGTGATTGGTGGACTTAAAGGTAAAGAAAACGCGCGCGCCAGTTTCTCAAGCCGGTGATTGGTGGTTGCGAAAGCGGTAGACAAATTAGCCAATGAATTCTGACGAATGACGCTGCCGCGGCAGTAAGGGTATGAAGGATGCAGGGTATGTGGTACTTCAGTGTGACGCAGAGGTATGTGGTACTTCAGTGTGACGCAGAGGTATGTGGTACTTCAGTGTGACGCAGAGGTATGTGGTACTTCAGTGTGACGCAGAGGTATGTGGTACTTCAGTGTGACGCAGAGGTATGTGGTACTTCAGTGTGACGCAGAGGTATGTGGTACTTCAGTGTGACGCAGAGGTATGTGGTACTTCAGTGTGACGCAGAGGTATGTGGTACTTCAGTGTGACGCAGAGGTATGTGGTACTTCAGTGTGACGCAGAAAAATATGTTACGTCTGTGAGAACAGAGGCTAAAGAACACAAGAGAGACACTTGAATCACTGATAACAGGAGAAGAACACAACATAGCCTCTTACTGCAGCGAAAAACGGACGAAGAACACGACAGAACCTGTTCCTTGAGGAAGGAGTTGAACAAGAACATAACAGAGCCAGTTACTTTAATGAGATCTTTTGAAGAACATAAAAGAACCTGCCACTTTACTGAGATTAGAGAAGAACACTTCACTAAGAACAGATAAAGAACACAGGAGAACCTGTCATACTCTTGTTCCCCTGTGAGAACTGGAGAACAAGAATATAATAGAACTGTAAACCTTATTCAGACAGATAAACACAAACACGACAAAAACTTAAACTCCAGTGAAACACAAAACACGAAACACCCGGAAACTCCAGAGGGACTGGAATAAACAATTGGACCTGGAACTTCATTGTGAGTGACAGATTGGAACATAGCAAGACCCTAAACTTTAAAGAGAAGAACTAGCGAAATTCCAACATATTCAGTACACATAAAATGGTGGAAAAAATGAAAAAAATATCTATAATTTCTAACTGAGTTGTGGGGAAGATTACAAAACATGAGAATGTAATAAATTTGGACAAGAATATAAAGTGAAAAAGAAGCAATGCAACAGGCACAGTGAATGAATGGTTGTTTGCCTTACTGATGGTGCATGGAAAAGGTGATATCTTACTCTCTTCAGTGTATCAGACCAGCTAAGGTTTGGGGGTTGGTTAAAGCCTACGGTTCGCGACCTTCAACAGCCTAACAGATCAGGGGATATCTAGGATGATCATGGGCGCCATAGATATCCAATACGTGAAATACACAGAAAACTCAACTATATCTTAGAAATGCATGAGAAAAGGTCACTGATACAAACACATATATACATGCTGAAGAATGTACATGCTACTGCTAGGACACACACACACACACACACACACACACACACACACACACACACGAACTCTAAATCCATTACCCAGAGTCTGTGAGTTACTCTTCCTGGAGATAAAACCCCTCACTATCTCGCCCTCCTGAGAGAGAGACTTTAAGGAGATTCCACAAAATTTTGCTCTTAAAGTTGAGGATTAGTTAAGACGCCCATGAGACACTGCAAGCAGGTCCCCGTGTGGGAGATGGAGTGTGAGATATTCCAGTACGGATGCTTCCAGCAGTCTTCCAGGAGCGGCACCTCATCTTCCAGGGTTCCATTCGTCCTTATTCATCATGAAATTCGGGGTTTCGTTATACGCGTGTCTTACGTCGTACTGTCCTCTACTATTTACATTGGGGTTTCGTTGTACGCGTGTCTTACGTCGTACTGTCCTCTACTATTACATTCGTGTTTCGTTGTACGCGTGTCTTACGTCGTACTGTCCTCTACTATTACATTCGGGTTTCGTTATACGCCGCACCTTCTTCTCGTATTCCATTCGAGTTTCGTTATACGTCGCGCCATCTTCCACCGCCATACCATCTGTGCCCCCTGGGTGAACGCGGCCTAGGAACTGTAAGCTTGGGAGATATGGGAGAGGCGGCGCTGATGGCGATAGAGGGGCAGGTAAGTGAGAGAGAGAGAGAGAGAGAGAGAGAGAGAGAGAGAGAGAGAGAGAGAGAGAGAGAGAGAAGAGGAGAGGAGAGGAGAGGAGAGGAAAGGAAAGGAAAGGAAAGGAAAGGAAAGGAAAGGAAAGGAGAGGAGAGGAGAGGAGAGGAGAGGAGAGGAGAGGAGAGGAGAGAGAGAGAGGCCAGAGCCGGTAAAAGTCATGCCAATCCTCCCGCCTGGAATACTGAAGCGAGCATTGAAAATGGAAGGTGGAAAAGGGAAGGAGGGGGAGCTATGATCACGGGGGGATAGCCTAGGGTGATGGGTAGGGTGGGTGATGGGTAGGGTGGGTGATGGGTAGGGTGGATGAAGAGGTAGGGAGGCTATCGATGTAGGTGTGGGGATTGAGGAAAGGGATATGTGTGTGTGTGTGTGTGTGTGTGTGTGTGTGTGTGTGTGTGTGTGTGTGTGTGTGTGTGTCTCCAAGGGAAGAGAGTTTTACACTCTTGTTGCTCCGTCTCTTAACACTGTATACACACCAGGTATCAGCTCTATTTCTACACACACACACACATACACACACACACACACACACACACACACACACACACACACACACACACACACACACACAACTTAGCGTACGCCAGGTACCCATTCATCGACCAAACCTCAAAGGTGAGGATGAACGGCTGGGTGGGTTGTGAGCCAGCTCGACTGTTCTTGCTGTAAGACACGGCAGGTCACGTGATCCGTAGGGAACTCCTCACATTAACTCGCAACGTTAGGTCTTACCACCTCTAGACCAGTCAAAACAGGTCAGGTCAGGTCAGGTCAGGTCACACCGTAACGTAAAACCCACATCATGTCGCAGTAGGTCACATATACACATAATGTTATCCAATATTACGTGATTTAACCTTGTATTCTCACCAACTCTTTCATCTCACACTTTACCGTCTCTTGCTTCAAGGCTCATTCTCTGACCCTTTTCGTTCTTTGTGTTTTATCCTATTCTTTCCTCTCATGTCCTCTCATGTCATATTTACTCTTCATCATCATTTCTCCTTGTTTAATCTGCTTTATCAACGTTGATCACTTTTCTCTCTCTTTTCCACCATTACGTCTTTGGACAGCGTTCCTCTCTCTCTCTCTCTCTCTCTCTCTCTCTCTCTCTCTCTCTCTCTCTCTCTCTCTCTCTCTCTCTCTCTCTTTCTTACTCCCGTGGATCTAACTGGGGCGCTTATTTCGTCCTCACGTCTCACCGATATTTCCCTCGTCTGTCTTTCCTCCCCGTCTCCCTTCTCCCCTCCTCTCCATCTCCTTGGCCCCTCTCCCTCCTCCTCCTCTCCCTCCTCCTCCTCCTCCTCCTCCTCCTCCTCCTCCCTCCCGCCCCTCGTTCAATCGGCTTGCCTCGTCTCCTGACGCGTAATCACTGCCCCGATAATTGTATTACACCCACGTCTTCCGGCAGCTGTTCGTGGCCCTGCATGGATGCTGGATCACTCATGAGCGGATAGCGAGGTTCGATTGTGTGTGTGTGTGTGTGTGTGTGTGTGTGTGTGTGTGTGTGTGTGTGTGTGTGTGTGTGTGTGTAAGCTTGTAAGCAATACATACGTATTCATATGTACGCAATACACATAGAAGTGTGTGGATCATCAACACAGGAACATGTAAGTGGATAGGGATGTGTGCCACTGACACCGTGAGGCATGTGAATGGCTAGGGAGGGTGAAACTGACACCCTGGAATGCAGGAGTCAGTAGGGAGGGCCATACATACATCTCGGAGCATATGTGAGGGTAGGAGTGGGTCACACTGAACACCACAGAGCACATGGGTGGGTGGAGCTGGGTGTCTGACAACCTGTGGTAGGTGGAGGCGTATCATACTGACAACACGGAGCATATGAACAGGTATGCGACATACTAGATCGAAGGCGGATCGTATCAGTACTCAGAAGCATTGAAATCTACCTTCTTAAACACACCAGTCGACTGAAGTGGGCCAGACCCACACACTGGAGGCATCACATGAGTTGTAGGATCTTGGACTAACACAGTGGATCACATGGAGAGGGATGTCCTATCCACACAAGAGAGAGGCAAGTGGATGTTCATGGCTCATATCCACATGAAAGGTACATGTGGATCCTGAAGGAGCATATGGACCCCGGATGGTCCGTATCCACATGGGAGAAGCGGACCCTGAAGGTTCACACCCACACGAGAGACCTTAGTGGACCCTTTGGGGGTCTCATATCCACACGAGAGAGCGAGCGAGCGAGCGAGAGAGAGAGAGAGAGAGAGAGAGAGAGAGAGAGAGAGAGAGAGAGAGAGAGAGAGAGAGAAGGCGCAATGCTGCAGCCTTATACCAAAACAGGACCATAAAAGAAGACAATGTCGGCGACGAATTTCATTAGACACAAAAGTCAATCTCGGTTACACATCACAAAGAGTCGAGATTCGCGGGCGATATGAACAACGCTGTCTCTCTTATTGTCCCTTACGATTCATGTGAACCACTGCTATGCCTCTTATTGGCCCTCACACCAGCCATGAACTGCTGCCTGGAAGCGGCTGGGGCTTTAATATCTGGGGCTGGCCATGAGGGCGTTCCAAGATTTTAACGCCACGAAACTACTGCTCTTACGAGGCGAGTTCCTGCCTGTGCCTTACAGCCAGCAGCAGCAATTGCCTCGGAAGCGAAGACCACTTCGTCAAATTTCACTTCTCGAAAAAAAAATCAAGATTTCCTGGATTAATCCAGATGATAATTAGGTCTGATTATCTATACCGATTAAAGATTATAATTACCCACGGAGTGAATGTACCTCATGATTATCTTTTCACTCATGAAACAGAGTGTGTTTGCAAACCCTCACTCATCAAACTCTCGGGATATTACTCTCATAACCTCATCCTTATGAGGATATGTTCCATTCCATATCTCTCATTCTGGGTATGTTCCCCTCATTACATATGTTACACTCATAACTTCTCACTCTGAGAATACGTCACACTCATGCCCTCAGGCTTTGGGGATGTGTTACCCCCTCATAACTCCTCACTTGGGGTACACACGTTAAACTTACAACCCCTCGACTCTGATGGTGTGTCACACTCACAACCCTTCACTCTACAAGCATGTGATACTCACAACCCCCTCATCCTGTGGACGACACGTTTATAACCCCTCGCTCTGTGGAGGCTGCCATCATAAGTTACAGTTACCCATTCTCTGAATCACACTTACAATCTCCCACTTACACGATAACAACTGATAACAGTCATTCCCTTAAGAAACTGTGATCACAGTCTTCTACTTGTCTCCCTGAGACTGAACTTACAATGCTCCACTTAAATGTAACGACGTTCATCCTCCCCCACTTACAAGTCAAGACGTGCTTACAACCCTCACTTATAAGACACGCTCACAACCCTCACTTATAAGACACGCTCACAGCCCTCACTTATAAGACATGCTCACAGCCCTTACTTATAAATCAAAACTTGTCTACAGCCATCCCTACCCCTTCTACCCTTCCAACACACACACACACACACACACACACACACACTCACTCTAGTTCATACTAAGGGTGGATGTGACTAGGAGTTACGCACAATAGACCCAAAGGATATGCTGATTAACTAGACGTGCATGGCTCTGTAAGAATTTCAATTTACGCTCCTCCTTTGACTCTTCAAGCGTGTTATGAAAAAAATTTCCTGAGACGATCTAAGCTGAGCTAAGCTAAGCTGAGCTCATTATATGAAGCTGTTGAGGATGACATAAAAACACTTCACAATTTTTTTTTTTTTTCAGATTTTCTTTTTTAAAGTTATCTCCTAGTGTTTTCTCGTTAGTCCCTTTCAGTACGACGGTACGAGCCTTGAGCACTACGACACGACGCTAATTCACGACGGTACAACCCTTTAGCAACGACGGTACGACGCTCGACCAACGACGGTACGACCCTTGAGCACGACGGTACGACCCTTGAGCACGACGGTGCGACCCTTGAACACGACGGTACGACCCTTGAACACGACGGTACGACCCTTGAGCACGACGTTACGAGTCTCGAACCTGAACCATACGGGTCAGGTTAAAGACCAAAGCCAATCATAACAAAGGATCGTCCTGTTGTTCTCAAGGGTTATATCGTCTTCCTCAAGGATCGTACCGTCGCGTGCTACAAGGTTCGTACCGTCGTGTCGTGTGGTACGGGGATCGTACCGTCACACTCAAAGATTCACATACGCTCGAACTCAAAAAATAAGTTAACAAATCCCAACTGTGATTTTCTTCACCTCTTGAGGAGTCGATGGGCAATAGCCACCGGCACTGGAACCCCTTCTGCACCCTCTCTTGTCTCCCAAGACGAGATCAGCATCTCTCCTGAGCTGATTAAATGGTCTGGGAACCCTCCACCTCCTCCTCCTCCTCCTCCTCCTCCTTTTCTCGCTCTTGTTCTCAATCGTATATTCTGCAGTCATCTTAGAGATAAGAAAAATATCCCTCTGATGCTCAGGATAATGTTAAGAAGAATTGTTTACCAAATGGCGTCTTAGCTACGTCTCTTCGTTGTACATCAACTGACTGTTATATTTCTATCTTATATCTCCCCTGATGATGTGATTATTACACGAAAGTGCACTTGGAAACTTAGCGTGTTTCATTTCCCCTTGGACTCATAAGAATATAATATATATATATATATATATATATATATATATATATATATATATATATATATATATATATATATATATATATTTATATATATACAGACTACAGTTGCCTGCATCATCAAATGCCACCTTATCTTATTAGAAGGAATCTAACAAGTGACTGAAACCTCCACAGCTGAAGCCAAACCATTGGCGCGGGGAACACTATAAGGCTTCTCAGGTCCAGGAAGCTGTTGGGGGAAGCAGCAGCAAGTGACGTCATTAGGACTTCAAAACAACGTTCTTCACACTCAGACGATTTAGATTTTGACTGGTGTTTGGGATTCACTATACACCAACCGGGAGAGACTTCTACACGTAGATGATGTAGGTTTTTAAACATACATCAGTAAATATATAAAGAAACAGGTAAAAAAAGATTATTACAGTCAATACAGAACTACAACTAGCTCTAAATACATACATACATACATACATATATATATATATATATGTATATATATATATATATATATATATATATATATATATATATATATATATATATATATATATATATATATATACATTAGCTTCTGTACCCCACTCACGTATACATAAGTTAAACCAACCAACAAATTCCTTACTACGTCCGTCTCCTCACCTGGTGCTGCACGTAACAGGCAGGAGGAACAACACCAGCTGTAAATAAAGTCAAGAGGGGGGCGTCCATAATGATATAAGGAGGGGGGGAGGGGGGAAGGGTGAGTAGGGGGGGTAAGGAAGGACGGGGGGGGGGAGGGCTTGAGGTGGGGGGGTGAGGCTTCGGGCTGGAGGAAGAAGGGGAGGGGTTAGTGAGGATGCGCCATACACAATGCTGAAGTTTGGTCGTAATTTCCTGATACTTAAGTTGGTATACGATTTGTGTGTGGCTGGGTATTCTTTTGTGTGTGTGTGTGTGTGTGTGTGTGTGTGTGTGTGTGTGTGTGTGTGTGTGTGTGCTGAAGACGTACAGGTAAGGACGAGTGTATAGGGAACTGTATGTATGGTAGTAGGAGTAGTAGTAGTAGTAGTAGTAGTAATGGGGGAGGAGCGAGGGGGGGAGGTGAAGGCGACTAAAGACTCCAAGAGGTTGTAGTAATAGTTGTTGTGGTAGCGGCAATTGTTGTTGTTGTTCTTCTTCTTATAGCCCAAGCTACTTATATTACTACAACTACCACTACTACTACTACTACTACTACTACTACAACTGTTTAGAGAGAATCCTTAAACACTTGTAAAAGAAGGTTACAAAACAGATGTGAATCTTTACAATCTTCTCACAATCCTTACATAAATATAAAAGTAGAGGATGATGTATTGTCAGCTAATCATTGATGTCGTCCACAGTGCTTGAGGCGAACCAGTTTTTCGCAGGTCAGTGAAGGGTGGGATGGGAGGCTCGAGACGGTTGTGGTGTCGAACTGCAACTCGGGGAAGGGGGATCTCACACGGTAAGAAATGATGGCGTCGAGAATGGTGAAGTAGTGTTCTTCCTGAATGATCGTAGAAGTCCCAGGTGATGGTAGGGAGGGAGACAGAGAGGGTGTTGAGTGGACTAATGGGCTGAGCTTTTCTTAGTAGGAGGTGGTGCCAGCGACAATGGCACCGAGAATGGTCATGCATACTCCTTCTCAGCACCTCCTGTGGCACCCTTATACGGTATGCCGTCCATGTACCCATCCACCTATTTACCTCCTCTCTCTCTCTCTCTCTCTCTCTCTCTCTCTCTCTCTCTCTCTCTCTCTCTCTCTCTCTGCCCACGTACTTACCCTTCCTACCTAACATCCTACCTCCCCAACCCACGTGTCTACTTTACCTAATTACATGCGTACTTGCCTACCTGGCTTCCAGCAGGAGGCTCCTCGGACCGAGAGAGAGAGAGAGAGAGAGAGAGAGAGAGAGAGAGAGAGAGAGAGAGAGAGAGAGAGAGAGAGAGAGAGAGCAAATGGTGCGTCAAGAATAACGTTCCGCTGGTTTGGTATTCTGGGAACCCAAGCATCAAGTTAGGGTAATATAAGGGGAAGAAAAGTGGATGGCTGCAGACCTTGCCCCCAGAGGTAGCAGGGGGTAAGGCGGAGGGAGTGTGGGGGGAGGGAAAGAAGAAGAGCTGGGCGAGGAGGAGAGAGAGGAGGAAGTTGGGGAGAAGAATTAAAGGGGAGAAGGTTAAGGAATGGAGAGAGAGAGAGAGAGAGAGAGAGAGAGAGAGAGAGAGAGAGAGAGAGAGAGAGAGAGAGAGAGAGAGAGAGAGAGAGAGAGGAGAGGGAGACACTACACGTGGAAGCTTTGTTTCAAATGGGGGAACAACAAAAAGGGTAATTAAGGTTGGTGAGGCACCTTCGAATTACCGTAGATGAGGAAAAAAAAGACAAAAAAAAAATTAGGTAGAAGGAGATGATTATGATGACGATGATGATGATGAGAAAGAGTGCTGATGGAGGGAAGGCGAGGGAAGGAGAGGAGAGGGGAAAGGAGAAAGAGAGTGTGTGTTTAACCATTCCCTTTAATGCTTCTCATCATTTCAGATGGTCGACTCTTTGAGCCAAATCAAAACGGTTATGTGTGTGTGTGTGTGTGTGTGTGTGTGTGTGTGTGTGTGTGTGTGTGTGTGTGTGTGTGTGTGTGTGTGTGTGTGTGTGTGTGTGTGTGTGTGTTACGATTGCTGCTGTTGTCGTATGTTCAGATGTTTGCTCCAGAAACGATCCTTCCATGTCAGCCCTTGTCTCCACTCCTACACTGCTCCCGTCAGTGGATTTGTTCTTTTTTGACAGACCAAGTCTCTCATATATATATATATATATATATATATATATATATATATATATATATATATATATATATATATATATATATCATCCAACCCGGTAACTCTTATGCACGAACCCCATCACCCATACAACACAGGATCTACACAGGAGACACAAATTACTTGCCATTTACAGCCATTTTCGTTCCTTTATTTCCAAAATCAATGGGACGAAATTGAGTAAAAATTCCATCATCGAACATCTCCAAGGAGGTCATTTTCTTGACCTCTGATTCACCCAACAAAGCTTGACTAAAAGGTAAAAAATGTAACATATCGGAGAAAGGAAATACAATCTTCACCAAAGTCGCTGAAACATGTACATTTGAAGTAAGAAAAGTGTTCCAATAATTCTATAAAATCCACTTTGTATAAATGCTTTTCATACATATGCTATGGCCGATGAACTTGTCATTTCTAGCTTGATGTTCTTACTTATATATTCTTGGATGAATAAGTACATAATCTAACTTATATTCCTGGACTTACAAATGGATTCTTGGAATATATGTGATAACCGATGAGGAAGTTCCCAAAGTTTCCTCCTATCACCTACTATAGCAGAGCAGAACTTCGTCATATTATCTGCTACAACAGAGCAGGACTTTCTCATATTACCTGCTATAACAGAGGAGAACTTCGTCTGAGAAAATTGATGTCTATGACGGACTAACATGTTCTACTAGGAACAAAATCTGGTTCCTCCATCTCTTTATCACAGAAAAAGAACATTACCAAGGATAGAGGAATAAAATCAAATTCATCCATCACATAAAAAAACATCTCTATAGGGAATCTAATGCAATTAACAGGGAAAAACAAGGGTGGTTTCTCTACATTCACCTTAAAAGTCTTTTTCCTTATGTGGGATTAACAGGGAAAAACAAGGGTGGTTTCTCTACATTCACCTAAAAGTCTTTCTTCTTATGTGGGATTAACAGGGAAAAACAAGACTGGTTTCTCTACATTCACCTTCAAAGTCTTTCTCCTCGTGAGGGGGTTCATCCAGAAATCCCGTAGACGTTTATAACAATTACTATTTACCGATACGCAATGTTGGCCTAAGGCCAAAGTTTGCTGGTGGTGGAGCTTCAGGTAATAACAGTTCTCATAATAACTCCAGTGGCAGTAAAAACAAACTTTTATTATTATTTGTTGTACTTAAGACTCCAGTCACGTCCCTCAGAGGCTCTTCTGGGTATAACTAGTATAACCAGTAGTGATAACAGGGTATACTGGAGGTGTGGGTGTGTGGAGGTATACTGGAGGTGTGGGTGTGTAGAGGTATACTGAAGAGGTGTGTGTGTGTGTGTGTCTGGGGGTGTGTAGTTTAGAGTCCCACATAAGGAGAAAAATATGATGGACCACTCACACACACACACACACACACTTACACACACACGTACAACAACCTCCCATCACGGATATAAACACTTAACCTACCACAGGTACTCTGACCCATCAAGAAAAACATTGTTCCTTCTACAAACCTCCATTCTTCCCCCCCTCACCATTCCCAACTGCCCAGATAGTTATTTTTTTTCCCCGGCTGCCCACCATCAAACCAACCATTTTCTCCCCGTTGTCCATCATCACAACCATTTTTTCCCCCCGTTGCCCACCCTTAGAAACATTTTTTTTCCCGTTGGTTATCATTACAACCATTTTTTTCCCGTTGCTCACCATTACAACCCAAACTATTCCCTAAAATTCTTTCCTCTTCGTGTCATTCTAGCTTCCTTTTTTCCCTTAGCCCACCTCCCCTACACCCCTTTATTCCTCCACCTTTCTACCCACCTATAACTTACCCTTCAATCTATCTATTTACCTTCCTAACTATCTACCCACTCAACTATCTATCTACAATTCCACATACCAACCTAACCTTCCTGGCACTTACTTACCTTCCTACCTCCTTATCTACTTACCCATCTACCTACCTCCTTATCTACCCATCTACCTACCTTCTTACCCACCCTATCTATATCCCCATCAACCAATTCACCCTCATACCTTAGTGGTCTTCACAGCAGCACATTCCAAATGCCATGGACGATTAAATAATACCTTATTGGACGATAAGATAATAATAATAATAATAAGATAATAATAACATCGCCCTTATTGGACGATAAGATAATAACACCTTATGGACGATAAGATAATACCTTATTTCCTTACGACCTGAAAGATAAGGCACTTCCTGGGCGAAAACAGTCACGCCCTAGCATGTAATACCTTACGAGGTGGATGAGAAAAAAACTCCTGGACGAAAACAGTCAAGCTTTGGACGATATTCCTCATGTCATGGACGATAGAATACTCCCTGAACGAAAATACTGACACCCTGGGCCATTAACACTCAAACCTTTGATGACAAAATACTCCCTGGGCGAAAAAATATTCACGCCCTGGACGATCAACTTCGCAACCTGGACTAAACCACTCCCTGGACGAAAATATTCACGCCCTGGACGATAAACCACTCCCCTGGACGAAAATATTCACGCCCTGGACGATAAACCACTCCCCTGGACGAAAATATTCGCGCCCTGGACGATAAACCACTCCCCTGGACGAAAATATTCGCGCCCTGGACGATAAACCACTCCACTGGACGAAAATATTCGCGCCCTGGACGACAGAAAATCGCACCCTGGACGATAATATTTACAAAAGCGGACGATATTCTACAACTGTCCTCCCAGGATCCAGTTGATGGCTGACTGTGCTCTAGATATTCGTAAATGGAGGAGTCTATTTCGTCCATTGGTCGAGAGACAAGTAACACTCATAGTGGGAGGGATGGGGCTAATTTGGAGTGGGAGGGATGGATGGTGTAAACCCTTGCAAACCAAGACTCCAAAAGCTTACAGGTGGCCTGGGTATATCACAAGTTATGTGGAGGGTGGGGAAAGAGAGAGAGAGAGAGAGAGAGAGAGAGAGAGAGAGAGAGAGAGAGAGAGAGAGAGAGAGAGAGAGAGAAGGGAGAGAGAGAGGTATATTTGGAAGGGAGTTTTATATACACACACACACACACACACACACACACACACACACACACACACCTCCAATCTTCTAGCTATGGCTCCAAAATCTTACAGACGAACTTGTGTGTCTATGAACGAATAACATCCAGCTCTGAAAGGGGCTCTGAAAGGGCTTAAGAAAAAGAAAAAAAATTATCCAAAGATTTCGCGAAGAGATTAAAAAGAATTAGCACTATCTTCTTTCCTCATTCTTCGAAGTTGAAGCAAGGTCTGAGGATCTCTTGAGACATGGAAAAACTCCCAACTAATGATCATTAAGGAGTGAGCGAATTCTTTCTACATTTTCTATAAATCAAGAGACTTCTGCAAAAGCAAGCTAAATAAAATAGAGATCATTTTTGTACGTATTCTAAGTGTACAATGAGCTCTAAAGCACCTTTTATTTTTTGTTTTTTGGGGGAGGGAGGAGGGAGCTTAATGAGCTACTAAGGGATCTACGTGGTATTCTTTTTGAGGAATGGGTTCTATAAGGGAGTTCCAATGGTCACACAAAGATACCCAGCTTAATCCTTAAGAGATATGGCATTGGGTTCTCTTATCGCAGACGAGAAGAATCAGGGATTTTATGGATAGTGTCAGATTCTTTATAAGGGATTACGGGAGAAGCCTCCTGGCCTCAAGGAACATGGGATTTGGGAGAAATACACGGGATTGTATTTTTTTACTCAAACGATGCCTGAGATGGGTCTCTGATGGCTTCTAAGGAACAAGAGGATTTCTATGAAACATATCAGAATCCATTACACATCTAGAGGACGAGAGAGGAAGATTTCAGAAGGCTTCTGGTTGGTTGGTGGATCGTAAAGACCATCAACTACATCAAGTTAACTACATCTACCAACCAGAGAAGGAAAATATCGTCAACAACTTCTTCAAGGTGTTGAGGGTAATTCTAAGGCCACATACACTCGCACGTGCATGTGGCCCGTCTGAACGGGGGATCTATACAGAAGGTAATACAATTATAGAAACCTCTACTAACTCCGCAGATAAGGTAATATAGAAAAAATGAACTCGGATTACCTTTCTGCAGAACACAGATTGATATCATATATATATATATATATATATATATATATATATATATATATATATATATATATATATATATATATATAAATATATATATATATATATATTTCATCCCTGAGGGCAACAGAGAGCCTTCCCACTTCCAGACTTAGGGACGAATCGTCTACGAGTTACGGCTACAATAGCGACCCTCCGGCAGCATCGATTTCCCCCCCTCTTCCTCCTCCCGATCGTCGTCCAGGACCCGACTGGAATTCTGAGCCAAAAATAAGCAATGAAGAGGAGGAAGCAGGCCATTACAGGCCCCCGGATCAAGAACTGTTGCCATTACCACATATCCCAATCTCTCCTGCTCTTCCCACTTTCCCGTACCTCACCTCTAACACCCCCAACCCCCCAACCCTCCTTCACCATTACCCGCTTACCTCCACAGTCTCTTTCCTTCCTCACTAACCCCCAACCCCCTCGTAACTCCCATTCCCCATTCCTTCAGTTATTCCCTATCTTCTTCTTCTTTTTCTTCTTCTTCTTCTTCTTCTTCTTCTTCTTCTTCTTCTTCTTCTTCTTCTTCTCCACTTTCTTTCTTTTCTTTTTCTTCTTTATATTTTTCTTTTTCTTCTTTTTATGCTTTCATTTTTTTATTTCTTCTTCCTCTCCTCTCTAAGCTTCTAAGGCGTCGCTCTCCAAATATTTCTGAAAGATCCTTTTCTACACTTCTTCTAAAGCTTTAATTCTACACTTCTTCAAAAGCTTTACTTCTACACTTCTTCTAAGCTTTACTTCTACTTTAATTTCAAGCTTTTCCCTATCATCTCTTCCAAGCGTTTTTTTTCCCCTCTGCGCTTCTTCCAAGCTACTTGTCTATACTTACTTCAACCTTCCTTTTCTTCACTTCCTCTAAGCTTCCTCCATCTAAACTTCTTCCAAGCTATCCATCTACACTTCATTCAGGCTCTCTCTCTCTCTCTCTCTCTCTCTCTCTCTCTCTCTCTCTCTCTCTCTCTCTCTCTCTCCTTCTTTCATTCTTCTTCCCTACACTTCCCCGCCTCTCTCTCATCCCTCCTTACTCCAAAATATCTCTCTTTACTGCCACATCTTTCTCCTCAGTTTCTTCCAATTACTCCTTTATTATTCACATTTGCATAAATCTTACAGATTCCGAGTTCACTTCTCTCTCTCATTTCAGACCGTAACTTCATTTGTCCCTTATTATCGTCTCGTCTCTGCCTTCACTCCTGCCTCGTCCTTCACTTCCTTCTCAGAATGGACTTTCCTTCTTCTTCTTCTTCTTCTTCTTCTTCTTCTTCCTTCATTTCCTTCTTAGAATGGACTTTCCTTCTTCTTCTTCTTCTTCTTCTTCCTTCACTTCCTTCTCAGAATGGACTTTCCTTCTTCTTCTTCCTTCACTTCCTTCTCAGAATGGACTTTCCTTCTTCTTCTTCTTTCTTCACTTCCTTCTCAGAATGGACTTTCCTTCTTCTTCTTCTTCCTTCACTTCCTTTTCAGAATGGACTTTCCCTCTTCTTCTTCTTCTTCCCCCACCTCGCCTCCCCTTCCCTCAACCGCCTTCACCTCTACCGTCGTATGGGCTTCTTCAGCTCCTCAATGGCACGTTATTTACATTTTTACTGTTGTTCTCGGCTTTAGCGGGCGATTTCAATCCCCGAGTACACGCCCCTTGTTCCCCCCTCATGTGGCCTTCTCTTACAATAGCCTCTTCCACTTATGTATTCAAAGATTCAGTGGCAACGTCACATTAGCTCTCGGTGTGTCATTATTTTCCTTTTATAATGCTCTTCTGGCCTTCCACTGGAGGTTCTCATTTCAGCGTTATTCGTAAAATTTGGCAAAAGTTATTCTAAGGCATTGTAATTTTGACTGCCTTAATTGCTTCAGTAAAGGATAATTTCATGTTGTATTTTCATTAACTGATGACAATGTAATTACGTGACTTTACATTAGATTACGTACAGTTTTCATTACAAAACTGCCATGGGAATTCTCTTGTTTTTTTTTCTTTCATCGATTTTTACGAACTTATATTCAGAAATCATGTAATGCTGTATGTAGGTATTTATAGTCACATCTACAGCTTCAACTGTGACCCTGAGAAATAATTTCTACGACTTTGAAACGCTAGATGTTCCCTCTATGAGCTCGACCCAGCCATACAACATACACTGCAAGACCGTCTACCATATAGAGGCATACCAGGTCATACCAATACCCATGTATAAACAACGTGAGGGAAACCTTGGGTAACGCGTTATAGGATTTGTATATAGCCTTTACATCACGACAAAGAGTCTTATCTCATTGTCATAGGATTAAAAGGCACAAATAGCCTTCATATCATGACAAAGAGTCTTATCTCATTGTTATAGGATTTATATACAGCCTTTACATCACGACAAAGAGTCCTATCTCATCATTATAGGATTCAAAGGCACAAATAGCCTTCATATCATGAAAAAAAAGCGTCTCGTCTCATTGTTATAGGATTTACATACAGCCTTCATATCACGACAAATGATATGGGCTTCCCAGATACCTTGTGGTATCTTTGAATTTAACTTATGACCAGGCGTATGTCCACTGCCCTTCCATGATGTGGGTGTACCACACCACAAAGGTCACTATCCTCTGTGCAACTGTATTGACCCGTACGCCACGTGTATAGAGCCCATCTTCTCAAAGCATTCTGACCCTCTGTGAACGCAAAAGGGGTCAGAGGTGAGTGGATAACTAGCTTAGCCATGGCCAAGGTGTCATGTTGGATCAGGCCGGGGGACCACCTCTCTCTCTCCCCTTCCCCGACCCATTCCCCCATCACTCCCCCTTATATCAGGCCGGGGACCACCTCTCTCTCTCCCCTTCCCCGACCCATCATTCCCTCCCAAGACAGACAGAGATGATTCTGAGAGGCAATATCTGATACCATCACACCAGGTGCCCCTTACCTCCATTACGGCTCCGGTACTAGTTCATACCAGACCATCAGTTCCACGAGACGATTCCACGACTTAACTACACACCTCTGTTCTTCTCCTCCTCCTCCTCCTCCTCCTACTCCTCCTCCTGTAGCACCAAGTGCATATGTGGGGCAGGTCGACCAAAGAAACGAGTCTGGACTCAATAAAAGAAGAAGAAGAAGAAGAAGAAGAAGAAGAAGAAGAAGAAGAAGAAGAAGAAGAAGGAGAAGAAGAAGAAGAAGAGGAAGAAGAAGAAGGAGGAGGAGGAGGAGAAGAAGAAGAAGAAGAAGAAGAAGAAGAAGAAGAAGAAGAAGAAGAAGAAGAAGAAGAAGAAGAAGAAGAAGAAGAAGAAGAAGAAGAAGTAGGAGAAGAAGAAGAAGGAGGAGAAGAAGAAGAAGAAGAAGAAGAAGAAGAAGAAGAAGAAGAAGAAGAAGGAGGAGGAGAAGAAGAAGAAGAAGAAGAAGAGAGAGAGAGAGAGAGAGAGAGAGAGAGAGAGAGAGAGAGAGAGAGAGAGAGAGAGAGAGAGAGAGAGAGAGAGAGTGTATGTAAGTAGTCAAAGGTCAAAGGTTGCAGGGGTCACGGAGCTGACTCAGGTCATCAGCAAGGTTGCAGCTTGACTCTGGTCTAGTCAAGTTCCTCGCTGAGTCTCAAAAGGAGTTGTTAACACCGCTGCAGGGGAGGTCGCTCCTCACGACTTGAGGAGCTTCAAGAACAATTTTTACAACTCATTTTTTGTGCAAAGGTGATCTATAGGCAGGGGAAGGAGCACGTGTAGGGGGTAGTACTACGTGTAGGGGGTGGTACGTGTAGGGGGTAGTACTACGTGTAGGGGGTGGTACATGTAGGGGGTGGTACGTGTAGGGGGTAGTACTACGTGTAGGGGGTGGTACGTGTAGGGGGTGGTACATGTAAGGGGTGGTGCGTGGTACAGGCAGAGCGGAGGGACCAATATGATCGATATTGGGGAAGAAATGAGTTCATTGAGTTTTGGTCCGAACTGGAGATGAAAAGCAATGCGTTAAGACCGTACAGAATACACGAACTGCTCTCTCTCTCTCTCTCTCTCTCTCTCTCTCTCTCTCTCTCTCTCTCTCTCTCTCTCTCTCTCTTGTGTTGGAAGCACCATCTCAGGAGTAACTCTCTTTGTACATGGGACACCATCCCATTCTCTCTCTCTCTCTCTCTCTCTCTCTCTCTCTCTCTCTCTCTCTCTCTCTCTCTCTCTCTCTCTCTCTCTCACACACACACACACACACATACACCTCCTCTTACTTTCCTCTTCCTCCTCCTCCTCATTAATATTCCCCTATACCCCTCTCATTTCTCACTCACAGATCACTCCATTACATCTTCCACCGAGCTGGCCCAGGGCGACTCGACCCAGATGATTGACTCCAACGACCCTGGAGGGTTATAACTCCAACGACCCTGGAGGATTAATAAAGAAAACAACAACTGGAGGAGGAGGAGGAGGAGGAGGAGGAGGAGGAGGTAGAGGAGGAGGAGGTAGAGGAGGAGGAGGAGAGGAGGTTGTTGCCAGCTGGAGGACTCGGAAACACCCGTAACATGATAGAGAGGACGATTCCACGCTAAATCAAATCTATGTTTCGAGAATTGTTCAAGTGAGCTGCCCTCCATCACGCTGGCCTTTTATGGAGTGGCTTTTTGAAGTCCAATCATCTGCTGGGTGGGTGGGAGGGGGAGGGGGGGTGAGGGGAGGTCGCTTTGGGTGGGTGGGTGGATGGGTCGCTTCTTGTGGGGAGCAGGTGGCGGGGGAAAGGGATGGTACCTTCTTTTACTTCCTCACGTATGGAAATTGATGCATTGTGTGAGGGATTGCTCTCTCTCTCTCTCTCTCTCTCTCTCTCTCTCTCTCTCTCTCTCTCTCTCTCTCTCTCTCCCTGCCTCTCATTTTCCGGAAGAACTTAATCTTTTTTTTTGTATCTTACGATGGTTTCTGAGGTCTTCTACCCCCACAGCTGGGTCAGGGACCTTACCTTACTTACAAGTACCTTACGATGGTCTTTGAGGTCTTCTACCCCCACAGCTCAGTGTCCAAGCAAGCTGTCGTCTTGCTCTTCTGTTTAATCAGGCTGTTGGAGACTGTAAACCCATATGCCCCCACTACATCTTCACTAATCTGGTACAGTTTACAGGCACACGTAATATTCTTGCAAAAAAAAGTTATAAATACAAAACCAATGATTACATTCAGTTGTTAGGTTTATTGAAGTTTACCTAAAAAATTCTCACTTATCTAAACGTAATTCCTGTGACTCACCTTTAGAGTAAATCCTGTGAATTACCTTAATGTAATTCCTCTCACTTACCTTAACAGCAATTCCCTCCGCATTACCTTAAAAGTAATTCCTCTAACCTACCTTAAAAAGTAATTCCTCTGACTTACCTTAAAAGTAATTTCTCTGATTTACCTAAAAGTAATTCCTTTTCTTTACCCTAACATTTTTTTTTTCAGTCCATTTCCTCATGTGTTTTCCTTTGACTTACCCAATGATCTCAGTCCCTCCCCTCAAGCGCGTACTTAAAGGGCCTCACATAAGGGCATCTTCCGACTTACCTAATTTTCCGAAGCTATTTGATATGCGTCTCTTGAGCTTTTGGACCTTACTTAACGCGCCGCCTTTCTTCTCCCTCATCACCACCTCTGTGAAGAGAGAAGAGTCATAGAGAGGCTAGTGACACACACACACACACACACACACACACACACACACACACACACACACACACACATACACGGCGATAATCAATATACACAGACAATATCAGGGTACAATAATTCATGGTGAAAGTACGATAATCGTTCCTTTGAAAAATCACACAGCTGGTGCAGGTGGAGGAAGGGGATGGTGATGGTGGTGGTGGTGGTGGTGATGGTGGTGTTCGGTGATGGTGATCATAATCATGATGGAGACGATGAGGATGGTAGATATGAAAGAGATGGTGGAGATCATGGAGATGGTGATGTTGGAGATGATGGAGATCATGGAGGTGATGACGTTGAAGCTTACAGAGATGGTGGAGATAGTGAGGACGGTCGTGCTGATGGTGGGGATAATGTAAAGGCTGGAGGAGAGTGGAGAGAGAGGAGGAAGTGTGTGTGTGTGTGTGTGTGTGTGTGTGTGTGTGTGTGTGTGTGTGTGTGTGTGTCTAAGCAGGTGGGTTGTAAAGATGGGGACTGGGATACGTAGTGATGGGGTTAGCTGAGCGAAAAAAAAACCATTTCCCTTGTGTTGTGTGGGGTGTCTGAACGGGTGGGATGGTGAGTGGGGAGGTCAGAACAATTAGAATGAGTACAGGAAAGAATGGGTGGGGAGGAGGTGGGGGGGGGGAAGTTCACGTGGGAGGGAGAGGGGAGGGGGTAAAAGGGGAAATCTAAGGGTGGTTCAAAGGGGGAGGGGAGTAATTGGGGGAGAGGAGGTCATAACAAGAGGCAACAAAGGGGTGTCGGTTGTAGGGCACGTGGCCAGTGTGGTGATGAATGGTCGCTATCATGTGAAGGGGGACACAGGGGGGGGGGACGATGGGGGTGCAGAGGGGGAGGGGTGAAGTGAGACAGAGGGGGAGGGGTGAAGTGAGACAGAGGGGGAGGGGTGAAGTGAGACAGAGGGGGAGGGGTGAAGTGAGACAGAGGGGGAGGGGTGAAGTGAGACAGAGGGGGAGGGGTGAAGTGAGACAGAGGGGGATGGGGTGGGGGTAGTGGCCATGGAAGGTAGTGTCAATAATTCATTATATTACTACAATGTAATTCACGGACATGGTTGTATTTTTTTCCCTCCTAGCTAAGGGATTCTTCCCCGGGGCGATAAATAATTCGAACAAAAGGGAACTAAGGAAATTACTTTCGTGGTCTTCTTTCCTCCCCAACCCCCCCCACCCCAAGTGGAAGGAGGAGGAGGAGGGAGGGGTGGGAGGAGGGGTCAGTCCAGGGTTTCCACAGGGGGGGGCGGGGGTTCATGTTGGGAAGGGGGGTAAGGCCATGGCGGTTTTCCTCCTCCAGTGAAGGGTAAGGGGGGGGTCAACTGGGGGCCTAATGCTACACGTAAGATACTCTCCTTTGCAGTGATTTCCCCCCCCCCCCCTCTCTCTCTCTCTCTCTCTCTCTCTCTCTCTCTCTCTCTGTAGGAGACGTCAAGGGAGGGGGAGGGAGAGGATAAAAACACGACAAAAAAAGGGGGGGAGAGGAGGGGAAGGGAGGAGGGGGGGGGGGGACTTTTGTAAGACGACAGATCACACCAAAGTTACGACCATTAAACACGAATGATACGAGACCCTTGGGTATGATAATGACCTTGTCGTTTTAACCTTTGACCTGACCATCATGGGGTGGTCAGGTTAAAGACCGAATCGTCATCATACTATAGGGTCGTGCAGTCGTCCTCAAGAGATGCAGTCGTTCTCAAGAAGTCGTTCTCAAGAGATGCAGTCGTTCTCAGGTCGTGCAGTCGTCCTCAAGAGATGCAGTCGTTCTCAAGAGATACAGTCGTTCTCAAGAGATACAGTCGTTCTCAAGAGATATAGTCGTTCTCAAGAGATACAGTCGTTCTCAAGAGATACAGTCGTTCTCAAGAGATGCAGTCGTTCTCAAGAGATACAGTCGTTCTCAAGAGATACAGTCGTTCTCATGGGGTTACTGGAGCTACAGAGGTCGTCAGAACACATCACCACAGACCCCACACTGGAACATGAATGGAATCCTGAGTGCCATATAGAGATACGCCTCCTTATCTCTGATTGTATTTACTAATCTCTTATCTTTCGTTATCCCTCCTACTCCCCTTCTTCCTGCCATCACTCCCCATCAATCGCATTCACCCCCCCCCCTCAAAACACCCCCATCCCCCCTTCCCTTATCTCTTTCACTGTACCTCTACCCACATCCCCCACAACTCCACATCTCCCTCCTCCACCTTCTTTTCATTTAACACCCTCTTACTCGTCTCTCTCTTCCTCCTCATCCCTGTGACTACCTTCCTTCTCCTCCTCCCTAAACTTTCTCCCTTCTCCTCCTCCCTTCTTCTACCGTCTCCCCTACCCCCCCCCTCTCTCCCCTGTCAACAAAATATAAAAACCAATACCGGTGATTTAAGGTAGGGGGGGGGAGGCAGGGGGCGGGGGGGGGGGGGTGTACCAACTGGGAGGGAAGTATGGGAGGAGAAGGAGAAGGAGGGAGTGAGGGAGGGAGTGAGGGAGGGAGGCGATAGGCTCTATAAGACAGATTTGTGGCCGCGTTTGGCAACATTAACTCTCTCCCCCTCCACCTTCCTCCACCCATCTATCCCCCAAGGGTTGAATTGTGGGGCTGGTAACACTGATAGCCACCAGTGGGGCGTCCGCCAACTGAAGTCTTTCTCCCCCCCTTTTTTTTTTTATCCTTCTCCTGGGTGGGGAGAAGGAGGGGTGGGAGGAGATTTTAGTGTTTGTAGGACCCCCCCCCCATTAAGCTCCCTGATCCCCCGTCCCTCACAAGGATTTGTAACCTCCACCTGGTGTTTGTCATACTTTCTGGGAGACTGTGTGGCCAACTTGGTCTTCAGGAGAGGAACATAACTCTTGCGTCCCGTTTTCCATATCTGTCCTTTTTCCTTTTCTTTTTCTTTTAACGTTTTCTAATGGTGACACAGGAGGCACGGGGTAGCTGAACGCCCTTCACATGGCCCTCTCATTTACTCTCTCTCTCTCTCTCTCTCTCTCTCTCTCTCTCTCTCTCTCTCTCTCTCTCTCTCTCTCTCGACCAGCCCCCCCGAGGGAAGGATGAACTGCTGGGGGTTGGCTGTGGGCTGACGACCTAGCCCAGGATTCAACCTGGGGTGTGTGGAGGGGGGGAAGAAGAGGAATCATGGTCAACTACACCACGAAAGTCCTGGGTGTTCATCAACTAAAGAAGGTGTAATATATATATATATATATATATATATATATATATATATATCGCAACAACAGTGCAGAATCAAAGGTATCACATCTGTTCAGCCCGATCAGTTTGGGATACTTAATTAACTCCACTTATGCACGAAATATGATTAAATTACTGTATCATTCATTCTGTTGAATTGAAATATGAAAATGAGTTAAATCGTAATTTCTCATTATGCATGTAATAATGAATGCATACAGCTTTGTTATTCGAAATAATCCAATTACATTTGATGGCTACGCAGTACCATTACTATTGATATCCAAATGTAACTGTAATAGCAGACGACAGATCAAAATAATTTACTGGACTCCAATCATATGGACTTTACATCTGACTCGTCCGCAGTATTGAGCAATAACACTAAAATAGATATAATTTCGTCGATCTATCGACACAACAATGTAACAACGGAACCACCAAATGGGGCAGTTCAGCTACATAACTACCAAATCAGGCGGTTTAGCGACATAACCACCAAATCATGCGGTTAACAACAGAACCACCAAATCAAGCATTTAACAACAGGATCACGAATCAGGCAGTCAACGCTGCTACGTCATCACCTTGGGTCAATGGCCATTAAAAAGATAAAACCCATTCCTCGTCAACAGATGGGAAAAAGGTCGTGTATATTTCCCCCAAAAAAAATTTATTTCAATATTTCACTGAAGTAAGACAAGACCATAAAAATCATCGTACGATCCGAGGATTATTCAGACCCTCACACCGAATGACGTGGAAGAACACTGTCAAACTTTATGTCGCAATTTCAGTGCCAATAAAACAAGAGACGGTAAATGGTCAAAGCTTAAAAGATTTCCCAGGTTCGACAGCCGGGTCGAGCCTCGGGGGGACATAACACTGATAGAGGGGAGGCAATGGTTGTGGTGCGGGGCCGCCGTGGAATGGTGGTCAGTGGAGTAATGCTGAGCGTCTTCCTGGAGGTCCTCTTAGTTCGATCGTAGCCCCGGCTATCAAGGACAGACGGGGAGGTAATGGGGGGAGGGAGTTGTATTTAAGAAGGGGTGTGTGAAAGGGACGAAGGAGGAGGAGGAGGAGGAGGAGGAGGAGGAGGAGGAGGAGGAGGAGGAGGAGGGGGAGCAGGAGAGGGCAGAGGAGGAGGAGGAAGAGAAGAACAGGGCAGGGGAGGAGGAGGAGGAAAAGGAGAAGAGGACAGAGGAGGAGGAGGAAGAGGAGGAGGAGGAGGAGGAGGAGGAGGAGGAGAGAAAGAGAAGGTTGAAGGAGTGTAAGAAGGGTTAGAAGGACACTTGAGGCCGAGGGAATCTACGTTGATATGGACCAAATTCAGTACAACTGGCATGGGTGACCCTGTCTATCACCCTTGGTGCCTCAAGCATCGAACGAAAAGAGCTGTCACAACGCGTCAATCAGGAGCAGGTCATCTCAGTCAGGCTAGCCGGTGAGCAGGCGCTGTTGCATCACGTACAGAACTGAGGACAGCCAGTGTCAAAAGAGAGATTATACTGGCTATAATAAGGTGCCCTGAAGTGGGGAGAGGGAGAGAGAGAGAGAGAGAGAGAGAGAGAGAGAGAGAGAGAGAGAGAGAGAGAGAGAGAGAGAGAGAAGAGAAAGGTGTATGTTTTAGTGAGAACTGATTTTGCCGTCGAGTTCACAATGTACGTATATAAAAGGCGTGGAAGAGCCAAGATCTTCACCGCGACGGTACGACCCTTGTAGTACGACGGTGTACGACCCTTGTATCATATGACGGTATGCGACCCTTGTAGCACGACGGTTATGCGATCCCTTTATAGCACGACGATTGTACTTGTCACCAGCAACAATAGCGTATGTCTCCACCTACAGCAAAACCGCCACCACACGCCGAGGGGGACACAGTCGACAACACACTCTGCGGCGCCAACAACCTAGGTTTCACTAACCTCCGAAATCGCATTTATTCTACTCCCTCTTCCTCCTCTCCTTCCTCCCTCCTACGTTCTCCTTCCCTGCTTGAGAACTTCTTCTTCATTTCTTCTTCTTCTTCTTCTTCTTCTTCTTCTTCTTCTTCTTCTTTTCTTCTCTTTCCCTTATTTTCTTATTCTTCGTCTTGCTATTTTATCCTTCATTCTCTTTAAAAGTCATACATTCTTCTCTTCGTTTTTTCTTTAAATCTCTCTCTCTCTCTCTCTCTCTCTCTCTCTCTCTCTCTCTCTCTCTCTCTCTCTCTCTCTCTCATAATCATCCACCTAAGCACCAGCAACTTTCATCCTCACCGTAGCTCTCCACCGACACCACTCACCACCACCATCACCAACACCAAGTTTATCACCACCACTACGCCCACCTCCAACCTCCTAGCTACCTCCCATTTCCCATCTCTGACACCAGACCTAAAACCCCCATTACCTTAACGTAGGCAAGCAAAGCAATCAAAGGCTTAAAAAAATATCAATAACCACAACCAAAAACATCAACTACAACCAAAAAGAAACAAAAATCAACAAATATAGTTACTGATAACATAACAATGATAACATCATCATCTCCTACAACAACACTATTGTAATCAATTATCACTTCACCAACAATCGTTACTACCACCACCACCACCACCACCACCACGGCCATCATAACCACAATCACCACCACCACCACCACAACCAAGCCCAATCACAACCACCAGCATCATTCCACCATCTATGCTTTATCCATTAGAATTACAACCACAATCATCACCATCACCAACTCCATCACCTCCACCAATACCGATCACTGCCCCCTCTCACCATCAACATCAAAACCTCACCGAAACCACATCCCCACCAACACCAACACCCCCCATCCCTACCACCAGTATCACCAACGTCTTTAACACCTCTCCGCTCATCACCATCCATCAAGCAGCTATTATCATCAAGGGGACCTGGAAAGGGTAAAGAAAAATAACGAGGTATTTCAGCCCGCCTTATGAGTTCACACCTCCACCCTGCTGGAAGCCTTGTGCTTACATGCGTTTAAGGACGGAGGGAGATATGGCCTCCTGGGGGAACTATAGCCTCCTGGAAGAGCTATGATGGCCTTCGGAAAGAACTATAATGTTTCGCTGGAAGAGCTGTGACGGCCTTCTAAAAGAGATATAATGGCTCCATGGAAAACTTATGATCTGGAAGAGCTATGAGCCCCTGGGAGAGCTACAATGGCCTCATACAAGTGCAAAAACCTTCCAGCGGAGGCATGACCTCCTGGAAGACCTATGGTCTCCTGGAAGCTCTATGGCTTCCTTCAAGGTCTGCGGCCTCCTGAAAGACCAATAACCTCATGGAGAAGCTATGATGGCCTCCTGGAAGAGCTATACCGGGCCTCCTGGAGGAACAACGGTGCGCTCCTGGAAGAGCTATGACCTCCTGGAAGAGCAATATCCACCTGGAAGAGCTATGATCGCCTCCTGTAAGTGAGGGTGTGCGAATTAGGGCCGGAGTGATGACGGTAATAGACGCTGATTGGCGCTGATCAAAGGCACGAAAGGTGATACGGTTCAGCCGATGCAGCTGCTGCCCTGATTCACAGCGACGGGCGAGTGGGTACGAGAGCAAACTGGAAATCCAGGCAAATTTGCCATCCATTCAAAGTGGAAATCAATTTACAGTACGCTGGTACCTCAGTCGAACTGGATATCCATTCTTAATAGAAACACGGCCAGAGTGGATATCCAGTCGAACTGGAAATCCATTCATAATGAGACTCCAGTCGTACTAGAAAACTGGAAATCGTTTCAAAAGAACGGGATATATAAATATATATATATATATATATATATATATATATATATATATATATATATATATATACATATATATATATATATATATATATATATATATATATATATATATATATATATATATATATATATTCATATATATATATATATATATATATATATATATATATATATATATATATATATATATATATATATATATATATATGAATTCACAGAATACAAACATTTACTAGTTTATTTTCCAGGAAGACAAGACAGACCCCCTAATACAGGTGAAATACCAGCTATCACCTCTTTCCATTACCAAAATTGTTTGTCCCTTTACCTTGACCTTATAATGGGTGTTTCGTGACCATTACCAACCCTGGAACATCACCCTCCATTTGTGTCATAACTATAACTCCCTCGAACCATTATACTCACTACCTCATGCATTATCCACTCCACCTGCACGAGGCAATAACCACACACACACACACACACACACACACACACACACACACACCATCTTATAAATTGTGCCGCAACTTGAGCCAGCAAGATGCACAAGTTGTCCTTAACTTTCAGATCCCACGAGGGATGAAGACAGCACAAGACCCACACATCACGAAATATATACGTAACGCAACGCAAAACCTGTAACATATATTCTTATCTCCTTTATTCGTGTATATACATACATACATATATATATATATATATATATATATATATATATATATATATATATATATATATATATATATATATATATATCCCTTCCTTACGTAGATGTATAGAATAGTCAAAGATGTTAGGTTCAGGTTCCCTATCTCATTTCGACCCAACGTCTCTATTCACTATATGAGTTCAAATACCATTTGGAACATAAGCCTTCATTTTTCTTTTTCATTTGCTCAGACTTCGAGGTTATTAATCATCTGGTCACTGGCGTTAGTTGTTTCAACGTTTACATTGTTACTTTATAGTCTACAATGCTATATGATGTTTACACTGTAACTCCAATGTATCCATTGTTTCTCTAAAGCTTACACTGTTGCTTTAATGTCTACGGTATTCCAATATGTACATAATTACTCTACGTCTGGAATAGTTTTTTGTCCTGATGTTCTTACATTGTTACCCCAATGTTTACACTTATTCCAATGTACTTTACATCGATATATTCTAATGTTTACAATGCAACTCACGACTCGCTCAGTGATAAAAAAAACACACACACAAAAAAGGACTCCATCTATTGTGAACATCTATACATTATGGGCTGAACAGACAATCACTAATCACAGTAAAAGGATAAGAAGAAGAGAGAAAAGAATCAGGTCCTATATATAATAGCATTCAGCTGCCGGAAAGCCCAAATGAAGAGTCAGTGCGAAAGGAAATTGTAACAAAAGGATGGACGTTTTACGTAGGACGGTCGCTAGATTAACTATTTTTTTCTCTCTAATTCCACAGGAAAAGTCTACCTCCCTCCTCCTTCCTTCCCCTCCATTGCCAGACTTATCTTATTTTTTTTATTCTTTTTTATTTTTTTTTGTCCAGATTTATTGGTGATAATTTGGTGCTGTCCGGAGTCAGTCTTCGTGTATTTGTTTGTTTTTGTGTATAATTTTGCTCTCCCTTCCACGGTCGTGGTGTTCGTCGTCTTGGTTTACGACAGTCGAGAGGTGTATGTGGTCGTTGTTCTCATAGCGTTCTAGTTCTGATCTTGAAGGACGGGGGGGTCGGTCGTCGTCCTGATGTGTGGTGGCTCAGTCGTCGGGGATTCTGTCGTGTGACGATGCCACTGTCTCTCATGCGGTCGTTTTTTTTTCTTTTTTCTTTTTTTTTGGCCGTGGTGTTGTTGGAGTCATTCGTCGATACATAGCTCTCTCTCTCTCTCTCTCTCTCTCTCTCTCTCTCTCTCTCTCTCTCTCTCTCTCTCTCAATGTATATCCATCTGTCTATCTATCTCTATTTATCTATCTATCTATCTATCTATCTATCTATTTATCTATCTATCTATCTATCTATCTATCTATCTATCTATCTATCTATATATATATATATATATATATATATATATATATATATATATACATACATACATATATATATATATATATATATATATATATATATATATATATATATATATATATATATATATACAGACAGTATATATACGCACCCCATGAACGGATGTTCAACACACTCGACAAATCATACGCCAGGCTGAGCCATTCCGATCAGCAACCCCGCCGCCCTGTAAGATTTCAATTAAAGAAACAGCTCTCTTAATTGATTATCCCTCGCTCGGTGTTGATAATGAGAGAGGAGAGACGTTGCTGGGGGAAGGATGAGGAGGAGGAGGGGGTGTGGGGTTGTTGGTGGGGTGGGTTGAGAGGTTCGTATGGGGGGGAGGGGGGGTTTGTGGTGGTGGTGGTGGTGTGGTGGTGGATGACAGGGTGTGTTTTGAGGGGGGGAGGAGGTGGGTGTGGTAGGTGGTGGGAACTGCGTGATCACCGTTGGTTTTCTATCGAACTTTTGATGGAAGGTCGCAAGATGTCTGACGGAGGCCCATCACGTCTGACGGAGGACCATTACGTGTGACGGAGGCCCATCACGTCTGACGGAGGCCCATCACGTCTGACGGAGGACCATCATGTCTGACGGAGGCCCATCACGTCTGACGGAGGACCATTGTGCGTGACGGAGGCCCATCACATCTGACGGGGGCCCATCACGTCTGACGGAGGACCATCACGTCTGACGGAGAACCATCACGTCTGACGGGGGCCCATCACATCAGTAAGGAGGTAAGCTACGGTCTATTTCTATACAGATACCCATCATAAACCAAGCCAAGGATAAGGAGGCTTAGCATTATGCTGAGCCAACGCAGTTCCTCGAAGCACAAGGTCGACGAAGAACAACCATGATGAACAAAACTGATACAAATACGTTATTTCGGAACAACATTTTTCTTTGATGTATATTTCATTCTTTCTTTCATCACTGACTTTCATGAGGTAGCAGCAGCCGGATACGCGCTAGCAACAGGGGACAAACAGAAGGTCAATGCTGCGGCAACAGGAGGCAAAGGGAAGGGGGAGGGGGTGGGGGGGCGGGAGCAGCAACAGGTACCCGCTGGGGAACAAAACGGTAAGGGTCATACAACAGGAGCAGCAACAGCAGCAAGGGAAACCCCAAGGCACTTTACAGCAGGGGAGAGCAGGAGAAGATAGCGGTTATAGGACTAGGAAACAGCAGCATCAGACAGCCATACAGCAGCATAAGACAGCCATACAGCAGCATCAGACAGCCATACAGCAGCATCAGACAGCCATACAGCAGCATAAGACAGCCATACAGCAGCATCAGACAGCCATACGGCAGCATAAGACAGCCATACATCAGCATATAATGAAAGCCAGGCTACTGGATGAAATAAGGCATGGTGAACCTCCTAGGCCGTACATGTGAGCTGGGGGTGCGTCACACAGGCCCGGGGCTTCGGTTTCACCGGGTCATAAATAAAAGATAAAACAACAGCGGCTCAACAGATGAAGGTTGAGGCTGGAGGCGGCGTCGCTATTGTTTGCAGCGACTGCTTGATCAGCAGCGATGCTCCTGCTCCTACTCCTCCTGCTGCTGCTGCTGTGGCTACTACTGCTACTGCTGGATTAATGTTTAACTTACTTAAACCTTCGAGTTAACATCGACTGCCGTGGGATCAATGTTAACTTAAGCAACCTCAGAGTTAACATCGACTGCCGTGGGATCAATGTTAACTTAAGCAACCTCAGAGTTAACATCGACTGACGTAGGATCAATGTTAACTTCAGTAACCTCAGAGTTAACACCGAGTGACGTGGGATCAATGTTAACTTCAGTAACCTCAGAGTTAACATCGAGTGACGTGGGATCAATGTTAACTTCAGTAACCTCAGAGTTAACATCGAGTGACGTGGGATCAATGTTAACTTCAGTAACCTCAAAGTTAACATCGAGTGACGTGGGCACCTAACGTTAAAGGTATGTATAATCACCTCCACGACCACATGAATAACCCCTTAAGCTAATCATTTACCTAGTGACCTTTAATCATCCAAGGTGATCGACGATCAACCTTTGCATCTGTCTGTTCTTTGGGGTTAACGAAGGACAGGAAAGTATTTCCAGCACACACACACACACACACACACACACACACACACACATATTAAATCGGTTACGCAACCTCTCTCTCTCTCTCTCTCTCTCTCTCTCTCTCTCTCTCTCTCTCTCTCTCTCTCTCTCTGTCTCTCTCTCTCTCTCTATTCATTAAGCCAAAGAGCAGAACTTCTCCCGTAAATGTCGTCCACACGACTCTATCCCAGAACGATTCTATCCTTATCTATCTGTTCCATATTCGGGAAATCCTCCCGTCCCGTTTCTTCAAACTCCAAAAGAAAAAGAAAAACAAAGAAGGGGACCAAGTGAGGATACTTCCTCTTAGGCTCAGTCCTCTCTTCTTAACGCTACCTCGCTAATACGGGAAATGGCGAATACGCATGAATACATATATATATATATATATATATATATATATATATATATATATATATATATTCCTATGAGTCCACCAAAATCTCCGATGAAAATCAAAAGCAATATGCGGAGAACAGCATTCATATTGCAACAATAAATTTGGGTTCAGTAAAAATTGCCAAGGAGGAGGAGGAAGAGGAGGAGGAGGAGGAGGAGGAGGAGGAGGAGGAGGAGGAGGAGGAGCAGCAGCAGCAGCAGCAAACATTACTTCACAATGTTTGCAACATCACATGGCTCTGTAAACACCCTTGTACCAACAAACCAATACGATGGGCAGAGAGAAACATGACGAAAAAAGAATATATATATATATATATATATATATATATATATATATATATATATATATATATATATATATATAAGGCTGACTTCTCGTATGCACACTCACTATCTTCAGAATGCAACTTTCTTGCGTATTAGCGTGAAATCATATATTCATGAACCCTCAACATCTCTTAAGGCTTTCTAACAAGTCTCAACTAAATGGATTTCCTTCATTAACATCTGCTTGTCTCTGTTCTCTAACTCACAAGTCTCTTCCCTACCTGCTCCACGACCGTAGATGTCGGTAGATCTCAACCCTTGTCTACTCCCTGGTTTCGTTGCGTCGCCCACAATCTCCTCCTTCTTTAACTCCACGAGTAACTCACAACAACAACAACAACAACAACAACAAAACCAACTCGCCACCATCACCACCAACCACCAACAACAACAAGTGCCACACCACCACCACCACAACACCGCTTCTCCACCACTACAACCGCCAAAATCACCGACCCTCCACCACGCCATCGCCCAGGAGGGCAACAGGGACGCATAGGGGCAGGAATGGCCCATCTTAGGACACTGATGAAGGAGTCTCTCGCGCCGCCCCGCTACCACCCAGACCAGCATCTCCCCACATTTGTCTCCCCGTCCGACCATTTCCCGTCTCTCCGTCAATCTGTCTGTCCTTTGTTCCATCTGTCTCTCTCTACCCGTCGGTATCTCTTCCTCTTCGTTAGAACGTCTATCGCTTCGTCAATCCGTCTATCTCCTTGTCTGTCTATCTGTCTCTTGTTTTATCTCTCTCTCTCTCTCTCTCTCTCTCTCTCTCTCTCTCTCTCTCTCTCTCTCTCTCTCTCTCTCAGTCCGTCTGTCTATATTTCCGTCCATCTCTCAACTCATCCATCAGTATTTACCTGTCTATCTGTCAAATCTGCCTTTCTGTCTCGCTGACTCCCGTGTAAACTCTTTTAAATCAGGAAAATCAACCCGCATGTAATTTATCTGAGAATTTAGCCATCACTTTATATCGTTACTTCAATAGAATCAATTCTATTGTAAATTGGTTGATAATGAGGAGATAAATGAGGGTGGGTGCTGGGAGAGAACGTGTATAAAGTGATTAGATTAAAAACTGGAATGAAAAAGAAAATCATTCGGGAACAGCTTATATAACAATGTTGTTTTTGTGGTGACCGATGTTTGAGTAGGAGACAGACAGGTAAATAAACAGATAGAGAGATAGATAGATAGATAGATAAAGAGAGAGAGAGAGAGAGAGAGAGAGAGAGAGAGAGAGAGAGAGAGAGAGAGAGAGAGAGAGAGAGAGAGAGAGAGAGAGAGAGAGAATACTGAACTTAACAAATAAATATATATATATATATATATATATATATATATATATATATATATATATATATATATATATATATATATACATATATATACATATATATATATATATATATATATATATATATATATATATATATATATATATATATACATATATATATATATATATATATATATATATATATATATATATATATATATAGCAAAAAAAATAATAACATCTGCTAAAGTATATCGTAAGAACAAGTTAAGGCCTTATTTCCATGCTCAACTAATTTGCATGTAAAGACTTTCCTTCGGGAGGGTGGGTGGGGGACCACGTAATGGGGGTCCTCTCTCTTATTTTTCTCCGTACTTATATATATATATATATATATATATATATATATATATATATATATATATATATATATATATATATATATATATATATTCCTTACCATATACCCCTTTAGATATGCTATCACTTCCTCCACCGCTTTTCTATTCTGATCCAGCCAAACCAGTCTCTACCCGACTCATCCACCTCTCTCTCTCTCTCTCTCTCTCTCTCTCTCTCTCTCTCTCTCTCTCTCTCTCTCTCACACACACTTAACCTTCTACTTCTATCTTTCTTTCTCTTTCACACGCACCTCTACCCATTCCTAATAATCTTCTCCCATCTCTCACTTTCTCCCTTTCTTTCAACTATCTCTCTCTCTCTCTCTCTCTCTCTCTCTCTCTCTCTCTCTCTCTCTCTCTCTCTCTCTCTCTCTCCCTGACTCACACAAGTTAATCTCTTCATCAAGTACTAAGTACAGCAAAGCTCACGTTTCGCAGTCCGGGATTTTATAATTAAGTCGAGTTGCGCCACCAATGGTCCGTGAGGTGAGACGAGGATGGAGGAGGAGGAGGAGGAGGAGGAGGAGGAGGAGGAGGAGGAGGAGGAGGAGGAGGAGAGGAGAAGGAGAAGAAGAAGGAGAAGAAGAAGAAGAAAAAAAGAAGAAAAAGGAAAATACCTACAAGAAGAAGAAGAAGAAGAAGAAGAAGAAGAAGAAGAAGAAGGAGGAGGAGGAGGAGGAGGAGGAGGAAGACTAAAAGAAGAAGAACAAAAGAAGAAGAAGAAGAGGAAGAAGAGAAAGAAAGGTTTGATTTGAAAACACTAATAGAGAAAAAAAACCCTGCAAGATGCCAGAACTTAAACCAGACGAGATGGTTTAGATTTAGAGGGCAGGGAAGATTTAGATTTTCCTTAGACTTTGACGCCACTAGAGACTTAGAATTTGACAGAAGTAAGACACAATTCGGCAGCTGCATTAAGTCACACCTTACGTTTACAAAATTAGAAATTTGCCATAATCTAAAATGCTAAAATAAACCAAAACTAAAGAGCTGCAGAACACTTCAAAAACCGAATATAAAAACATGAGATAAAGACTGGAATGAGAAAGCTACAAGCTAAACATCAAAAAAGCTAGCATGAAAAGCTAAAGTAAAATACCTTAAAAGCTACTATGATACAGGCTATGACAAATAACACAAAATATGAAGAAAAAACTATAAATAATGAAACTAGAATTCAAAAAACGCTAAATTTAAAAAAAAATCTGACAGTAAAATCTTAAATTTTAAGAATTAAAACAAAAAGAAATTAAAAGTTCAAATTAACAGGTGGGGAAAAAAAGCTATGAACGTGGAAAAGTTTAATCTAGAACTTCTAACTAACACCTTCTACTTGCCAATTTTCCAGGTGGGGTTTAATAGGTTAATTTCTCCACAGTCTCGCCTCAGGACCCAATTTAACCAGGATGTTAATGAACTAGGTGTTGAGCCTGGGGGGGTGGGGGGAGGTTAATTAGAACCGGCGGAGGAGACTGTTCATCTGAACACACCCACATCCCACCCCTACCAGCACCCTGAGCTGAGAATATTGAAAAGATAATTAAACTTGCCTTAGACGTGAGCCATCTTGTGTGTGTGTGTGTGTGTGTGTGTGTGTGTGTGTGAAGTCCTAAGACACTTACCTGGATGTGGTAAAGAGGAATGGATGAGAAAGGAAGCGAAAGGAAAGGAAAGGTAAGGAAAAGGAAGGGGATTGAGGGGAAAATAAAGGGAAAGGGAAGGAAAGGGAAAGGGAAGGGGAAGGGAAAGGGAAGGGAGAATGGGAGGGGGAAGGGGAGGGAAGGGAAAAGGGTGAGTTGAAGAACAGAGAAAGAGAAAGAGAGAGAGAGAGAGAGAGAGAGAGAGAGAGAGAGAGAGAGAGAGAGAGAGAGAGAGAGAGAGGGAGAGCATGACGATACCCACACCTAAGCCATACCCCCTTCAACCGAAAAGTTAAAGAAAAAAGAAAAAGAAAAAAAAGTGAGAGGTTGACTTCGTCTGTTGGTCGCGTCACCTTACACACAAGGTCACGTGTGTCAAATTGCCACTCAAGTGTGATAAGCAGGTCAGGTCAGGGTGAGCCCGACCGGAAGGTCAGATGTGACGTGATGAGGGGTGTGAAGGGGGAGAGAGGGAGGGAGGGGGTGAGGAGGAGGTGGGGAAGAAGAGGGGGGGAAGGGGGAGGGAAAAGATGCCTCATGACTGCATCTCGAATGCTGGCATGTGTCAAAATCGAGGTGACTGGGAGATAAATCCATGACGAGGGTCCCAAGAATTGATCACGGAAAATTATAGACTAAAATTTCACACCGAATAAAGAAACACACGTGAGAAAATAAATGATAAATCAATTCAATCCTTTATCACTTCCTCACATATGACCTGCTGGATCAAAAAACCCCAAAATTCTAAAAAGAAAAGAATCTTTAATAATTGTAAAAAAAAAAATATAAAAAAAAACCAATCCATACTTCTTTCCATCCTTGAATCTACTCCTCCTGCCATGTTTTTTTTTAACCCCTATCCCTTCCACACTTTACAATAACACCCCCTGAAAATGAGAGCCCTCCTCACAGAAAACAACAAACTGTTCCCCAACCACAGAGGAGAAAAAAAGAAGAAAATGCAATGTTCATCTGGCAAATGCTTGATTAGGGTCACTGTATAATCCAGTCATGAGTATGGAGGAGGCGTGACAGAGGCGTCCTTCTCTCTTCTCTCTCTCTCTGTCTCTCTCTCTCTCTCTCCTGACGCAGGATCTCATCCCTGCGTCAGGAGAGACACCACACACACACACAGTAGCCCCACTGTACTGGAGGTGGGCCCCCTTTGCGTACCTAATTTTGTAAACATCAACGTAGCAAAGAGATTTGCAAGTCAGGTTTCTTCCCTCGAGTGACAGGATGAAAGTTTTCCCTTCCTACTGTTTTTGTAGGATTTTGGTTTTGTAGGATTCGTGGGAGTGGATGTAGGATTTGTAGGAGAACGGACGTGGATACTTTCCTTTTTGTAGGATTCGTAGGAGTGGGATGTAGGATTTGTGGGAGAGGGATGTGGATATTTTCCTTTTCTTTGCCTTTCCGTTTTTCAAAGGTTGTTGTGGTGAGCCTTAAGTGTGGGTAGGTGATTAGTTTCGTATTAATGTACAGCTATTTTGCCTTCCCCGCTACAGCGACGTAGCGCCAGGAACGAAAGAACGATGGCCCCGTCTTGTATTTACGTGGAATATCCTGACAGACTAATAACATGAGAAAGGTTAAGTATGGGTTCGAGTCCAGGGCGCGACAGTCCTCCCACAGCCAACCCCAGCTGTTTATCCTCCCCCTCAAGGTTAGTCGATAGCTGGGTATCTGGCTTAGGCTGGTGCATGCGTGTGTGTGTGTGTGTGTGTGTGTGTGTGTACACAAAGGAGTAAAAATGTGATACACACGAAACGGAGGCAACACGAAAGGAGAAACTCGCTCCCCGTAACACACGAATAGGAATCGTATATACCCAGACGTACAAACACGCTCTTACCCTCAGCCATGAACCCAGAGACCACCTGCATCCCGGCATAGCATTATCATCACCACCACCTGCACCGCAAGGGTTCCACTCACCTCTCTACCCCTCCTCTCCTTCCACCTTCCTGAAGCAGCGTAGCGTCATTGCTAACACACCCCCCCCCCCCCACCCTCACTCCTTACTGTGGGAGCCTCTCCTTACCAGCCACCCACACAACCTACCCACAGTCTCCCACTACAAAATCAAGACTTCCTCACCACCAGAACTCACTTCCCTCCCATGTCCCCTTCTCTGTCTTTCACCATCCATGGCAATTCCCTCATCCATTCTCATCCTCTTTCCCTCTCTTAACCTACAGCTTGTAGAAACACTTTCCCTTTATTTTTGCCCCTTTTACCTTCATCTTCTCCCTCGCTGCCTCCAATACACTCACACAAACTCTCTCTCTCTCTCTCTCTCTCTCTCTCTCTCTCTCTCTCTCTCTCTCTCTCTCTCTCTCTAACGAGGCAATCAAAACCAATTTCCATTTGCATGCATTAGCGCTGCCGAACACTCCACCCGCATCCCCCATGCCCTCAAAAAACACTCACAGGCTCTGAGTATGTATGGTAATCTATTCAGGTAAAGTTACCCCTGTTACCTCACCCTACCTCACATATTGTAAGGCAAAAGGGTAAAGGTAAGGTGAGGTTAGCTTCAGGTAAGGCACACGGAAAGGTTTATCCCAAGGCTTACAGAAACCAGGACAAAATCTGTGACGGTATATCTTTACGACTACCTTTCAGATAAAGAATTTTTTTTTTTTGAAGGACAAGGACCCTGAGTGAATTGTCTATTACCCATTTTACACATGTGGTCGAAGCGGACGGGTAATGGAGGCAGCAGCCAGACACTCATTACAATGGATGACCAGGGAGGCAAGAAGAATGGCTCACTATCACATTCAGTTCTCTTCCACCGCTTTACTTGTCTCTCTCTCTCTCTCTCTCTCTCTCTCTCTCTCTCTCTCTCTCTCTCTCTCTCTCTCTCTCTCTCTCTCTCTCTCTCGAGAGAGAGAGGAGAGATACCGGACCTTTTCATTCTCATACCTTAACTTTTCGATCTCATCCCGCGACAGGTTTAAGGAGGATGAGATGGTTCGATGCCTCCCTGAGCATGCAGAAGGACGCAGACCCACACAGACGAGCAGACAGATAAGACAGACAGAAAGACGTACAGATAGACAAGAGACACGGACACACACACACACACACACACACACACACACACTCAAAACCCACAGACACTCACACATACACACTCAAGTCCTCCACTCCAGTACTATGCAGCCCTGCCTCACGGTGAGGACGCTACCCACTTCAAAGTGCACGAAGTAGACGCAAAACACATTTCCCAACGACACTTCGACCCCCTTGGCTATCCAGGGGAGATTCCAACCCTGATGCTCCACTTCGCTTTCAATTAAATTAATGCCAAATAATCCCACGACTCGCACACCCCCACCCATCCCCCTCCCCCTCCTCTCTACTCCCTGGCACCTAACCCCATCCCACCTACTCTCCCCCCCCAGCCCCTCCTGCCCCACTCCCTCCCTCATCCTACCCCACTCCACCGTCTCTCCCCCTTCCCCCCCCCCTCTCTCCATTCCCCTTCCCCCCAAGCACTTGCCCTCGGAGTGTTAAAGGAGATAACACGAAAGGACTTCCACTTGGAATACTAACCAAATACTTCTTTGAGAGAGAGAGAGAGAGAGAGAGAGAGAGAGAGAGAGAGAGAGAGAGAGAGAGAGAGAGAGAGAGAGAGACTGACTCTTTGTCACCTCCGCTCCTCTACCGCTGTTCATATAAGAACACGTATATCGTAAGCTGATATATATATATATATATATATATATATATATATATATATATATATATATATATATATATATATATATATATATATGATGCTGGAGAACAGATCGATTTTTATTTCATTGAGGCTGATTGGATTTGGTACAGCTTCTTCCGGCTGATGACCTCAAAGGATGGGGAAAACACACACACACACACACACACACACACACACACACACACACACAAACACACACACACACAGGAAAGATCGGGGGAAGGGGGAAGGCAGAGAGTGTCCCCGATGGAGAGAAAATCACCTTCAGTGGAAGGGAACAAAGGAGACGCGTCTCAGGAGTCTTCTCGAAATGGACTGAGGTCACCAACAAACATTCCATAAGGCTTAATGCTTAATACTCCAGCTCTTCCTGATGGTTGTGAATGACCTGCCCTGAAGGACTGGACTCGTACCTATTGAATAAGTCTGTGGATGATGCCGAGGGTCATGTGGTCTGCAGAGAACAACGAGGATTGCATCAACTTACAAGGGGACCTAGACAAAGTCTGTGAGAGTCGTGCCGAGCCTTGTTTCATCCAAATCCCAACTGGGGTACAACATGCAACGGAGACAGGATGATGGCACACGGTGGCAGAAGTTCAGGAGATGAGGACCCACGAGTGTTGAACTCCCTCCCTCTGTACAGTCTCGTCCAAAGAACCTCTCACTGGAGAGAAGTCTACATTTCCCTGCTACTGGAAGTAGCACAACCTTGGGCTGCAGGAGCCTTTCTAAGAAAGGTCCTGGGTTTAACGCCAGGACTCTGTCACAGAAACTTAGGTCTTACGGCAATCATAAAAATAAATGAATAAATGAGTTATATATCTCTCTCATATATCAAATAATCTACCTCGTCTACCTCCCACCTTCGCCTCCGTTACCTCCCTGTGTGACGGACGAGCGGGACACAAGGTGGAGCCTCCTCCTCCTCCTCCTCCTCCTCTCTCTCCGTCACAAATCCTCGCAAATCACATCTGGGCCTCGATGACACGTCGAGTATGAGCATAAGAATATTGCCTTTCGTCGGCTCGCTCCCTGGCGTTCGCCAGGAGACGCGCTCGCGAAGCGCAAATCCCTGAAGAGGTGTGTGTGTACACACAAGAGTCCTTATAAAAAGGAGAGGTTCTCGGTGATTAGGGAGGGCAAAGCTAGCGAGCTGGGAACTTCCCTGATGAGATTAAAGTTATAAAAATGGTCTCCTTCGACTTTTCAACACTCCGCCACCTACCCTAGCAAGGGATGAGTTATATCATACAGTATGATCTGGGTTGACTTTACCCTCTCGTAATAAACGCACGCACACACACACACACACACACACACACACACACACACACACACACACACACACACACACATACACAGTGCTAACTTTCAATTGAAAGTTACACATCATTTTCTCTGCCACTTCTCAAAAGGGTCAAGAGGAAACCTTAAAAATTACATTTCAAGTTATTTTCTTCAGATTCCTTTACAAGACTGGTTTTAAAGGACTTCTTTCCCTCCCCAGAAAGGTAGGGTAAGGTAAGAGAGTTGAACCCCCCACACACACGAGAAAGAGGATTGGCAAAATTACTTGTATATGAAGACTCCTACCAGTGGAATTTTTGGGCTATCTAATTTCTCAAGATGGATGATAATGGGAGCACCAACACCCCTTGTAAAATACCTTCCACTGATAATAAATGATAATGGGAGCACTATCACCCCTTGAACAAGTACCTTCCACTGATAATAAATGATAATGGGAGCATCAACACCCCTTGAACAATACCTTCCACTGATAATAAATGATAATGGGAGCATCAACACCCTTGAAACGAACCTCCACTGATACTAAATGATAATGGGAGCTCCAACACCCCTTGGAAAGCACCCCTTAAAAAGGACCTTCCACTGATAACAATCATAACATTAAATACAAACTAAACGCAGATAACACAAGCAAAACCAACAAACGCAACTATACGACAGGAGACGTTACGACACAGCAAACTACGCCATGTCTCGACCCACGGTTACGACGCCTCGAAGTCTAGCATCGCCACACCAAACCGGACGACTTTCGTGGGGGAGAGCTGTGGCTACGGTAAACTTGACGCGCCACGGCCAAGTTCCGGGGTAAGTTAAGGGGGAATAAGACCTTGAGCAGCGAAACCGACCCCCGACCTCGCCCGGTCTATTAAGACGGGTTGAGCCATACTGTGGTTTCTGGTTGTAGAGGACGACCAGACCTCTTTATTGGTTCAGCCACAGGGCATCCACTCCACGCCGTACTCCCCGACACACACACACACACACACACACACACACACACACACACACACACACACACTGCCCAAGTGACTGTTCTTGATCTCATCCCGATCCAAAAGATAAAAAAAAGAGTTCATAATAACAACAATAATCTCTAATGACCTAATTAAAGAAGAAAAATAATCATAAAACAAAATATATATACGAGTGGGATTTTTTTTTTTTGGGGGGGGGAGGTGGGGAAGGACTTCTTAAAATATCCGATAGAATAATGAGAAAACCAGAATAAGAAAATAACAGGACAATAAATAGAAGGGAAAAGAAAAGATAGTAAGTATGAGAGAGAGAGAGAGAGAGAGAGAGAGAGAGAGAGAGAGAGAGAGAGAGAGAGAGAGGAGAGAGAGAGAGAGAGAGAGAGAGAGAGAGAGAGAGAGAGAGAGAGAGAGAGAGAGAGAAGAAAGAAGGTCTTGTAAAGCGTCCACTGTGAAGGAATAAAGAGAAAGAAAACTAGTTCTATCTCTATCACCAAAGTAAGGGAGGAAGTGGGGTGAGGAGAAGGGAGGAGGGGGGAAAGGGGGGGGGGGAGGAGGATAGGATGAGGCGTTACTACCTTCCCTCCCAATATGAAGGAGGTTAATTAGAGCGAGCTCTAATAAGGATGATAAAGATGCAGTGATAATGGCTTCTAATTAGCGAGACTCACTTTTATTGTTCGTTCGTCTACAGTGAAAATGGACGGAGAGTCTCACCTGTGAGTGGCTTCCCTCGCTTAATCTGATTCCCACTCGCTTACACGCTGATTCCCATTCGCTAGTACTGCTGATCTGCTCACTTAAACTGACTCCCACTCGCTTAGAATAGTTCCCCCACTCATTTAAGTTTGTTCCCGCTCGCTAAATCTGATTCCCCACTCGATATTTCTTGCACCCCCACTCGCTAATTCTCGCTTCTCACTCACTCACTAGTTCTGGCACCCAAAAATCAATCACTGACTCCCCACTCGTTACCTCTCCCTCTCTCTCACTCCCACTCAACCCAGCTAGTCCAGTTATCACAGCAAAATGTCGTGAGTTAAGTTAACCTCGGCCAAGAAATTTAACATTAGCACAATGACCAAAAAAAGGCAAGAAATTAACCCCAGCTTGTTATCTTTATCATCACAAACACGTCTGTTATCTTAAAAGAGGGTTTCCCTTATCATCATAAAGATTTGTGTTATCTTTGAAAATGCTTATCCTCGTACTTAAGGGGAAATCATTGGCAAAGTCTGGTCATTGCATGGGGGGGGGGGGAGATATCACTATTGTAGAGAGGGGAAAGTTGGATGAGGGGGAGACGAAGTCTGGTCATTGCATGGGGGGGGGGGGGGAGAAAATATCACTATTGAAGAGAGGGGAAAGTTGGATGAGGGGGAGACAAAGTCTAGTCATTGCATGAGGGGAAGAAAATGTCACAATTGTAGAGAGGGGAAAGTTGGATGAGGGGGGGACAAAGTCTGGTCATTGATGAGGGGAAGAAAATGTCACTATTGTAGAGAGGGGAAAGTTGGATGAGGGGGAGACAAAGTCTAGTCATTGCATGAGGGGAAGAAAATGTCACAATTGTAGAGAGGGGAAAGTTGTATGAGGGGGAGACGAAGTCTAGTCATTGCACGAGGGAAAGAAAATATCACTATTGAAGAGAGGGCAAAGTTGGATGAGGGGGAGACAAAGGGGAAGAAAATATCACTATTGTAGAGAGGGCAAAGTTGGATGAGGGGGAAACAAAGGGGAAGAAAATATCACTATTGTAGAGAGGGCAAAGTTGGATGAGGGGGAAACAAAGGGGAAGAAAATATCACTATTGTAGAGAGGGCAAAGTTGGATGAGGGGGAAACAAAGGGGAAGAAAATATCACTATTGTAGAGAGGGCAAAGTTGGATGAGGGGGGGGGGGAGGAGATGGTATTATTGTAGGAAAAGGAAATAACACGGAACTTGTAGAACACGTCATGCAGCCCAGGGGTTGATGCACTACATCATCATCATTATAATTCCATGTCTGTCTTACTGTCTCATGGTCTGTCTGTCTGTCTCTCTGTCTGTCTGTCTATCTATATGTCCATCTCTCTGTCTCATGGCCTCACACTCTCTGTCTGCCTATCGAACCGTCTATCTATTTGTCTATCTACCATCAATAAAACGAGAAATCGACCATAAACCCCAAGGCTTTCCCTGTTCAACAGACTTATAAGCATCACGCACTCCCCCAACACACAGAGCATCAAGACCTTATTATCTGAACCTCTATGTAAAGGATTTCAGATCGACGACGCATTAGGCAGCGGGTACGATACCCTGTGACCCGCGGACTCAAACGCCTTCATTGACCAGAGGAGCAGGGATGTATGCTTGCTGCTCTGATGGAGAAGACATGAACCTCGAAATTCAGAATTATGTGATAAAAAAGAAGATAATTTTTATCTTATCAATAATTCCATAAATTATGGAATAAGTTGGATATCATTAGATATATTTACACAGTATTACATATATATATATATACATATATATATATATATATATATATATATATATATATATATATATATATATATATATATATATATATATATATATATATACTGCAATCGAAGTATTAAGAAAGGATTATACAAGGTTATACAATATGTGTGTCACAGGAGGTCAAAGGTCAACGTCTGGAAAGGTCAAGTTGCGTTAAGAAAGATCATGTCTGTCAACCAGAATGTTGAGTCTTGCATATATATATATATGGACAGATAGATAGATAGATAGGATAGATAGATGGGCAGATAGATAGGTAGATAGGTAGAGAGAGAGAGAGAGAGAGAGAGAGAGAGAGAGAGAGAGAGAGAGAGAGAGAGAGAGAGAGAGAGAGAGAGAGAGAGAGAGAGTTGGACGATATCTTACAAGGTTTGGGAAATAGTAAGGCAAAGTTTAAGTATCAAATGATTCGTCAGCCAACACTAGGCATGTACAGCCTCACTACTACCAGACCATCAACCACACCACTACCATTACATCAACCACACACAGTACCACCTCAACCACCACCACCACAATACCAGAGCCATACCATCATCACTATTATCAACCACACCTATACCATACCAAATACACCATCACCACATCAACCACACTACCACCACATCCACCACTACCACATCAACCATACCACCACGCCCACCACTACCACATCAACCACACAAACTATCTCCCCAGAAGACTTCAGGGAGATTTTCTGATTCATTATTTATAAGCCGGCAACTCCCTCCTGGCCTGAGTTGCCGGCAGGGGAATTAAACGCAATAAACCTGCAGGCCAGAGAGGGTCAGGAATGGCCATCATGGGCAGGGCCAAAAAGGGCCATGGATGGCCACCATGAGGAGGGCCAGACAGGGACACGGGTGGCCACTATGGGGAGGGCCAGATCCCAGGTGTGGCCAACATGAACCAAGCCAGATACCCAAAAAGGTGGGTAGTTACTCCCTAAAGGTGGGTAGTTACTCCCTAAAGGTGGGTAGTTACTCCCTAAAGGTGGGTAGTTACTCCCTAAAGGTGGCTAGTTACTCCCTAAAGGTGGGTAGTTACTCCCTAAAGGTGGGTATTTACTCCCTAAAGGTGGGTAGTTACTCCTTGAAGGTGGGTAGTTACTCCCTAAAGGTGGGGAGTTACTCCTTGAAGGTGGGTAGTTACTCCCTAAAGGTGGGTAGTTACTCCCTAAAGTTGGGGAGTTACTCCCTAAAGGTGGGGAGTTACTCCCTAAAGGTGGGGAGTTACTCCCTAAAGGTGGGGAGTTACTCCCTAAAGGTGGGGAGTTACTCCCTAAAGGTGGGTAGTTACTCCCTAAAGGTGGGGAGTTACTCCCTAAAGGTGGGGAGTTACTCCCTAAAGGTGGGTAGTTACTCCCTAAAGGTGGGGAGTCACTCCCTATAGGTGGATAGTTACTCCCTAAGACTTATTCACACACACACATAACATTACCTTCTCATTAAGGCCAATCATCATTTGAAAGAAAAAACAAAAGACTTAATGGGAAAAACAAGAGTCAAGGAAAACTATTTAAGATGTGCTCGGGACAATATGACCAGCTGT
>NC_092256.1:16809388-16824388 GCF_036320965.1 Panulirus ornatus | reverse complement strand
CCCCCACATTGCGACCTTGTGGGATTAATTAGGGGAATTCGAGGTGGCATTCGAGCCCGGGTTTTGGACCCAGCAGCCTTTAAAGAAGTCCCTTTTGCCAGGCTTCAGCCACCCGTGGCTGTGGGAGAGGAGGAAAGGGAGGAGGAGAGAGAGGGGAGGAGGGGAAGAGAGAGAGCAGAGAGTGAGAGAGATGAGAGGAGAGAGAGAGGATGAGAGAGAGAGAGAGAAGGGAAGTGGGTAAAGAGGGGAGATGGAGTGGGAGACGAAGGCCTTTGGGGGGACAAAGGGGGGTTTTTTTAAAAAAAAAAAAGGGGAGGGAGCAGAGGCGAATAAAAAGGGGGGCTTGCTAATCACAGAGAGTCGTAAATGAGGGTCTCGTAAAAATTGTGTTTTGGGGGGGGAAATTACAAATCCGAAATTTACGTAAAAAAAAAAGGAGATTTTTTTTTCCTACAGGTTCCTTATTTTGTTTCAGGTTCTTAGAATTTTTTTCTAAATGCTTAAAAAAATTTAAAAATGAAGTGAGAAATGGAATTTAGCCAGGATAAATTCGAGTATTTTCATACGAAAAAATTGGGAATTCCTTTTTGAAAAAGAATAACGTTTGATTGCGGGGAAAAGAATGATGAGAAAAGCAATATAAACGAAGATTTAAGGGTCAATATCGCTTCGTGAGGAAAACCTTTTAAAAGGAATGTCGTTAGAATTATACACACACACAGGACTGTATTTAAACGTTGCATTATACGTCAAACTGTGGTATCATTCTTTTCTTTGTATGAGTTCGAGATTCCACTCTTCATCTATAATTTCTCTCAGCATCGTTTCTCCTCTCGTCAATTCCTTTCTAGCACTCCCTGTTCTCTCTCTCTCTCTCTCTCTCTCTCTCTCTCACTCTCTCTTCATCTATCTCTCTATATAACACCTGCCCAGGCGAGAATCCGTTACTCTCCTGCCGTCCTCCGTTACTCGCTTGGATCCTTGGCCACCCACAGCCACTGCAAGATGCCACGACAGCTTTGCCATCCGTACCGCCGCCGACACCTATGACCTCTCCCTCCGTTCCCTTCCCTCCCACCTCACACAGTGATCTCCCGATTTCTACATTTCATCTCAGTCTCTCCCCCATCTCTCTCTCTCTCTTTACCATCCGTCATTTGTCCGTTCCACATACCTACATGAAAGCACTAAGACAACAGCTGCTACCACTACTACCTGACTACTAATACTTTTACTACTTATCACAACAACACATGACTACTAATACTACTACTACCACTATCACAATTTCCTGCCTCCGACTCAACAGTACTTCCAACTACTACTACTACTAACTGCTACTAACTACTACTAACAACTACTACTACTACTACTACAACTACTACTACGACTCTACTACTGCACGCACTACTACTACTACTACTACTAACTACACTACTACTACTACTACTACTTCCTACTACTGCTTACACTACTACTAACTACAACTACTACTACTACTAACTACTTACTTACTACTTCTACTACTGCTACGACACTACTACTAACAACTACTACTATACTACTATCTACTACACAAACTATACTTCTACATACCTGCTACCACTACTACTAATACTACTACTAACTACTACTACTACTACTACTACTAGTACTACACTACTTCTACTACTATGCTACCCACTACTACTACTAAACTACTACTACTACTACTACTACTACTACACTACTTCTACTACTGCTACCACCACTACTACTACTACTACTACTACTACTACTACTACTATTACTTCTACTATTACCACAACTACTACTACAACTACTACTACTCTTACTACAACTACTACTACCACCACCATCACCCCCCACTACTACAACTACCACCACCACCACCACCACTTCTATTACTACTATCTACTACTTCTGTTCCTCCTAGCAGTAATTCTTAACCTCGCTAGTACACCACAAGTGCCCCTGATCGTCCCTCCCTCCCAGCTCGCCTCTCATTACCCCGGATTACCTTCTCATCTGCCCAGAGCCAACCACCACAAAACCGACCATCACCAACTGACCCGAACCCACAGTCCCCAGGATGTCCTCTCTCTCTCTCTCTCTCTCTCTCTCTCTCTCTCTCTCTCTCTCCCCCCCCCCACCACCACTACTGCGACCTCTTGTGTCATTAACTTAGGGAAATTCGAGGCTGGCTATTCAGAGCCGAGTTTTATGGACGAGCAGCCTTACACAGAAGTCCCTTTTTGCCAGGCTTCAGCCATCCCGTGGCCTGTGGGAGAGGAGGAAGAGGAGGAGGAGAGAGGGAGGGAGGGAGGGGAAAGAGAGAGAGAAAGAGAGAGAGAGAGAGAGAGAGAGAGAGAGAGAGAGAGAGAGAGAGAGAGAGAGAGAGAGAGAGAGAAGGGGAAGTGGGTAAAGAGGGAGAGATGAGAGTCTGGGAGACGAAGGACTGGAGGACAAAAGGGGGTAAAGGGAGAGGGAGCAGAGGTCGAATAAAGGGAAGCTTGCTATTCACAGAGAGTCGTAAATGAGGGTCTCGTAAATTCGTGTGTTTTGGAAATTTACAAATCACGAAATTTACGTAAAAAAAAAAAAGGGAGATTTTTTTTTCTGTACATGGTTCCTTATTTTTGTACATGGTTCTTAGAAATTTTATCTAAATGCTTAAATAAATTTAAAAGTGAAGCTGAGAAATGTGAATTCTAGCCAGGATTAAATTCGCACGTATTTACATACGAAAATTGAATTCCTCTTTGAAAATGAATAACGTAGATTGCAGGATCACGAATGATGAGAAAAGACAATATAAAAACGAAGATTCTAAGGGTCAATATCGCTTCGTGAGGAACAGCTCGTAAAAGTGAAATGTCACGTAGAATTATACACACACACAGGACTGTATATAATCGTTGCATTATACGTCAAAACTGTGGTATCATTCTTACTTGTGCTATGGAGTTCGCAGATTCCACTCTCTCATCTATAATTTCTCCTCAGCATCGTTTCTCCTCTCGTCAATTCCTCTTCTAGCACTCCCTGTTTCTCTCTCTCTCTCTCTCTCTCTCTCTCTCTCTCTCTCTCTCTCTCTCTCTCTCTCACATATACACACCTGCCCCAGGCGAGAATCCGTTACACCTCTTGCCGTCTCCTTACTCGCTTGGATCCTTGGCCACAACCACTGCAAGAAGCCACCAGACAGCTTTGCCATCCTGTACCGCCGCCGACACCTATGACCTCCTCCCTCCTTTCCCTTCCCTCCCACCTCACACAGTGATCCCCGGATGTCTTCATTTCATCTCAGTCTCTCTTCCACTCTCTCTCTCTCTCTCTCTCTCTCTCTCTCTCTCTCTCTCTCTCTCTCTCTCTCTCTCTCTCTCAAGACTTTTGGTGATCATGTAAGTGTGGGGAGGCCCCGTGTGTGTCCCCTTGAGACATATCATCCACATTTCCCTCCCCCTTCGTCCGTTTCTCTGCATCATCACACAAGACATCACCACTATACCACCAGTACCTCATCACCACTATACTACCAGTACCTCATCACCACTATACCAACAGTACCTCATCCAGTACCACGTCACCACGGTCGAAGTCATCACCACTACAATCAACCACCACCACCCACCACCACCACCACAATCAACCATCACCACCACCACCACCACCACAATCCACTATCCTCCACCAGCTGGGGGAGATGTCATACAGCCACCCAGCTGACCATACGACCCCGCCCTCACTGGCTCAGCAGGTAATTCAATTATCAACATATTCCCTGCACGACGCTGGACGCTACATGTGGGGGAGGATGTCACACACGCGGCTCCTGGACCTACATATGTATGGGGCGGGTGAGCAATGTGATATGTAAGAAGATGAGAAGCTATTATGGTCTCCCTGATCTGAGGCCAACTTGCCCTCAAGTGCTTTTAAAGGTCCTGATTCTGTAAACTCACTTAATCTGCCCCTTGAGCGGTACTTCGAAAACGTTCAGAATATATGTGATGTGGGCGTCAATATTTTTTCTGTTTTGCTTTTCCGAGCAGCCCTGCGACTTTCCTTGTGAGCTGGGGTTACTTCTTCCTTCATGCAATGTGTGTGTGTGTGTGTGTGTGTGTGTGTGTGTGTGTGTGTTGTGTTTTTCGTATTTTACATCTAATAAGCCAGTGCCTGCAGTGTCCCCCCCTTATTTTCAAGGCTTTGCAAAGGGCCAAAGGGTTGTAACATCGTCGTGCTCAAGGGTCGTACCATCGTGATCAAGGGTCAAGGGTCGTAACGTCGTATCGAGGGTCGTACCGTCGTGCTCAAGGGTCGTACTGCCGTGATCAGGGGTCGAGGGTCGTAAAGTCGTATTCAAGGGTCGTACCATCGTGCTCAAGGGTCGTAACGTCGCACTCAAGGGTCGTTCATACCGTCGTGCTCAAAGGGGTCAAGAAGAGTTCCAAAACTCATTTTCTTCTGTATATAGACATAACGTAACTTTAAACTTCCGGCTGAGACTTTATATCTATCTCTCTGATTGTGTCTTGTGTGTGTGTGTGTGTGTGTGTGTGTGTGTGTGTGTGTGTGTGTGTGTGTGTGTTACAAAGAACTTTCCTTTTTCTTTTCAACAGAAACTTTCGATACGTTACAGTGAAACTTCTTTTGCCCTTTGCTGGCCATCTTGAAAACTTAAGGGGAACAAGAGAGAGAGAGAGAGAGAGAGAGAGAGAGAGAGAGAGAGAGAGAGAGAGAGAGAGAGAGAGAGAGAGTTTTAGTAATAATGATATCAGAACTCTACAAAAAAAAAAATCTTGTTATCCCATAAGATGGTTTCGAAGTTGGAAAAAATAACTTCTGTTTAATGATTACCTTTCCTATTTCATTTGATTACCTTCTGTTTGATAATCACCTTCTGTTGAAAGGCACAATTGGCCATTATCTTCTTTTATCACATGCAGCTGAGGGAAAGGGAGAAATGGAATTAGAGAATATGTGGGGATAGGATGGAGAACAGAGATGGAGGGTATGGGGAAGGAGGGATGAGAGAAACCAAAGACTCTCTCTCTCTCTCTCTCTCTCTCTCTCTCTCTCTCTCTCTCTCTCTCTCTCTCTTGCTATCTCTTTCATTTTTTCTGACCACTTTCAATTTCACGTCAGCCACACATATGGACGAGTTTATATATATATATATATATATATATATATATATATATATATATATATATATATATATATATATACACACACTCTTGGCAGTTGAAGCGGCATAACAAAGGAACTACTGAACGAAATTCTAGGGAAAAAAAAAACTTGCGTTTTCTATATATTTTTTCATTCCATACTATTGTGAGAATTCACGTCCAGGTTCCCCCGAAAATAAAAGTTTTTCTCTTTCTTTCGTTTGCTAGTCATATTTTTACACTTGATTTTTACTACCATGAATCCATTAACATTCAGTTATATATATATATATATATATATATATATATATATATATATATATATATATATATATATATATATATATTTTTTTTTTCTTTTCATACTATTCGCCATTTCCCGCATTAGCGAGGTAGCGTTAAGAACAGAGGACTGGGCCTTAGAGGGAATATCCTCACCTGGCCCCCTTCTCTGTTCCTTCTTTTGGAAAATTAAAAAAAAAAAAAAAACGAGAGGGGAGGATTTCCAGCCACCCGCTCCCTCCCCTTTTAGTCGCCTTCTACGACACGCAGGGAATACGTGGGAAGTATTCTTTCTCCCCTATCCCCTATATATATATATATATATATATATATATATATATATATATATATATATATATATATATATATATATATAAGCGCAGAAGACTTTGCTATAAAACCTTTGACTAATAGCAACTTATTCTGTACTTTTTTTTAATCAAAAACTCATAAGGTCAAAGGTCCGGATTACTGTTGAAAAGGCCAGGTTTCACATATTATGTAGTTCAAGCGTGTGTGTGTGTGTGTGTGTGTGTGTGTGTGTGTGTGTGTGTGTGTTAATATAGTTCACTAATTATGTAAATAACTCGTCTCTAAGGGTCAGGTCGTAGGTCGGGTGGCCATACTCAAGGGTCGTACCGTCGTGTTCGAAGGTGTGTTGTTCCTTCGTGCTCATGGGTCGTACGTCAAGGGTCGTACGGCCTCGTTCAAAAGTTTGTCCATACTTGGTTACTGTTCATACCGTCGTGCTCAAGGGTCATACCGATGTGCTCAAAGGTCATACCGTCGTGATCAAGGGTCGTACCGTCGTGCTCAAGGGTCGCACCGTCTTGCTGAAGCCCCCGTCGTGCTCAAGGGTCATACCGTCGTGCTCAAGGGTCATACCGATGTGTTCAAGGGTCGTACCGTCTTGCTCAAGGGTCGTACCGTCGTGCTCAAGGGTCATACCGATGTGTTCAAGGGTCGTACCGTCGTGCTCAAGGGTCATACCGTCGTGCTCAAGGGTCATACCGATGTGTTCAAGGGTCGTACCGTCTTGCTCAAGGGTCGTACCGTCGTGCTCAAGGGTCATACCGTCGTGATCAAGGGTCGTACCGTCGTGCTCAAGGGTCATACCGTCGTGCTCAAGGGTCATACCGTCGTGCTCAAGGGTCGAACCGTCGTGCTCAAGGGTCGCAACGTCTTGCTGAAGCCCCTCCCTCTTAAGCACCATGGAAAATATGGTTTTTCTGAGCGTCTATAAACTCACATGAAACGAGTGAGGTCTCTGCTGCTCCTCATCAAAACCCCAGAAGTTAGGATATGATTGACGAGAGAACAATACTAAAGTTGAGAGGGCTTGGAAGACCATCATGGCTCAGTGGTTCGAGGTTCTCAATTACGTTACACGCGTTCGAAGCTCACCACTGTCTCAGGTTACTGATGAGAGAATTACTTTTAAACCTTCTAACACTTCTAATATGATGAACATCGGTGTACTAATATGAAAACTGCGTTAACTCTCGTACTATATATATATAGTACGAGACTATATATAGTCACTACTATATATATATAGTAGTGACGAAAACAACAGCTATTTTCTCACAGTGTCAATAGCGAGGAAGTGGTGTGCTGACACTTGACCCTCACAACACACCCAAACTCTCAAAAAATATAAGACACGAAATAATCATAGTTGTTTTCAGCTCTTGAGGGTAAGGTTATTACCAAATCACGGTGGTGGGGAGGGCTGTGTACAATCGTCCCATCAACAACAGGTTACAACACCAGACAGCATATTTATATATATTTGAGCCAATAAGGAAGAGACGGAGGGAGGGAGAAATTTCTTGCTTTTGACTCACTTCCTTGGTACAGAATGGTGCCCTTTCTGGACACGCGCCAACCCGGATGTAGATAAAACGTTCCAACGGTCTGAGTGTTACTTTTAGCCAATCCTCTATGTATTCCTTCTGCAAATTCCAAGAGGGCAACGGCGCCACAGACGCGAGTCACTTGCAAGCTACAGAACGAGAAACTATGATTCTCTCGACACAGAAAGTACGCTTGGGCGAATACAACTGTTTAAAATGTCTCTACAGAAGCGACATGCTTTACAGATAACGTCAGAGACGTGTGTGGACACAAGGTATCATCTCCCTTAACAAAAATACTGGCTCGAACCTACCGCTAGTATGATCCGCCCATGGCGTAACAACACTCGCTATTTACTAGCGCGTACCGTGCGTATTTCGGGGACACCCGCTAGAACAATGGTTTTACGGTAATGTGTGAATTAATATAGTAAGGTCGTTTTATTGATGGCAGGGGTATTGATTTTCCGACCAGTTGTGGTCCTGTGTTGTACAGTTATTGGCGTGTTCCATGGGTAGGACCAGTGTTTAAAGAAGAGAGTTCCATTGAACTAGTCCCGATAATACAATCATTGTGTCTGTCTGTCTGTCTGTCTGTCTCTGTCTGGCACACATCAGTCTGTCTGTTGCGCTACACAGGGCGACGCTCTGGGATACAGCCATACCATCCTTTTCACGGGAATTGATTTCGACGTAAATGTTTGCGGTGGTGAGAGTCACTGACAGATTACGCCAGCGAGACTTTAGGCAGGTCAGGGGTGTGTCCATGGGCAGCCACACGCACGCACGCACGCACGCTCTCTCTCTCTCACACACACACACACACACACACACACACACATGAACTACAGTAAGACAGTTTTAGCTTCAAACGAAGACTGAAAAGGAGGACCTATCATCCATTCGTGTTTTTAGCCAATAATTCCTACATGAAAGAAGATGTTAGACTCACAATACTCCCTAGTGAGACAGGCGTTGACGTTGAGGTATATAAGCACTCGTAGGTGGGGGTTTTTTTCAACGCAATGCAACTTTGTGAACCAGATGAACAGTGTTCTCAAACACCTATCTGAACAGAGAACACCAACAACCAAAGCCCAGTGTATGAACATGCGGTTAACACTGTGTTCTACCTCACCACAGAAGAACAGCAACAACAGGAGAAGAAGTTTACGAGCACAATGAACACCGTGATTCAACATCCTCACTCACAGAGGAGACGCGAGCGACACACTAGGCCAGACGAAAATCGCACACACATAGTTAGCGCACAGTAAACTCCGTCTTCAAACAACGCAGCGACCGGGCAGGACAGCCATCATTTCCACTGGCAACCAAGGCCTCAACACGATCAACACAGCCCCGTTTATGAATGGCTTGGTGAGGAAGGTGAAAACTAGATTTGAACTGTTCGTAGAGGCTTATGATGAAGAAGCCTTGACCACTGGCGAAGCACGATTACCTGCGTGTATGGTGAAGCTTTATATATATATATAGATAGATAGATAGATAGATAGATGGATTGATAGATAGATAGATAGATAGATACATACATACATACATAGCTACATAGATAGATGGATATATCGATACATAGATAGATGGATAGATAAACAGATAGATACATGGACAGATAAATAGATAGATAGATAGACAGATAGATGGATATAAAATAGACAGATAGATAGATAGATAGACTGAGAGATATAAACGACACCTTGCACGTAACGAAACAAAATCTATATTTTCTTTAAAAGCCAAAAACGCTTTCCACAATATCAGTCCTTTGAAAATATATGATATTTTTCAAGTCGTCAACATAATTTGCAAAACAATCGTCGTAATATATATATATATATATATATATATATATATATATATATATATATATATATATATATATATATATATATATATATATATGGGATCTTTATAGCCAAAACTAAAAGTTCGCACAAAAATTAAAAAGAGTTTATGCCAAATTATTCGAATGGTTTGCATCAATAACGTGTACAGAGAGGACATCGAATCAAATCACATGACAGTGGCAAATAAATGATGGCCAATGAGGGTCGATCACTTATACGCGCTAAACATGACACTCCTTTTTATTTATTCTTTCATAATTCCTGAAACAAATTTCCCTTCATCCGTACCTCACTTTTTAGGTTTCGAGGTCACATTTTGGCTATCTGTCCATCAATCTATCAATCTATCTATCTATCTATCCATCTATCTATCTATCTAACTATCTATCTATCTATGTATCTATCTGTCTTTCTATCTATCTATCTATCTACCTATCTATCCATACAGTAAATCCTTTACTTTCATAATAGGACCTTATTCCACTGTTGTCACTTATCAGTATGAATCTTGTCTCACTGTTGTATCTTGAGTTTCATCTCACTGCAATATCACTAATCAATCTGTGTTTCATTTCACTGCTATGTCACTAATTAGCCTGTTTAGTTTCACGACTACATCACTAATCGGCGGCAGTTTCATCTCACTGTTGCATTACTAATCAGCCTGTTTCATCTCACTGCTCTATCAATCATGTTTCAACTCACTGTCAAGTAACTAACCAGTTTAAGGTTCAGCTTATTCATATCACTGAATTTCTTGTGTTTCATTTCACTGTTGTACCACAAAACATCCGTGTTTTATCTCCCTCATTTATCATTTATCTACTTTTGCCTCATTTCACCGTAGTATCTATTACCAATTATCATGAGCTTCATTAAATGTCATTAATCAGCTTGTGTTTCACAACATTTACTTGATTAATCAGCTTGTGTTTCATCTCACTGTCATAACAGTAATGATCTTGAGTTTCACTTCTGTATCGCCAATCATTCCGTGTTTCATCTCACTCGTACTCCATAAGCCAATCTGTGTTTCACCTTCCTGCCACCACAAGTTGCCCTGCGTTTCATCTCACTGCTATCAATAATAATGCTCTGTTTCATTCGACTGTTATCAATCATCCACCTGTTTCATCTCAATCTTATCACAAGTAAGCCTTGCTTTCTGTTATTATTATCAGCGTGAGTTATATCTTACAGTTATCACTATTAAAGCGTTCTTTCACATCACTGCTATCATGATCAAAATGTGTTTCATCTCAATATCACAATTATCAAAGATGTGTTTCATTTCACTTATTATCGTCATCAAACCTGTGTTTCATCTTACTGTTATCAACATCAAACCTGTGTTTCATATTACTGTCATCAACATCAAACCTGTGTTTCATCTTACTGTTATCAACATCAAACCTGTGTTTCATATTACTGTCATCAACATCAAACCTGTGTTTCATATCACTGTTATCATTATGAAAACTTTATTTCACTTCACTGTTATCATTACGAAATCTGTTTCATATCAATCTTATCATCAAACCTGTTTTCATCTTACTGTTATCGACATCAAATCTATCAACATCAAACCTGTGTTTCATATCACTGTTATCATTATGAAACCTTTGTTTCACCTCACTATAGCCATTACAAAACCTGTGCTTCACATCACTCATATCATCAAACCTGCGTTTAAATCTTACATCTTTCATTAACCAAACCTGTGTTTTATCTCACTAATATCATTAAGAAAATATGTGTTTCATCCTACGGTCATCTGTTTCAAACCTGTGTTTCATATCAGTGTTACCGCGATGATAGCCTGTGTTTCATCTCTCACTTATCTATAATCTAGCCTGTGTTTCATCTCACTTCCTTCTATCTTTCGCCGTTCTAATAAAGAGTCGAATATATAGTGAAGGAGATAAAGGACCCTTACCTGAAATTCCCCTCCTTCACTCTAACTTGTTCTCTGCGAATAACGAGCAGTTAAGTGCATTGCCCGGTGGTTATCAGGTCATGGGTTCGATTCCCAATACACAGCACCAGGTTGTGTATCCACGCAGATGACATATATACACCAACATCCCCATCAGACTGGAACCCACGTTCGAGCCCCCTCCCTTGCATACAACGAGCCCGACACAGGACACGGCTCGAGGCGTCGGCGTCAGCGAACCAAACCCTCCCTCACTCCCTCCCACCCGGAGGCCGAACCTTGCAGACTCAAGTTCGATATTCACACACACACACCCCGGATACTTCGTGGTCTCCGTCCTCATTCATCACTCCCCGAGCGAGTAATCCATTTAATCCCGTCCCGCTGAGTATAAATCATCCACTAAAGGAGGGGGGGAGAGAGATTGGAAGAGGGGGGGTAAGGGGATTTCCATTAATCACCTTCAGGAAGGAGTAATGTGGAAGTGGGTCAGTTATGTGTGGCGTCTTGACGTGGGATTAGTGCCCGACGATCACTCTGGACCGAATTACGACTCACAGTGGCTACCATAAACTGCCACCGGTGATTTAATCAGCTCCGTAATATGATAAGAGAGACGGACTTATGCCCCACAGGTGTGCGGAGGGACGAGTTAATAAATCCACTTACCCACCGGTGCCTTACTCACTTCCATCACAGAGTCTGAGGGTAAGTTATTACTCTTGGTCTCACTGACTCAACAATACTAAGGACAAGATGCACACTAGAGAGCTGCGACGCATTTTGCGATGGACCAAACTCCGCTTCTTGATACGCCAGCAAAGCCTTCTTTACCCTCAAGTGAGATCAGGGATGGCGGGATGTATCCCTCATCGTCCACTTTAAGATAATGAAAGTCATATTCAAGGAACACAAGGTGAAGAGGGGTATCTCTATAGACGAGAAGTGGGAGTGATGAGACGAGCGTGTAGGAGGTGTTTCATCAGGGTCTGTGAGACGAGATGTGAAGTAGCTGGGAAACGTCTGGTTTCAGACAAGTGAAGGATGATAGACTAAGCCTCATTAGAAGATGGACAATGAAAGATGATTAACATAAATAAGAAGGGCGATGAACGACTGGTGTATACGTGAGGATGAAGAGGGCTGGGAATAAGGGATGGGTTGCAAAGAAGACACATGACCCTTAATATTCGACTTTGTTACCAAGAACAGAAGAAGAGGGAAGAACATGATATACGCTTGCAAATTAAGAAACAGTTTTCCCATACGAGGATAAACATGTAAGACGGAGCTGATAGGTAGATACGAAGCAGGGGGGAAAATCTACAATATACTTAGAAAAATCTTTACGAAGAACAAAGATATTCTGATGCTATAAAATTATTGATTTACAGTTAATGTTGATCCTATATGAAAGTGTAACATGGGAGGAGCGTCGCTGAAGGTAAAAAAGGTCAAGGAAACTGTCGTCTTTATGAGTGAGGGTGAGTCCTTTCTTTCTCCCAGCCTCTGAATGTCGCCAGGTTGGAGTTTTCTTACGATGCAATTACTGAAATACCAGAGGTAACGCGAAGGCTGTCTGGAGGCATTGGGGGTCAAGGAATGTAGGGGAGTGACAGGTAAGACCCTCCAGATGCTCGATGTCCCGTTTACCAATGAGCTCGTCCAGTGGGCAATTGCTGGACGTCTGTCACTGTGTAAAACATCAGCAGTGGGTGACTTAACAACAGCAGGTGACGTACTAGCAGTGGGTGACGCACCAACTGCAGGTGACGTATTAGCAGTGGGTGACACACCAACTGCAGGTGACGTACTAGCAGTGGGTGACGCACCAACTGCAGGTGACGTACTAGCAGTGGGTGACGCACCAACTGCAGGTGACGTACTAGCAGTGGGTGACGCACCACACGTTCATGAATCATTCACACGCACGGGGTCTGTAGCCCTCTAAAGGGGAACACCTCCTACCTACCGCCCCAGAGGCTTACGACCTGGAGTCGCACGGCCCAGGCTGGGGGCAACTGCATCACACGGGAGGTTCCAGGACCGTGGGGTTACGGAACCTGGAAGGGTCTCAGCACCTGGAAGGTTTCACTACCAGTAAGGTCTCATTACCCGGGAGGTTCCAGTACCCAAGAGGGTTCTAGCACCTGGAAGGTTCCTGCATCTGGATGGCTGCTGGATCTGGAATGTTTCCCCCCCCCCCCACTGTGAGTAGGGTTCCAGGTTCTTTGAGCTGAAGAGATTTCAGATTTCGACATCTGTGAGACTCCGGCACAAGATAGGTTCCATCACCTGGGAAATTCCAGCAACTGGAAAGCTCTTGCCCGTGGAGGTTCAAGTGCATGGAAGGTTCCAACAACTGGATGGCTCTTACCCATATGTTCATGTACGGAGGAGGTTCCAGTAACTGCAAGGTTTGTACAATTGGAGGTTCATGTACATAGGAGATTCCAGTAACTGGAAGGTTCGTGCAGTTGGAGGTTCATGTCCATGTAAGGTTCCAGCAACTGGGGTGGTTCATCCAGCTGGAGAATCATGCACATAGGAGGTTCCAGCACCTTTAAGGATTCAGCGTTTACTACGATATGGGATCTGGGAGGCTCTTGTACATGAGAGATTCCAGCACTTGAAGTATTTCAGAACCTCTAAACTTAAGAGTCTAAAAGATGACAGCATTTGGAAGGTTCTTGCACGATGATGGGAGAACACCTGAAAGGCTTCAGCACCTGGGAAGCCTTTGAGAGTATAAGGTGTGTGGTTTGAATAACTTAGTGCATTGGATGCTATACAGGTCTTCACAAAAGAACGTGAGAATCCAGTCTTGGAGAATGGGATCAAATGTACTTTGAAGATGGACGATGAGCAAACACAGGAAACGTGTGTGCCTAAGACGGGTGGGATACACAGCATAGTGTAAAAATGTGGAATGCACTTCCAACATGGCTCTAGGATGTAAACTATTTCCAATTCTCTCTTACACTGAAGCGCTGTTTCTGGGCCTTCGCTTTCCTCTCTCGCTCTCCACTCGATTCAAGGACCTTCCACCCCCTCACCGAGCGCTCTGTACCACGCAGCAACATCGAACCGTGAACACATAGTCGACTTTTACCTTAATCCGCCGTGAGTGCTTGACAAATAATGCCAAAGTCTACTGCAACACTCATGCCCAGGGACGGGGATATGAAGCCCTCGGCTGATGATTTTGGCGAAGCGAGTGAATCGGGTGAGAGAGTTTGACCAAGTCTTCTGTGACCTTATGAGTACGACGTCTCGACCCTTGAACACGACGGTACGACTCCTGAGCACCGATGGCACGACCTTTGAGCACGACGGTACGACACTTGAACACAATGGTTTACGACCCTTGAGCACGACTTTTCAAGAAACTTTGAGTATAATGACCTGGTATTTGACCTGATTCTTCACGGCCAAGTCAAGGGCCGGAACATCACACCCACGCGTTGCCCAGTCGTGCTCAAGGGTCGTACTTTCGTGCTTGGGGGTCGTGTGGGTCGTGCCGTCGTGCTCAAAAGTTACATCGTCGTGCTTAGGGCTCTTAAGCTGGCTTGTGAGCCATAACGTCACCAGGTACAATGTACTTAAGGAGCTTAGGAATATTACGAGGGGGTTTCTTGAAGTGTTCCCAGGTAGTGAGGCGGTGACCAAACACAGGGTCAAGAATAAAGGAGCAAAAAAATAATAAGGAAATAAAACCTTGAGATCAACTGAGGCTTTACTTTGTCAGTTGATCGAGTAATTTGATCTTAAGGTTAATCAGACTGACTAAGAACCTCACTAACTATACCTTCTCTTATTCATAAAGATATGGATTAATTTTCTACCTTATCAGTTTGCTTTACTTTCCCCTTTTATTACTACTCTCG
>NC_092256.1:16766888-16804388 GCF_036320965.1 Panulirus ornatus | reverse complement strand
CCGCTGACCAAATCTTAAAGGAACGTCAAATCGCCCGACGGATCGTTCCGATTCAACGGAAGGTGAGGCGTCTACGGACGGTGATCTGCAATGTCTGGGTTTGTTGACGAGAACTCATCAATGTCTCACCATCTGCCTGGGGCTCGCCAGACCTCCTGCATCTACTCCAGTCAAAACCTTTTCATCTCGGATCACAACCTCTTCCCCACCACCTTTACAACCCCTTTCTCCTCCCCTTTAACAATCTCTTCCTCCTCTTTATAACCCTTTCCCTCTCTTTTTTTTTCCTACCCTCTCTACTCGATCTACCCCTCCCTCTGCACCTTGTACTCTCCCTTTTCCAACATGTCCCCCCGCTGCCATCACGCGCGCCCTCCTTCTCTCTCTCTCTCTCTCTCTCTCTCTCTCTCTCTCTCTCTCTCTCTCTCTCTCTCTCTCTCTCTCTCTCTCTCTCTCTCTCTCCTCTCTCTCTCTCTCTCCCTCTCTCTCTCTCTCTCTCTCTCTCTCTCTCTCTCTCTCTCTCTCTCTCTCTCTCTCTCTCTCTCTCTCTCTCTCTCCTGCCCTCCAGCTAGGGCAGCAGCAACAGCTGGTTCATGCTGCGGGTGTTACTCAGAGGCCAGCTGGCATATGGCCTTGTCTCTCACTGTCTCACTAGCACTTTATTGTCATTTTCAACCTCTCTCTCTCTCTCTCTCTCTCTCTCTCTCTCTCTCTCTCTCTCTCTCTCTCTCTCTCTCTCGCGTCCCAAGTCAAAGACTACTGTATCTGTCGTCTTGCGACGACAAGAACGGTCGTTTATAGGGTAGAACGACCGTCGATTCTTGGACGGAAAGACAATCGCTCCCAACACGAAACGACAGGCGCGCTCTTAAGGCAGTGCGACGAGTCGTAGCTGACAGGCGGCACACGACAGTCGTTCTTGAGAGCACGACCAACTCACTCAACTCGTCTCTGGGCCGCGCCATGCTTGTCGTGTACGTTCCTTCGCCCGCTGAGGGGTGTGGTTTATACTTCCTAATTGCTGCTGACTATTAATAAATTCAGTGTCGTCCAACGACCCAGACCAGCAGCCTGGGCCCAACCTGGGCTACTGAGGGTGTGATGACACCCTGAAGACTTCACCAGGTACCTTGGTATCTACCTCACCTGAACCTTAGAAGATATCTTTGTTCACACTTCCCAGCCTGAGCCGAGTTAATGATGATTTAGATCCTCATTAAATCGATTAATCAATTACCTGAGGTAATGAATGGGATGGGCAGATGGACTCAATGGGATGGTTCTATCTAGTTCTATCCAAAGAACGTCTATCTTACAGATGTGTTTATGTTTTTTCTTTCCTGTCTTTAATTTCTATGTGATCTGACTGCATCCTCAGTCTGTCCTCTTCTATGTCGCATCTGTGGTTGTTACACGTTCCGTCTATAGAAATCCTGTTTCCCAAAAGCTTAGTCATTCTTTGTTCCACCTGTAGTCTATGTTGCATCTTCGGCGTTACAGTGTTCCATCTGAAGTCATTCCATGTTCCATCCGTACTCAGTCCACGTACACAGCGTTTGTTCGTCGCTGTCTTTTATCCTGACTCCTTCGCATCTGCTCTGTGTCTTAGCGGTCTTATTTCATGCCCCACTTCTACCGCTTTTCGTGCCATGTTCGTGAGATTTCATGTATATTTTCGTGTTCTCTCTATCTCCCTCTCGTGTCTATCTCTCCCTTCAATCGCTTGCGTGTCTTCAATCCTCCCACCCCCCTTTCTATGTCCCCTTTCGAGTCCATCTATCCTCTCCATCATCTTCGTGATCTCCATCTCCCCCTCGGGTCCACCTATCTCCTCCATCATTGTAGTATCCACCACCTCCTCATTCGTGTCCATCTATCTCTCCCATCTCTTTCCCGTGGCCTCCGTGTCCTCCCCATGGCCTCTCCCGCTACCTTGGCCTCTCATGCCCTTACCCCAAGCCAGCTTCACCTTCCTGGTGTGTGTGTGTGTGTGTGTGTGTGTGTGTGTGTGTGTGTGTGTGTGTGGAGGGGAGTGGGGTGTCTTAAGGTGATGCCCTTGACACCAGCAAGGAGCACTGTCATGCGCCACACTTCCGTGACACGTGGTGCTGGTGGTGGTATGTTTCTGACACCAGCAAGGAGTGGTGTCATGTGAAACACTCCTGTGTCCATTCTCTAGCCCTGAGGTGTAGGGGGAGGGGTTCACTGTGGACGATAGGGGTGTGAGGAGTAAAGAAGCTCTTGGGATTAAGAGGAGGAGGAGGAGGAGGAGGAGGAGAGAAGAAGGGGAAAAGTATGATGAAAAAAAATGAACCACAACAAGCAATTAACGAGAGGGTGGGTAAATAAGGACGAAAGAAAAAAAAAGAAACTCGTGCAGGAAGAAAGAAATATGAAGAAAAATAAAATGATGGAAGAGGGAAGGACAAAGGCTGCAGACGAGAAGGGACAGCGGAGAAGAGGAGGAGCAGAAAGGGAAGGAAAGATTCATCAGTAAACACAAAGAGAGCAATCAGGCCGGCGATGACTGGCCCTCTGTACCGGTCGACCAGGGTGGCGGCGGCTCTTGCTTCTGACTGCCAGCCAGTCACAGTCCTGCCAATCAGAACGCCGCAGTGGGAGTCCTGCAGCGAGGAGGAGGAGGAGGGAGGGAGATCCTACTGCATGACGTCCCGTAGCGCTCCGGCCAGGAGCAGGACGACGCACGCTTGTGATGGATGTGGAGGCATTCTGGGCGATGTGAGGCACTCGGGTTAAAGTGAGTGGAGGCACTCAAGTTATGAGGACGGACTCATGGAGGTGGGAGAGCCACATTATGAGATATACTCGTGGGACGAAGAGTGACATCTGGAGTTATGAGACACACACTCATGAGATACAGAGTGACACACTCCGGTTATGAGTAACACGCTCAAGTTATGAGTAACACACTCATGAGAATCAAAGCGACACACTCAAGTTATGAGTAACACACTCATGGAATAGAGAGTGACACACTCAGGTTATGAGTAACACACTCATGAGAGACAGAGTAACACACTCATGGAATAGAGAGTGACACACTCAGGTTATGAGTAACACACTCATGAGAGACAGAGTAACACACTCAAGTTATGAGTAACACACTCACGTTACACACTAGAATGACACATTTATTTTTTCATACAAAACACATCACACTTCAATCGACACACTCGAAATAAATGACACACACACACACACACACACACACACACACACACACACACACACACACACACATACAAACACAAAGCTGCAACGCACTCCATTTTCCAGAACGCACTCGTATGACACCACGAGCAAACAGAGGTGTCAAATTCCTTTAAAACCAATTCCCTCCCGGTAGTGGTGACTGCACAGAAAACGAGAGAGAGAGAGAGAGAGAGAGAGAGAGAGAGAGAGAGAGAGAGAGAGAGAGAGAGAGAGAGAGAGAGAGAGAGAGAGAGAGGAAAAAAGAGAGATGACAGGAGACAAGGGAAGAGGGGAGTGAGTGAGGGGGGAAAAACTCTCTGAAGGAGGAAGGAGAAGATGGAGACAGCGACTGTTGTCTTCTGCTGGGGTGGTGCAAGTGTTGAGAGAGAGAGAGAGAGAGAGAGAGAGAGAGAGAGAGAGAGAGAGAGAGAGAGAGAGGAGGGTTGGTTGGTGAGGTGCTGGTAGAGAAGGAGAAAGAAGAAGAAGAGAAGGAGAAAAAGGAGGAGGAGGACTTGGAAGAATGAGAAGAAGGGAAAATGGAAAGGACAGAGAAAGCCAAAAAGCCAAAAGAAAGACGTTAAGACAGTGTAAAAAAACGATGAGGAACCTCATAAAAGCCTCATGGATGATAATTATGATAAAAAGAAGAGAATAAAGTGTAAAATATGCGAGAAAACAGGACAAGAGCCACGTAGAAGATGATAAAAACAGAAGCAAAACAGATCTGACACAGACACGAACCATGGAATAAACAGAGGCTTTCCTCCTCTTAATCAAACAGTCACCTGAAGGCATGACAATGCCAAACAAAAGAAGGGGATGTTATATCATGTGTGACGGGGTGGCGACGGGAATAAATGAGGGCAGCAAGTATGAATATGTATATGAGTACATACGTATACGTCTGTGTATGTATATGTATGTATACGTTGAAATATATATGTAAGTATATGTGCGTGTGGGGGCGTTTATGTATATACATATGTATGTGGGTGGGTTGGGCCATTCTTTCGTCTGTTTCCTCGCTAACGCGGGAGACGGCGATGAAGTACAATAAATATATAAATAATGTATATATATATATATATATATATATATATATATATATATATATATATATATATATATATATATATATATCCCCACATATATATATATATATATATATATATATATATATATATATATATATATATATATATATATATATATACATATCATTACGAACTCCTTTCCGGTGGCCTCAGTCAGCCCTCTGGGTCACACTGACCCCGACGTTAATGGCCAGGAGAACCTGGGTCGAGCTCTTCTCCCGGGCGACAGGCCCTTCTTCCACGCTGACACTAATTGCCACATAATTATGTACAAAAAGACGTCGACTCTCCCAGGCACGCCACGCTGGAGCTACGCGCTGCCGGGAACCACTGCGGCCAGCGGTGAGGCGAGGGAGGAAGGAGGGCGGAGGGGGTAGTTGGCTGGCTGGATGGATGGATGGATGAATGACTGGTTAGTTGGATGGATGACTGGCTGGTTACCTAGCTGGATGGACGGATGAATGGCTGGCTGGCTGGCTGGCTGGCTGGCTGGCTGGCTGGCTGGATGGATGAATGGATGGATGGATGGATGGCTAGCTGGCTGGCTGGCTGGATGAATGGATGGATGACTAGCTGGGTGGATGGCTGGATGGCTCTCTGGCTGACTATCTGGATGGTTAACTGCCTGTCTGTCTGCCTCTCTGTCTGTCTGTCTGTCTGGTTGTCTGTCTGTCTGGTTGTCTGTCTGGCTTGCCTGTTGGCAGACTGGGTGGCTGGTGACAGGGAGAGCGGGGAAAGGGTGTGGAAAGGGGAGAGGTGGAGGAAAGGAATGAATGTGGGAAAGTTACAGTGATTAGAGGGAGACATGGAGAGGAAGGGTAGGGAGGTAGGGAGAGAATGGGGATGGCAGAGGGAGGGGGAGGGATGAGTTGTGTGCCCTGCAGGGAGGGGAAGAGGAGGGGGGAAAGGAGAGAAACGAGGGAGGAAGTTAAGACAAAAGGGGAGGGAGCGTGAGGAAGAGGTAGGGGAGCGGGGAGAGTGAGGAGTGAGCCAGAGGGGAGAGTGAAAAATACGTATTAGAGGGAGAATAAGACGTATGCAGGAGGGAGGGTGAGGGGGCCAGGAAGATCACATGAGAAGGGAAGTACTCTACTGGACGGTAGACAAGTAGATGATTGGTTAACTACTCACGAAATTACCCAAGATTAACAGAATACGGAGGTGATTACATCGTCGGATAATTAGCGCCCGTACGACATACGATAAGGACGATTGGCCAGGGACGTTACCTGGGCATAAATGGCTTCTGTCCTGGGAACTTAACGACCTACTTCATCACGCCCTTAATCTGGGTCACAGAACGTGCTACGGGGATAGAGAGGAGCCCCTTTGAAAGATTAATCTGGGTCACAGAACGTGCTACGGGGATAGAGAGGAGCCCCTTTGAAAGAACACCAGAATATTCCCCACAGGATATTCTGTTAGTATTTGTACCTGCTTACCCGGGGAGGTAGAGTCGCGAACAGACGGGTGAGCCATCGAGAGAGAGAGAGAGAGAGAGAGAGAGAGAGAGAGAGAGAGAGAGAGAGAGAGAGAGAGAGAGAGAGAGAGAGAGAGATCCTCACATTACCTCCCTCTTTCTGTTCGTCCTTTTAAAAGAAGCGATGATACGGAAGGGGAGGATTTCCAGATCCAACACACACACACACACACACACACACACACACACACACACACACACACACACACCCGCCTTAGTCGCCTACTACGACACACACACACACACACATATATATATATATATATATATATATATATATATATATATATATATATATATATATATATATATACATGGTCAGAATATCACAGGGACCCATAGCAGGAATCAGGCTAGAGGTGTGTGACGAAAAGGAACACATCCTTAGAATGTGGTACGTGTAGAGAGTAAGTTTTAAGAATCAGAAAACGTGAAGTGGTGGGTAGAAAAGTAAATATAAGTCTCGAATTGAAAGAAAAAAAAAGAGTAAGTCGAGATACTTCAATTTATAAAGTGATCAAAAAGTAATCAATAAGAAAAGTAATCAATAAGAAAAGTAATCAATAAGCTCACGAATGAGCATATAAGTGAAGATCTACAGAAGTAGATAGGGAGAGAGGGAGACAAGGAGGGTAAAGAGGTAGATAACTACTATAGGCAGTTTGATGAAAGAGGTAGAAAAGACGGATAGATAAGGTGATAAGAGAGGTAGAAAGGTAGATGAGAGATGACAAAAGAGATAAACAAGATGATAAGAGAAGTTATCCAGGAGATAAAACGTAGAAAGAGAGAGAAGTCAGGTAGATAACAGGTAGACAAGAAGATAAGAGAGGTAGACATCCAAAAAAGAGATCTAGAAAAGTAGATAAGAGATAAGGGCGGTTCAACCAGCAGCTGTTGGCGAAGTGAAGAGGTAGAGGAAGCGGGTCGTCCCGGGCCCAGTTGTCGAAGTGGAGTGCAGTGAAGTGGTAGGGCAAAGCGGGGGGGGGGGGGGGGCACTGGACCAGCTGTAGGCGCACCTACCAGCTGCAGAAACAATATAGCTCAACCTCCTGTTGACAATCAGAGCCAGATCCGCGCTGCCACTGCTGCTGCTGCCGTGTGTGTGTGTGTGTGTGTGTGTGTGTGTGTGTGTGTGTGTGTGTGTGTGTGTGTCTATTGTCGCGAGTTTCAAAGTGTGTGGTACTCCTCCTCCCCTCTCCTCTCTCCCCCACCCTACATAAACACCCCTCCCCCCTTACTCCATAACCTCTCTCTCTCTCTCTCTCTCTCTCTCTCTCTCTCTCTCTCTCTCTCTCTCTCTCTCTCACACGACGACCAACCCCCTCACCAAACTCACTGTCTGGCGCGAAGGATGAAAAAAAAAGAGAGAGGCTTTTATCCTCTAAAAAAAAGAAAAAAAGAATGGCTCTTGACGTAAAACTGTGTATCTGTTGATGTTTGCTGATCAAAATGAATCCACTGGAGAGATGACGAGACAAACGCTTCATGTGTGTGTGTGTGTGTGTGTGTGTGTGTGTGTGTCTGTCTGTCTGTCTGTCTGTCTGTCTGTCTGTCTGTCTGTCTGTCTGTCTGTCTATCTGTCTTTTTTTTTGTGTGTATACACTTCGTTATTATTATCTCTCCTGCCATATTGCTCTCTCTCTCTCTCTCTCTCTCTCTCTCTCTCTCTCTCTCTCTCTCTCTCTCTCTCTCTCTCCCTCTTTCTCTCTCTCTCCTCTCTCTCTCTCTCTCTCTCTCTCTCTCTCTCTCTCTCTCTCTCTCTCTCAACACCCTCCCATTTTTCCCATTCTAAGCCCTCTTTTCCCTCCCCTCCAAACCCTCCCTCTCTCCCCGCCTCTCCCGTTTTCTATAACCACTCCCCACCCCACAGCACCCCCACGCCCACATCGCCCCAACCCCCGTGCACGGTGGCCATGCACAACAGCTCACGGCTGGAATGCATGATGGATTAGTGTCCCCCTCCTCCCTCACACACACACACACACACACACACACACACACACATATCTCCAAGCCATGCAGCTAGACTGTCAGCTCTATCATCTCTTATTATCTCATCACGGTGAGACCAGCTATATATCTCTTATCATCTCATCCTGATGAGACAATGAGACAATTCCCGATGGGATGGGCGACAACAGGGCAAGAGAGAGAGAGAGAGAGAGAGAGAGAGAGAGAGAGAGAGAGAGAGAGAGAGAGAGAGAGAGAGAGAGAGGGAGAGGAGAGAGAGAGAGACAAGAGAGGACAAGAGAAAGAGAGAGATAACGATAGGGAAGGAGAGATAAGAGGGCGACAGGACAGGTGAGAGAGAGAGAGAGAGAGAGAGAGAGAGAGAGAGAGAGAGAGAGAGAGAGAGAGAGAGAGAGAGAGAGAGAGAGAGACAGAGAGAGAGAGGGACAGACAGGGGTGACAGAGCTGGGATGCGCCACTCACAGTCCAGACGATGGTATACACGACTCCTGCATATCAAATGCTTCACCAGATCCACCCTCTCCCCTCTCCCCTCTCCCCTCTCCCCTCTCCCCTCTCCCCTCTCCCCTCTCCCCTTCCCCTCTCCCTCTCCCTCTCCCGCTGCGCTCACCTTAACATCCTCGGGTAACACCGTACCCGCACAGGTACAGCACTGTATCTATTTGTGTGTGTGTGTGTATGTATTTATGGATGTATGTACGAACTGTACCTTTACCGTACATGAATTTCTATGTATGCATGTATGTACTGTAACAGCATCTGTATTACTGTATGTATCAATACACCTGCTGTATCTGTATGCATCTATGCATGCACTGGGCTTGTATTTGTATATATCTACATAGGTACTCCCTGTATTTACATATATCTATGCACATACTCCCTGTATTTGTACATGTCTGTGTATATACATTACCTGTATCTGTATATACATCCCATCCATCTATATCCATATGTACCCATACACACTATCTTCACGTACGTTATGTACCTATACACAAAATGTCGTTATGTATATATATACTCTATCTACATAACTCTGTACCTTGTATCTATAGCCTTGTAATCTGAACTATCCTCGCCCTCATCCAAACCACACACACACACACACACACACACACACACACACACACCAGGGTAGTCACACACACACACACACACACACACACACACCAGGGTAGTCACACACACACACACACACACACACACACACACACACACCAGGGTAGTCACACACACACACACACACACACACACACACACACACACACACACACACACACACACACACACACACCAGGGTAGTCACACACACACACACACACACACACACACACACACACCAGGGTAGTCACACACACACACACACACACACACACCAGGGTAGTTCCCCCTAACATGTCAGGCAAAGTGGTATATCCTCATCTTCATCACGTCAGCCACGCCGCGGAGGACGCCGCCTCACCACAAGACATCCACCATGCCCGTATTAAGGACACACACGGAGTAGGTAGGACACGTGGCCACACGGGGCCGCATACCTTCTACTGTAATGATTACTGATATCATTACAGCTATTGTTGCCAGCTAATATTGTCAGCTATTGTTGTCAGCTATTGTTGTCAGCTACTGTTGTCAGCTAATGTTGCCAGCTAATGTTGCCAGCTAATATTGTCTGCTATTGTTGCCAGCTAATGTTGCCAGCTATCGTTGCCAGCAATCGTTGCCAGCTAATGTTGCCAGCTATTGTCTCCAGCTATCGTTGCCAGCTATCGTAGCCACTAGTGTCATTACTGACACAAGTTACCTCAGTCACTAGTGCTATCTTAATGGCCACTGCAACGAAGCAGATAAAACAGGAGGAATTTCCTGGCCAAGACCGTGCCGATAAGATAGAAAACGGAGAGTGGGGGGGGGGGGGGGGGGAGTCGTTTGCTGTAGGGAAGAAATAGATGAAGGAAATAAGGAGAAAGAAGAAGGGGAAAAAAAAAGAAGAATTTGATTAAAAATTCGTGAGTTGGTACAGAAGGTCTTGGGAAAAGGAAACAGCTGACACATTTGCGTGTATGTCTGAAGGGGTAGAAGAGAGGAAGAGGAGGAGGAAGAGGAGGAGGAGGACGAGGAAGAAGAGGAGTAGGAGGAGGAGGAGGAGGTAAGAGTGAAGATTACCCCACCTCCAGCCTCAAGACAAGGGCCTTCACTACCTGTATATCAATCCCTCCCCCTCTTTTCTCATAGGAGATACATGATAACCAAGAGACGGTCGAAAAGATACGTTAAGATGCAAATGAGACAGATAGCGCCATCTTCAAGAGCAACGCGGAGCACAAAACTTTAAGCCGGAATATTACCTCCTAATTACCAAAGTTATACACATCCCTGGTGTGATGACGACCCCTCTGGATTGTCGAGGACTCCTCCGAAGATGCGTGGCTAAGTGGTTTGCGCGCTCTATTCACAAACGAGAGGACCCAGGTTCAGTTGTTTCATCCCACCCTCCCCTCACTACACCCCAACTCCTCCATTCGGTGGCGGAACTTTTAAGAGCGCGTTTTCTTTGCCTTAATCGCCCACGGCCGTTGAAGGGCATGTAATGACCCCGGTCCAGGCGATTGCTGGATTCATTCTCCAAAGAGAGAAAGAGAGAGAGAGAGAGAGAGAGAGAGAGAGAGAGAGAGAGAGAGAGAGAGAGAGAGAGAGAGAGAGAGAATTAACAAACGAACCAAAAATAATATCTTTTTCTGTTAAATCTTCCCTGTGCAATGATGAGAAAGAAAAAAAAAAAATATTTACCCAATTAATACAAAATTTCACACAAAATCAATTCTCGATAATGAGCCTTAATCACCATACCACCAATTTTATATTAATCCTACACACTGCCCTTAAGTGTCTTCTTCTCTCGTATGTTGACAGCTAATTCCACATCTCATTCACTTCCAGTTGACATCTTTAACAGTCGTACAGCCCCCTTAATTCACCATCCACATCCAAGTACAGTAATACTGAGTTATCATTCTCTAACTCAAGCTATCAGTTATCATTTAACAGCCACAACTGGTGATTAACAACCTACTTTCCCTCGTTCGGATTCCTATGTGTGGCTCTAATCACCTGTAACTACTGATCACCTCCAATCATTAATTACCAATGAATCATCAATCATCTCTCTTAGTTATTAGGTGGCCTCAATCACTCACCTCTAATTACATCACTCACTTCAAATTACCTCGGTGATAATTTCACATTCCCGAATTATATCTAGAAACTCTTGCGTTCCATCATCCATCTAATTATCAAGTGATTATCACCAATATGCGATTACATGTATCTATTATCTCTCGGGGTCATATGGTTCCTATCTCCTTAGCTCGAGTGGGATGGCATTATCTGGCCCCGAGTGGCACTGTGTTAGCCACCTTGAGCACGAAGGTACGACCATTGCGTACGACGGTTCGACCCTTGAGTACGACGGTACGTCTTTTGAGCACGACGGTACGACCTTTGAGCACGACGGTAAGACGTTACGACCCTTGAGCACGAAGGTACGATCTCTGAACACGACGGTACGACCCTAGAATGCGAAGGTGCGACCCTTGAGCACGACGGTACGATCCTTAAGCACCATGGTACGACTCTTGAACAAGATGGTACGATCCTTGAGCACAATGGTACGACCCTTGATCGCGGCGATACGACACTTGAACACGACGGCAAGACCCTTGAGTACGACGGTACGACCATTAAGCACGACGGTACGATCCTTAGCAATGATGACCCGGCCTTTGACTTGCCAAAGGCAGGACCAATCATACCCAGAGGTCGTACCGTCGTGCTCAGGGGTCGTGCCCTCAAGGGTCGTGCTAAAGGGTCGTCATGCTAAAGGGGATCAATTACATCCACAGTGAAAATCATAATCATTTGTATCATTATGCGAATATTACCGAACATTTAAAGCCACGAGCAATAAAGAATCTCAAACATTTTGATAAAAAATCTCAGACATTTTGATAATAACGAATATCGGAAATTTTGATTGTAAATTATCTCTGACATTTTGAATGTAATCTCAAATATTTTGAATGTAATCTCTGACATTTTGAAAGTAATCTCAAACATTTTGTAACAGTAGTGGAAAAACGACTGAAAATGTGGATTGAAAAAAAAAGTAAATTTTTTTCGTAGGACTTAAAATGTGGACTGATAAAAAGGAAATAATTTTCGTAAATATTACTTTGTTTTTCTTTACTTTTTCCCCATCTTCAGTATGTTGAAGTGTGTGTGTGTGTGTGTGTGTGTGTGTGTGTGTGTGTGTGTGTGTGTGTGTGTGTGTGTGTCGCTGCTTCATCTATTACTATATTTTCCTTTCGTATGTCTCCCCCAACCTGCGGGGGTAGGAGGAGGGTAGGGAACTCTCCACAGCGGTATCAGGTTATTTGATGTTCTCTCTCTCTCTCTCTCTCTCTCTCTCTCTCTCTCTCTCTCTCTCTCTCTCTCTCTCTCTCTCTATCCCTAGCAGTCCTGTTGTTTCATGGGAAAATATCATCGGGTAGTAGGTACTCCTCTCTCTCTCTCTCTCTCTCTCTCTCTCTCTCTCTCTCTCTCTCTCTCTCTCTCTCTCTAGGAGTCCTGTTGTTTCATGGGAAAACATCATCGGGTAGTAGGCTCTCTCTCTCTCTCTCTCTCTCTCTCTCTCTCTCTCTCTCTCTCTCTCTCTCTCTCTAGGAGTCCTGTTGTTTCATGGGAAAACATCATCGGGTAGTAGGCTCTCTCTCTCTCTCTCTCTCTCTCTCTCTCTCTCTCTCTCTCTCTCTCTCTCTCATCCTCGGGATATCGAGCATCAAGATACAGAAGTCACTCAACACCAGCGGGGCGAGGAGCAACCTTGGCCTGCTGCCAGCCACACCACAGACCGCCTGCCAACTCAACCACACCGCCACAACCACAACATGCCACCGCAGCGCAACCGCGTGACTACAACTTCGTAAGAGCATCCTCGGCAGGACTCTGGTTACAACTGCACCGTCACAATCGTGCCATCTCCTCGACCATACACGCGTCTTGAAACCACACAAGCAAAATGAACGTCTTTTGTTCCAGCTATACAATACAATACAGCCAATATGACAACACCATGAAAATCAACAGTAGCGTTTATAATACAACCTACACATACAACACAACAATACCATCGAAGAAACAGTAGTGTTAGGATACAACCTACAACTACAACTAACGCAATACCATGAAAGTTAAGAGTGGTCATAATACAACCTACAACTATAATACAATGCCATGAAAGAAACAGTCGTGCTTATAATACAACCTACAACTACAATACAACAGTATCACCAAAAAACAACAGTGTTATAATACAACCCACAACCACACTTCAACAACAACACCGTAATCGTATCGGACGCAGTACAAAACAACCCTAAAGCCCATTGCACTGTCTCACAATTCTTCACTCCCATACTCCCTCCCTCCCTCCTTCTTTTTCCTTATACCCGTGTTGGACCTCACACTCGCCCACCTCACTAATCACTCAAGTATGACTCTCACAGAAGCATGAGCCACCTGTGGTCTCCCGCCCCCACCATACTAACGACACTGCTCGTCTTCCACGACAGACCAACTGAAACGGAGAGAGGGGGAAGGAGGGATGGGTAGGGGGAAAGGGGGAATAGGTGGGGGGGAGGGGAGGAACGGAGAGGGAGGGAGGGAGGGAGGGTTGAATCCTACGCTGTGGCTTCTTGAGGTATCGAAGGCTTCTTCTGACAAGGGTTTGGCACTTTAGGAGGGAGGGAGGGAGGAAGTTCTTTTCCTCTTCTGATCTCCAAATTGCCCCTTCTCTTGGCTTTCCCCTTTTTCCTCTCTAAAATTCTGTACTCTCGTCTCTCCTAGGCTTCCTCCTTGGCTGGTCTACCTCCGTGAGCTACCGGTGGATCACAGCAACCTCTCCTTTGTCCCTCTCATCAACAGCTGTGTCCCTTTAGGGTTCGAACCCGTCTCCGAGGCTAAGCCCGGCCCTTATAAACCGAGAGCCCAGGTCAGATGCCGAACATAACTGCTCTGGTTTGAGTTTGTTGCGTCTATACACAGGATTGATTCGTCCCTGTATGGAGCACTGCTCTCACATTTGGGGGAAATCTTCCCCCTGCTTGACAAAGTTGAGTCCAAAGCATTAGACTTCATCAACTTTTCCAACCTGACCTTAAGACTTGACCCACTCACCCTAAGCCAAAGTGTTGGTTCACTTTCCCTCTTATACAGGTATTACTCCGGTTTCTGCCCCAGAGAACTGACTGCTTGTGAGTCACCGCCAGTAGCTAGACCATGAAATGTTCAGCAAGGCACTTTATCACATGCTTATGGCCGTTGGCAACTCAGAGCTGGGCAGTTGCAATATCTGTTTCTCTCCCTGCACCGCTAAGTCCTTGAACTTTTTCTCTTCTCAAGTATCTCCCTAATAACTATGACCTGATCCTTTCCTGAAGGCAGATTTCCCCACTTCTTCCAAAAGTTTTTGATCACTTTTCCTCTTCTCTCGTTATCATTCCATCTCTTTGAACAGTTTTTACATTTCATTTACCCCCCCCCCCCGTAAATGAAATGTAATAGAAGAAGAAGAAGAAGAAGAAGAAGAAGAAGAAGAAGAAGAAGAAGAAGAAGACACACTACCGTTAGCACCATACCACAATCGCACTACAACTTATATATCCACCATATAACAACCACATTACAGGTACATCACAACCACACTACAGGTACATCACAACCACACTACAGGTACATCACAACCACACAAACAGCCGCACCCCCAGCTTAATACGACACCCGTCAACCTGGAAACAATTTCCAGACCCCATCAAAATCAACGAGGGAGAAAAAAAAAAGACACACACACAAAAAAAGACACATATTGAATTCTCCTTCAACAGATGTGATTAAAATCTCATTTAACGTCTCTGATTTACAGCCTTTCCGCCCGCCTCTCTCTCTCTCTCTCTCTCTCTCTCTCTCTCTCTCTCTCTCTCTCTCTCTCTCTCTCTCTCTCTCTCTCTCATTTCCTCACACCCCTCTTCGCCATCATTCTCTCCCTCTTTTAGACCTGATTCCCCGAATCACCAACAGTGTCTCCATCATGGAAAAGATAAGTTCTTTCACCCACGACGTCCATTTGGACTCAGTATTTCCTACAACAGTGGCATTATAACCTCTCTCCACCAAACATCATTTACCCCTCCAACACAGCCAAAGGCCTCTCCAACACCACCACCACACACCTCGGCAACGGCACCACAGACCTTCTCCAACACCACCGCAGACCTCTCCAACACCTCCAAACACCTCTGCAACCCACCAGAGACCTTTCTCCAACACCATCATAACTTCTCTGTACCCATCTAACCCTCTAATATCATCACCATCACCTCTCCAACACTACCATGACCTCTCCAACACCTTAATGGCCTCTCCCACATCACCATGACCTTTTTGGCCTCTTTATAACCTCTCCCACGCCACACATATGTCTTTCCCCACCGTCAAAACCTCTCTCACTCTGACCTCACCTATAATTTACAACCTCTCCCACCAACACAACCCCTCCCACACCACACTGATGTCTTCCTCACCATCAAAACTTCTCCCACACCACAATGATGTCTTCCTCACCATCAAAACCTCTCCCACACCACGACTTCAGCCACCACTATAACCTCTCCCACCATCAAAAACCCTCTCCCACTCTCTAACCTCTCCCGCATAGCGTACTCTGGCAACCGAGTCTTCCCCTCTCGTCAACTATGCTCTGTTAAGTCCGCAATTATGTAGGGAGGAGAGAGAGAGAGAGAGAGAGAGAGAGAGAGAGAGAGAGAGAGAGAGAGAGAGAGAGAGAGAGAGAGAGAGGCAGGGGAAGAAGACAGAGGAGAAGACGGAAGAGAAAGGAGAAGGAGGAGGAAGAAGAAAAAGGAAACAGGAAGAAGTTCATGGTGAGAGAGAGAGAGAGAGAGAGAGAGAGAGAGAGAGAGAGAGAGAGAGAGAGAGAGAGAGAGAGAGAGAGAGAGATTCAACACCCCTATTAGGGCCGAAAGGAATGAAGAGAAAAAAAAAAGGGAAAAAATACCTTAAAAAGTCGATAAACGAATAAAACAAACTAAAAAATACGAAGCTTTAAAAAAAAACTTTATCTAACCACACGACTTCGTACCGCGGTGTTACCGGACTCCGCCAGCTTGAAGCTACACCGCGATTAAAAAAAAAAAAATCCCCTTTGGCAACGCTGTGTCACTGTCTGTAGATGAAAAAGAGGATAGTCTCGTCAAAGGAACTTCTCAACTCACTTCAAAGGAGTTCCATCCTCTCCCTGCTACTTAATGCAGCGCAACTTTGGAACAGCAGAGACCCCTGCAAAATCGGTCCTAAGGTAACACCAAGTCCCCCTTTCAGAAAGGGGTCCTTCCTGGTGTAATTGCATAAACTTCCATACCTCTCACTCTCCTCCAGTTCTCTCTCTCTCTCTCTCTCTCTCTCTCTCTCTCTCTCTCTCTCTCTCTCTCTCTCTCTCACCATGAACTTCTTCCTGTTTGCTTTCTTTTCTTCCTCCTCCTTCTCCTTTCTCTTCCGTCTTCTCCTCTGTCTTCTTCCCTTGGCCCCCCCCCTCTCTCTCTCTCTCTCTCTCTCTCTCTCTCTCTCTCTCTCTCTCTCTCTCTCTCTCTCTCTCTCTCTCCCTTTACACAGCCTCCTTTCCCCCTTTCATCTCCCTTCTCCTCCTTCCTCTAAGGCCTAATATGAGAACCTATTCCACTTATTCCTGGGTTTATGATCTTCACTGTTTCATTCCTCGTCCCTCTCTCTCTCACTTGCCTCCATCCCCCCTTCTCTCTCTCTCTCTCTCTCTCTCTCTCTCTCTCTCTCTCTCTCTCTCTCTCTCTCTCTCTCTCTCCCCTTCCCAGACCTAACTCCCCCCCTCATAAAATCCCCTCCTCCTCCTCCTCCTCCTCCTCCCCAATCATTCCCCTCCTCCTCCTCCTCCTCCTCCATCATTCCCCCCAGCCACCGGGACCATCAGGGAGGCCTGTCCTGCCAGGCCCCTCAGCCAGGAAGCTGTATAATAGGGAACTTCAAAAGTGGTGCCGATAGATAGACAGACAGACAGATCGAGCAATAGAAAGATAGATAGACAGACAGATAGGGAGAGAGACAGATGGATAAATAGATAGATAGACAGATAGATAGGCAGATATATAGATAGATAAATACATAGATAGATACGCAGATAGATAGACAGACAAACCGAGAGATAAAAAGATTATATATATATATATATATATGAGAGAGAGAGAGAGAGAGAGAGAGAGAGAGAGAGAGAGAGAGAGAGAGAGAGAGAGAGAGAGAGAGAGCTGCTAGAGCTTTGGCCAGAAAATCAGGGCAGGTTGGGTGGCTGGCATTATAAACCACAGAGGGGGGGGGGGGGGAAAAGAGCGGGCGAGCGAGAACAAAGGTAATGAAAATAACAGAAGTTCTCACCAGAGACGCAGGTAATGAGAGAGAACACGAGAGGGGAGAACAGAGAGAGAGGGGGGGGGGAAAGGTAACAGATGAGAGGGGAATTGGAAGGGAAGAATGTAACAGATGAGAGGGGAAAAGCTAGAGCGAGAGAGAGAGAGAGAGAGAGAGAGAGAGAGAGAGAGAGAGAGAGAGAGAGAGAGAGAGGCAATACGATGAGTGAAATGAGTAATAACATTTAATGGCCACTGTGTTGGGGGTCAACAGGCAGCATCTCGCATCCTAACTTGGCCAAGATATCCAGCGGCGTGTGAGCAAGATACCGGGCGGCCAAGATAACAGTTTTCTCATGATAAATGGCTGACGGTGGTAACGGGTAAGTGAGATAAGTGGTGATAAAGAACATCATTGGTGAAGCGAGAGGAGTCACTGCAACGAGTGAATGGAAAGATAAGTGTCAAGATAACTACAAGGAAGATAAAGCAGATAGTGAAGATAAGAAGTGATCGAGAAGATGAGTGAAGGAGAGAGAGAGGAAGATAACAGACATTCAAGATAACACATAACCAGTGTCAAGGGTGGTTCCAGGTAGCAAGGGAATGATGACGTCAGTAAGATAACACGGGGTTAAGATAATGGGTAAATCAAGATATCTCCTCATGAAGATAGAAGACAGTTAAGGGAGTGGGTAATCGAAGTCTGTGAGTGATATAGGGAACACATAGCTAGCAATATAACACATGGTGATATCAAATGAAAGGAGATGCACATGACGAGTTTTCAAGATAACAAGTGGGTTAAGTAGCGGGTAATCAAGATAGGAAGTGGGTTAACTAGCGAGTAATCAAGATAACAAGTGGGTTAACTAGTGAGTAATCAAGATAACAAGTGGGTTAACTAGTGAGTAATCAAAATAACAAGTGGGTCAACTAGTAAGGGAACAAGATAACAAGTGGTTTAACTCGCGTGTAATGAAGATACCAAGTGGTTTAACTAGCGAGTAATCAAGATAACAAGTGGGTTAACTAGCGAGTAATCAAGATAACAAGTGGGTTAACTAGCGAGTAATCAAGATAACAAGTGGGTTAACTAGCGAGTAATCAAGATAACAAGTGGGTTAACTAGCAAGTAATCAAGATAACAAGTGCGTTAACTAGCGAGTAATCAAGATAACTAGCGGTATACCGTGTGGTTGGTTAGTTTACGGTACAATATGTGGTGGTTACAGATTGGTACAATGTGAGGTCGTCTGAACACGGTACAGTATGGTTCAGTTCGAAAGAACGATTGGTCTGTGCATGGTACAATGAAATAAGACCAAAGTACAACGTATGATGGTCTGAGGATGGTACAATAAGATATGACCATGGTACAACGTGTGGTTTTGAGCATGGTACAATGAGATATAACCACGGTACAACGAGTGGTGGTCTGAGCATGGTACAATGAGATAAGACCATGGCACAACGTGTGGTTTTGAGCATGGCACAATGAGATAAGACCATGGTACAACGTGTGGTGGTCTGAGGATGGTACAATGAGATAAGACCATGGCACAACGTGTGGTTTTGAGCATGGTGCAATGAGATAAGACCATGGTACAACGTATGGTGGGCTGAGGATGGTACAACGAGATAAGACCATGGTACAACGTGAGGTACACATTGCCCCATCTCTGGTAGAGTTTGCCTGGTGATCAAGATGCAAAGTATGGTCACTTAGAAGCTGTACATGGTACAGAAATTGATGCCCACTGGACAGCTACGGCAGATCATATGTAAACACCAACACACACACAACATCGCAACACTTCTTGACCTGTGTTCCCAGAGCTCGGTAGACGTGGCCACCTTCCGGAGCAAAAAAGAAAAAAAAAAACTAAAATTCACAGTATAAGAAAGCGTAGGTAAAATGCACATAAATAAATGACGTCTTCCATGTGTTAACAATTTGTTAAAAATGAAATGAATTCTAATGTTAAAATACTACAACAGAGATGATATGTTAACCCGTCTTCCATGTGTTAACAATTTGTTAAAAATGAAATGAATTCTAATGTTAAAATATTACAACAGAGATGATATGTTAACCCGTCTTCCATGTGTTAACAATTTGTTAAAAATGAAATGAATTCTAATGTTAAAATATCACATCAGAGATGATGTGTTAACCCGACGCTCGCACTCGTATCCTCAGGGTGAATGACATGTATGAATGATGTGAGTCAATTACCTTAATATTTATGACTCTATCATCACAATTTGAATTTAATTAAAATTTTCCTGCAATTTCATTTTGCCTTTAGTGATATGCATAATAAAAAAAAAAACTAAAAAATTACATTCTGAGTTAGGAGGAGGAGGAGGAGGAGGAGGAGGAGGAGGAGGAGGAGGAGGAGGAGGAGGAGGAGGAGAAGAAGAAGAAGAAGAAGAAGAAGAAGAAGAAGAAGAAGAAGAAGAAGAAGAAGAAGAAGAAGAAGTACAAGAAGAAGAAGAAGAAGAAGAAGAAGAAGAAGAAGAAGAAAAAGAAGAAGAAGAGAGAAGAGAGGGATCTACGTAATGGAAAATGGAAGTCCTCTTAATGGAATATCTCAATCACAAGAATCTAAGAAAAAAAGGTCATGAATTTTACAGTCATGCAGCAATGACATCTCTAGCTCATTCATGACGATAGAACTGGCACCCTGGGCTGTCTTCCTCAACCCATGACAGCCCGGCCTGCCATCGAGTCCCCCCAACCAGCCAGCACCTGGACCTACTGCCAACATCCACGACCCACAAGTCCTGCCAACACACATGACGGGTTTCCAACACCTTCCCGGACGCAGGTCGTACCCGACGCCTCGCAAATTTCGGTCGACCTCTTACGAGCCTATGACGAAATCCATACCGTCATACGTCATACCTTAAAGCAGCACCCAACCATAACCCTTTAATTATTAAAATACATTAAGATACATCAACAAAATACAATATAGACGATTTAATAGTCTACAGAATGGTCATATTTTCAAAAAAAAACATATATAAAAAAAAATTCACCATAGGGCCAAGTCTCTGAATATTATCTATATCTACTTTCGGTCCCCTCTATGATAAAGAGTTCTGGTGTTATGTACGATCTCTTTCCAGAGGGTCCAGCAGTTTCACGACTGCGCTCCATCCAGGAGGAGGGAAACGATGGAACTCTATAGAGCGAGAAGTTCTTTGACGAGATGGTACTCCCAGCGCTGCGTTCGTAAGCTTATAATCTCCCTCCGCTAAGTTCAAAAGCTTAAAGCAAGCTTTGTTTCTAAGCTTAATCCCCTTCCTTTAGCCCACACTTAGTCAGAGGTTTTAATTTCGTGTATTCGGTCACCAAGACGAGACCTTCAACCCCTCATCTAACTACTGTTCCTCCTCCTCCTCCTCCTCCTTTCTCCTCCTCCTCCTCCCTCACACACACCTCGCTCGTACAGAGCCACCTCGGGGTAACGACGGACATTTAAAGCGAGCTGCTCGCCTGCTTTAAACCACTAAATTATTGAAGGCTTTGCTGCATATCAGAATCTTTGACGTCACAACCAATCACTCTATATTTACAGCGTGTGCCGCCTGCCTCGTCGGGGGGTGGGTGTGTGAGGGAGGTGTTCACCTGCAGTTGGGAAGGGTTGGTGTGGGTGATGGAGGGAGAGGCTGGGCGGCAATGAGGGGTGGTTAGAGGAGCGGTGGGGTGGAGAGAGAGAGGGTGGTTGTGTCGTTTGGTAGCGGGGGAATATCCCTGTGTGTGGAGGTGCAGGGTAGGGGTGGAGGGGAAGATGGTAGGAGGGAAGGTGTGGGAGAATGTCCTAGTGGTGGGGAGGAAGGTGCAGTGGGGAGGTTAATGGTGCTAGAGTCAATAGGGAGGAGCAAGCAGTGGGGGGAGGTTAATGGTGCTAAAGTCAATGGGGAGGCTCTCCACCCTTCTCTCTCTCTCTCTCTCTCTCTCTCTCTCTCTCTCTCTCTCTCTCTCTCTCTCTCTCTCTGGGCTGTCTAGTGTCATTCCTTTATCCCAAATTGCTCTCTCTCTCTCTCTCTCTTTCTCTCTCTCTCTCTCTCTCTCTCTCTCTCTCTCTCTCTCTCTCTCTCTCCTCGCCTCACCCACATGGTGTGCTGCCGGCCGGGGGGGATCAGTCCACAAACACACAACCACTCCCCTTCATCTGTAAGCAACTGACAACACGTCGCTCACACCACTCGCTTTACGTAACTCTAAGTTTTTTTTTTTCTCGTGGTGAGCGCTACGCGTTAGCCCCCGCCTTTCGGCAAAATTTCGTGGTAGGTATTCTTAAGTGTATTCTCTGTCTGTCTGTCTGTCTGTCTCTCTCTCTCTCTCTCTCTCTCTCTCTCTCTCTCTCTCTCTCTCTCTCTCTCTCTCTCAGGGGAATTGCCAGATGCCTCGTGACGGTGAGACTTCTTAACCTACCCTGACCTGATCTGAGTTACGTAAGGTCAGGATGTGTGTGTGTGTGTGTGTGTGTGTGTGTGTGTGTGTGTGTGTGTGTGCGTGTGTGTGTGTGTATGTGTTAAGTCACCAAGAAATCTTGCATTGTGGTGAGTACTTAAAAAAAAAACGCCTCGGCTTTAAAAAAAAATGTCAATTATAAACGAGCCAAGCTTCTCCAAGACGTCATGGGATGACTGAGATAAAGACGAAACAAAGACGTCAAAGAAAACGTGGAAGATTTTAAACGGTTATGTTCTTCAGGCAGGTCGCCAGCTAGACGATGGAGTGTTTGTGTTTCATTAATCCTTGATAACATGAGGAATTTACGACTTGTATGATCATGCCTGAGAGAGAGAGAGAGAGAGAGAGAGAGAGAGAGAGAGAGAGAGAGAGAGAGAGAGAGAGAGAGAGAGAGAGAGGAAACTATTGTCAATTATATTCTTCGCAATTCTTCACCTGAATTTACGAAATTAGTTTCCGAGCAACGCCATTCTGTAGAACTCTCATGAAAAAAAAAGATATATTCCTAGAAATTTACTGAATTTACGGTAAACGGAAAACTGTAAAAAAAAAAAAAAAAAAACCAGGAGGGACAATTCCTGTCTTGCCTCACAGCCACAGCGAGATGGATCAATTGAGCCGAGGCGCAATGCACGTAGTTCCTGGAATTAAAAACACTCCTCAAGTTCTTGGAGCCTAGTGCGTCATATACCATGGAATTTACTAGCGGGTTTCCACCATTATTCTTCCCAGGACGCTCGCCGACCAGCTAGCTGGCGGGAGTGGAAGTGACGTAAGGAGGGACAGACTGAATAGTGATCCCTACGGCCACCAGAGGGATTCCAGCATCACTTAACTTACCATTATAATGACGTGGAGTTTCCCCCTCTTACAAACTTCTCAGATCTATAATTTTGTTTACAATTATTCCTATATTTGATCTGTTATAGAAGCCGTAATAGAATGTTATGATATCAACAGATATCAAAGATAGCTTACAAAATGCAGCCTCATTCTTGAGCATAGCTAAACCTGTATCATAGCGGCTATCACATCTATATACGAAATTCCCAAACTCATGTGAAGGGTTTCTATATCAGTGTATACTGTGTTTGATTTTGTAAACACCAGCTCTATGTGATAGTTTCCACGTTTATTATATACGCCTAACTTACACATTTTCTAAACTGTTTAGATGCTATCACGAACGATTTACATAATCCTAGGAACAATTACCACATCTACATATACATCACATGGAGAGTCTATGTTTACATTACAATATTTCTACAGTTATAGAACACCTTAGAGAACTACAGTATAGAACACTTTAGAGAACTACAGTATAGAACACTTTAGAGAACTACAGTATAGAACACCTTAGAGAACTACAGTATAGAACACTTTAGAGAACTACAGTATAGAACACCTTAGAGAACTACAGTATAGAACACTTTAGAGAACTACAGTATAGAACACCTTAGAGAACTACAGTATAGAACACTTTAGAGAACTACAGTATAGAACACCTTAGAGAACTACAGTATAGAACACTTTAGAGAACTACAGTATAGAACACCTTAGAGAACTACAGTATAGAACACCTTAGAGAACTACAGTATAGAACACTTTAGAGAACTACAGTTATAGAACACCTTAGAGAACTACAGTATAGAACACTTTAGAGAACTACAGTATAGAACACTTTAGAGAACTACAGTATAGAACACTTTAGAGAACTACAGTATAGAACACCTTAGAGAACTACAGTATAGAACACCTTAGAGAACTACAGTATAGAACACCTTAGAGAACTACAGTATAGAACACCTTAGAGAACTACAGTATAGAACACTTTAGAGAACTACAGTATAGAACACCTTAGAGAACTACAGTATAGAACACCTTAGAGAACTACAGTATAGAACACTTTAGAGAACTACAGTATAGAACACCTTAGAGAACTACAGTATAGAACACCTTAGAGAACTACAGTATAGAACACCTTAGAGAACTACAGTATAGAACACCTTAGAGAACTACAGTATAGAACACCTTAGAGAACTACAGTATAGAACACTTTAGAGAACTACAGTATAGAACACTTTAGAGAACTACAGTATAGAACACTTTAGAGAACTACAGTTATAGAACACCTTAGAGAACTACAGTATAGAACACTTTAGAGAACTACAGTATAGAACACCTTAGAGAACTACAGTATAGAACACCTTAGAGAACTACAGTATAGAACACTTTAGAGAACTACAGTATAGAACACTTTAGAGAACTACAGTATAGAACACTTTAGAGAACTACAGTATAGAACACTTTAGAGAACTACAGTATAGAACACCTTAGAGAACTACAGTATAGAACACTTTAGAGAACTACAGTATAGAACACTTTAGAGAACTACAGTATAGAACACTTTAGAGAACTACAGTATAGAACACTTTAGAGAACTACAGTATAGAACACCTTAGAGAACTACAGTATAGAACACCTTAGAGAACTACAGTATAGAACACCTTAGAGAACTACAGTATAGAACACTTTAGAGAACTACAGTATAGAACACCTTAGAGAACTACAGTATAGAACACTTTAGAGAACTACAGTATAGAACACCTTAGAGAACTACAGTATAGAACACCTTAGAGAACTACAGTATAGAACACTTTAGAGAACTACAGTATAGAACACCTTAGAGAACTACAGTATAGAACACCTTAGAGAACTACAGTATAGAACACTTTAGAGAACTACAGTATAGAACACCTTAGAGAACTACAGTATAGAACACCTTAGAGAACTACAGTATAGAACACCTTAGAGAACTACAGTATAGAACACCTTAGAGAACTACAGTATAGAACACCTTAGAGAACTACAGTATAGAACACCTTAGAGAACTACAGTATAGAACACTTTAGAGAACTACAGTTATAGAACACCTTAGAGAACTACAGTATAGAACACCTTAGAGAACTACAGTATAGAACACCTTAGAGAACTACAGTATAGAACACCTTAGAGAACTACAGTATAGAACACCTTAGAGAACTACAGTATAGAACACCTTAGAGAACTACAGTATAGAACACTTTAGAGAACTACAGTATAGAACACTTTAGAGAACTACAGTATAGAACACTTTAGAGAACTACAGTATAGAACACTTTAGAGAACTACAGTTATAGAACACCTTAGAGAACTACAGTATAGAACACCTTAGAGAACTACAGTATAGAACACCTTAGAGAACTACAGTATAGAACACTTTAGAGAACTACAGTATAGAACACCTTAGAGAACTACAGTATAGAACACTTTAGAGAACTACAGTATAGAACACTTTAGAGAACTACAGTATAGAACACTTTAGAGAACTACAGTATAGAACACTTTAGAGAACTACAGTTATAGAACACCTTAGAGAACTACAATACAGAACACTTTAGAGAACTACAGTATAGAACACCTTAGAGAACTACAATACAGAACACTTTAGAGAACTACAGTATAGAACACCTTAGAGAACTACAGTATAGAACACCTTAGAGAACTTACAGTATAGAACACTTTAGAGAACTACAGTATAGAACACCTTAGAGAACTACAGTTATAGAACACCTTAGAGAACTACAGTATAGAACACTTTAGAGAACTACAGTATAGAACACCTTAGAGAACTACAGTATAGAACACTTTAGAGAACTACAGTATAGAACACCTTAGAGAACTACAGTATAGAACACTTTAGAGAACTACAGTATAGAACACTTTAGAGAACTACAGTATAGAACACCTTAGAGAACTACAGTATAGAACACCTTAGAGAACTACAGTTATAGAACACCTTAGAGAACTACAGTATAGAACACTTTAGAGAACTACAGTATAGAACACTTTAGAGAACTACAGTATAGAACACCTTAGAGAACTACAGTATAGAACACTTTAGAGAACTACAGTATAGAACACCTTAGAGAACTACAGTATAGAACACCTTAGAGAACTACAGTATAGAACACCTTAGAGAACTACAGTATAGAACACTTTAGAGAACTACAGTATAGAACACCTTAGAGAACTACAGTATAGAACACCTTAGAGAACTACAGTATAGAACACCTTAGAGAACTACAGTATAGAACACTTTAGAGAACTACAGTATAGAACACCTTAGAGAACTACAGTATAGAACACTTTAGAGAACTACAGTATAGAACACCTTAGAGAACTACAGTATAGAACACCTTAGAGAACTACAGTATAGAACACCTTAGAGAACTACAGTATAGAACACCTTAGAGAACTACAGTATAGAACACCTTAGAGAACTACAGTATAGAACACCTTAGAGAACTACAGTATAGAACACCTTAGAGAACTACAGTATAGAACACCTTAGAGAACTACAGTATAGAACACCTTAGAGAACTACAGTATAGAACACTTTAGAGAACTACAGTATAGAACACTTTAGAGAACTACAGTATAGAACACTTTAGAGAACTACAGTATAGAACACTTTAGAGAACTACAGTATAGAACACTTTAGAGAACTACAGTATAGAACACTTTAGAGAACTACAGTATAGAACACTTTAGAGAACTACAGTATAGAACACTTTAGAGAACTACAGTATAGAACACTTTAGAGAACTACAGTATAGAACACTTTAGAGAACTACAGTATAGAACACTTTAGAGAACTACAGTATAGAACACCTTAGAGAACTACAGTATAGAACACCTTAGAGAACTACAGTATAGAACACTTTAGAGAACTACAGTATAGAACACTTTAGAGAACTACAGTTATAGAACACCTTAGAGAACTACAGTATAGAACACCTTAGAGAACTACAGTATAGAACACCTTAGAGAACTACAGTATAGAACACTTTAGAGAACTACAGTATAGAACACTTTAGAGAACTACAGTATAGAACACTTTAGAGAACTACAGTATAGAACACTTTAGAGAACTACAGTATAGAACACCTTAGAGAACTACAGTTATAGAACACCTTAGAGAACTACAGTATAGAACACTTTAGAGAACTACAGTATAGAACACCTTAGAGAACTACAGTATAGAACACCTTAGAGAACTACAGTTATAGAACACCTTAGAGAACTACAGTATAGAACACTTTAGAGAACTACAGTATAGAACACCTTAGAGAACTACAGTATAGAACACCTTAGAGAACTACAGTATAGAACACTTTAGAGAACTACAGTATAGAACACCTTAGAGAACTACAGTATAGAACACCTTAGAGAACTACAATACAGAACACTTTAGAGAACTACAGTATAGAACACTTTAGAGAACTACAGTTATAGAACACCTTAGAGAACTACAGTATAGAACACTTTAGAGAACTACAGTATAGAACACTTTAGAGAACTACAGTATAGAACACTTTAGAGAACTACAGTATAGAACACTTTAGAGAACTACAGTATAGAACACCTTAGAGAACTACAGTATAGAACACTTTAGAGAACTACAGTATAGAACACTTTAGAGAACTACAGTATAGAACACTTTAGAGAACTACAGTATAGAACACTTTAGAGAACTACAGTATAGAACACCTTAGAGAACTACAGTATAGAACACCTTAGAGAACTACAGTATAGAACACCTTAGAGAACTACAGTATAGAACACTTTAGAGAACTACAGTATAGAACACTTTAGAGAACTACAGTATAGAACACCTTAGAGAACTACAGTATAGAACACCTTAGAGAACTACAGTATAGAACACCTTAGAGAACTACAGTATAGAACACCTTAGAGAACTACAGTATAGAACACTTTAGAGAACTACAGTATAGAACACCTTAGAGAACTACAGTATAGAACACTTTAGAGAACTACAGTATAGAACACTTTAGAGAACTACAGTATAGAACACTTTAGAGAACTACAGTATAGAACACCTTAGAGAACTACAGTATAGAACACTTTAGAGAACTACAGTATAGAACACCTTAGAGAACTACAGTATAGAACACTTTAGAGAACTACAGTATAGAACACCTTAGAGAACTACAGTATAGAACACTTTAGAGAACTACAGTATAGAACACTTTAGAGAACTACAGTATAGAACACCTTAGAGAACTACAGTATAGAACACTTTAGAGAACTACAGTATAGAACACTTTAGAGAACTACAGTATAGAACACTTTAGAGAACTACAGTATAGAACACTTTAGAGAACTACAGTATAGAACACCTTAGAGAACTACAGTATAGAACACTTTAGAGAACTACAGTATAGAACACCTTAGAGAACTACAGTATAGAACACTTTAGAGAACTACAGTATAGAACACTTTAGAGAACTACAGTATAGAACACTTTAGAGAACTACAGTATAGAACACCTTAGAGAACTACAGTATAGAACACCTTAGAGAACTACAATACAGAACACTTTAGAGAACTACAGTTATAGAACACCTTAGAGAACTACAGTATAGAACACCTTAGAGAACTACAGTATAGAACACCTTAGAGAACTACAGTATAGAACACTTTAGAGAACTACAGTATAGAACACTTTAGAGAACTACAGTATAGAACACTTTAGAGAACTACAGTATAGAACACCTTAGAGAACTACAGTATAGAACACTTTAGAGAACTACAGTATAGAACACCTTAGAGAACTACAGTATAGAACACCTTAGAGAACTACAGTATAGAACACTTTAGAGAACTACAGTATAGAACACTTTAGAGAACTACAGTATAGAACACCTTAGAGAACTACAGTATAGAACACTTTAGAGAACTACAGTATAGAACACTTTAGAGAACTACAGTATAGAACACCTTAGAGAACTACAGTATAGAACACCTTAGAGAACTACAGTATAGAACACCTTAGAGAACTACAGTATAGAACACCTTAGAGAACTACAGTATAGAACACTTTAGAGAACTACAGTATAGAACACTTTAGAGAACTACAGTATAGAACACTTTAGAGAACTACAGTATAGAACACTTTAGAGAACTACAGTATAGAACACTTTAGAGAACTACAGTATAGAACACCTTAGAGAACTACAGTATAGAACACCTTAGAGAACTACAGTATAGAACACCTTAGAGAACTACAGTATAGAACACCTTAGAGAACTACAGTATAGAACACCTTAGAGAACTACAGTATAGAACACCTTAGAGAACTACAGTATAGAACACTTTAGAGAACTACAGTATAGAACACCTTAGAGAACTACAGTATAGAACACCTTAGAGAACTACAGTATAGAACACCTTAGAGAACTACAGTATAGAACACCTTAGAGAACTACAGTATAGAACACCTTAGAGAACTACAGTATAGAACACCTTAGAGAACTACAGTATAGAACACTTTAGAGAACTACAGTATAGAACACTTTAGAGAACTACAGTATAGAACACTTTAGAGAACTACAGTATAGAACACTTTAGAGAACTACAGTATAGAACACCTTAGAGAACTACAGTATAGAACACCTTAGAGAACTACAGTATAGAACACCTTAGAGAACTACAGTATAGAACACCTTAGAGAACTACAGTATAGAACACCTTAGAGAACTACAGTATAGAACACCTTAGAGAACTACAGTATAGAACACCTTAGAGAACTACAGTATAGAACACCTTAGAGAACTACAGTATAGAACACCTTAGAGAACTACAGTACAGAACACTTTAGATTACTAGAGTATAGATCACTTTAGAGAAATATAGTAGAGAAAACTTTAGGGAACTACAATACAGAACACTTTAAGGAACTACAGTATAGAACACCTTAGAGAACTACAATACAGAACACTTTAGAGAACTACAGTATAGAACACCTTAGAGAACTACAGTATAGAACACCTTAGAGAACTACAGTATAGAACACTTTAGAGAACTACAGTATAGAACACCTTAGAGAACTACAGTATAGAACACCTTAGAGAACTACAGTATAAACATTACCGGGGCGTAAGCAAGTTAAAGACCACAATCCTCTCTCTCTCTCTCTCTCTCTCAGGGAAAGATAAAGAGAACACTCCAGGAGCAGCTGACAGTAGAGTACACGCCCAAAGTCTGGGTCAAGCCTGCAGTTCAGGGAGGAAAGTCCGAGGTGGAGGCGACGCCGTATTGAATGATGAGCCAGTGGGATCGCTCGTGACGTCACGCTCACGTCAGCGTTCCTGATGACATCACAGAATCCTATGACGTCATCCCCGTTCCACGTCACCAAGCAGCAAGAGGTTAAGTTTGCACCTCAGTGGAGAGAGAGAGAAAAAAAAAGAAATCCTCGACGCGACGCGAGTGTGTGTGTGTTGCAGGGAACGAGTGAGCCAGACAACCGTCAGGAGACATGAATATTGACAAACACAGACACACACACACACGCACACACACACACACACACACACACACACACAGGACTGGTGGTGGCATCTGGCTACTGCCGACTCTGGCGGTGGGGAGGGAGGGAGGGAAGGAACAGGACCCACCTCTCATCCGTCATCTGTAAGCACTCCGTCACAACAGCTCTTCCTTGTAATGGTAGAATCCGGGATCCACGGAGAAAAAAACATATGAAGGCCAGGGGTAGTGGGAGAAGTGGGAGAAGTGGGGGGGTAAGGAGACTAGGGACCTGGGCGTGGGGGAGGGTCCTGTGTGTGTGTGGGAGGAGGGTGGGAGTGGGTGAAGGATAGGGGGAGGTTGGAGTCTATGAATGAACGGGATGAGTAATGGGTCGGGACGATTATGAATGAGTCTGTAGTATATAGGGTAAGGGGCTGTATGGGAGGTTGTAGAGATGGTGTGTGTGTGTGTGTGTGTGTGTGTGTGTGTGTGTGTGTGTGTGTGTGTGGGCGGCGACTGGTGGTGACAATGGGAAGTCACTTGCGAGGGCGTTCGGCAGTGAAACAGAGGGGCATGGGATCTCCCTGGCACTGTATAGGAATAAGTTGTGGATTGTATGTGTGTGTGTGTGTGTGTGTGTGAGAGAGAGAGAGAGAGAGAGAGAGAGAGAGAGAGAGAGAGAGAGAGAGAGAGAGAGAGAGAGAGAGAGAGAGAGAGAGAGAGAGAGAGAGACCGAGTTGTGAAGAAAAAAGGAAATAACAATCGAGACGGAAAATGGAAAAAAAAAATCATATAAGAGGAAGGGAGGAATCTCTCTAAATAGATCAGTTAAGGGGGTGGATGTGAAAGAGATCAGTTGAGGGAGTGGATGTGAAAGAGACAGTTAAGGGAGTCGGTATGAAAGAGATAGCTAAGGGGGTAGGTTGTGAATGAAACAGCCCAAGGGGGAGTTGTGGATGAAACAGCCCAAGAGGGAGTTGTGAACGAAACAGCTGAGTGGTGCTTAACAACACCTAAGAGGCTGCTATGAATGAAACAGAAGACGGGTAGTTGTGAAAGAAACATCTGAGGGTCTGCTGTGAATGAGATACCGCAACGGTGATTACAATTACCCGAAAATGAAAGCATAGAAAAAAGGAGAACGCAAAGATAGAGCAGCTGTGAATGAAACAGTAGATAAGCGGTTATGAATCACGCAGTAGAGAAGCGGTTGTATAAAACAGAAGGCAGAGGACTGGTTATGAATAAGCCATTTGCTGGAGTAGTTTGTGAATGAGGCAGTGGATAAATGGGTGTGAATGAGGTGATGTAGGAACGCGAAGAGAATGAGAGTGAAAGGGTGGAAAAGTGTGAGTGTGTGTGTGTGTGTGTGTGTGTGTGTGTGTGTGTGTGTGTGTAACGTGAGTCAGAGTACAGTACATGTGGGGTACAGTTATCTCGGGGTGGGGGTCCGCTGCGTGCCGGAAATTGTAACTGATACGAGCCACACATGTGTCTGGCGCGTCCCCGAGATGCGTCTGTAAGTGGTCCAGCCCCGAGTGTAGGAGGAGGAGGAGGAGGAGGAGGAGGAGGAGGAGGAGGAAGTGAAGGAGGAGGAGGAATGAGAAGAAAAGGAAAGGAACTGAAGGAAGAGGAGAGACAGTAAAGGGATGGTCATGATAATGATGATGAGTGTACAAGAAGGGAAAACGTCATAGCTCCCCCAATGACACATATACCAGGGGAGGAGGAGGAGGAAGAGGAGGAGGAAGAGGAGGAGGAGGAGGAGGAGGAGGAAGAGGAGGAGGAGGATGAGGAGGAGGAACAGGGATGATGAAGACAGAGAAACGATGGAAGAGAAAGAAGAAAAAGAAACATAATTGAAAAAACAGAGAGAGATGAGCGAACTTCCAGCAGTTGGTTATGTGCTGTCTGAGATTCAACAAACCTCGTTCTCTCCCAACTTCTCACTTTCCCACCCCTGCTCACATCGGCCTCTCCCCGACCTGACACTTTCCCTCCCCTGCTCACCCCAATCTCTCGCCAACCTCACCACATTTGCCTCCCCCTCCTTCCTTTCCACCCCAACATACACCTCTCCTGTTGCTACTTTTAAAACCATATGTCACCAGTCTCCCAAGACACACTCCCTCGTTACCTATACTCACCCAAAAGGTCTCTCCTTCGTCAGGAGTTCCAGGGGCCGTCCTAAACGACATCCGGTACCATTCTAGGTCCTTCCTCCGTCAGGAGTTCCAGGAGCCGTCCTAAGCGACATCCAGCACCATTCTAGGTCCTCCCTTCGTCAGGAGTTCCAGGGGCCGTCCTCGGCGATCTCCAGTACCATCCTAGGAAGCGGACAATGTTCCAGAGGAGGAGAGCCTCTTGTTGATTGAATCTGGCGTAAATAATCACCCCTGGGATCTCATTGCTTACACCCAAGACGCCCTTAATCTGCCACCCCGCTTGGCCCGTCCTCCACACACACACACACACACACACACACACACACACACACACACACACACACACACGAAAGGGGAGAGAGAAATATCCGGTGGGCAAAGATTCCACACATCAACGTCCGTCTTATTAGCCGATGATATGTCTCTCGTCGACGCCCTCCGCCTCTTGTGGGCGGCGGGAGAACATGACCTTCGCTCGCAGTGTGGGGGCCGAAGCGGTAGCACAGTCGTGCCCTTGTGTGGAATGAACCAACAGCGTACCCTTGTGTGGAATGGACCAGCGGGATAATACCATCCTTGTGTGGAATGGACAAACATATTCTACATGGAAGAAAAACAAAAACGTTTCAAAACGCCACCATCATGTGGAATGTGCCTACATGTCCTAGTTGAAACGAAGCAACATAACTCTTATCACTAGGTGGAATGTGGCAACATATGTGCTGGCAGTAGATGTGTGACATACCCTTGTGTAAAGAACATGAATAACAACAACATATCCTTGTGCAAATAACAAAAACATAACTGCAGACAAAATCACCCTTACAGAGAGCTTCTTAATGTAAACTTGATTCCTCTGTTATTATATGATGGAAATTACACTGTGTTACTCTAGCACCGCCGGGCTCAAGGTGTTCAAGTAGTAAAAGACGTTCCCTCCCAAAAACACACAAAAAACTTTTATTACCAAAGTTCACTTTATTTCCATCTAGTAAAAAAAAAAAAAAACAATAAAAGGCCCAACTAAACATAACGTTCAGGGAATTAGCGAAAAAGTCAGAATATGGAAAGGAACTATTCCCGGTCTGTAAATATCATTACACAGGTAAAATCTAATATTTTGAAACTTTGTGCGAGTGTGTGAATGTGAATTTTATCTATCCAAAAAAAAAAAGGGGGAGGGGGGGGAGCGTTCGTCAGCTGAATGAACCAATTCAGTGGGTTTTGTACCGAATTCGCTGGTCTAATACCATTCGTTGTTCTGAGCTCAGTGCGATGGCACGAATGAGGGGGCTGCTGTGACGAATGAGAGGGCTGCTGTGACGAATGAGAGGGCTGCTGTGACGAATGAGAGGGCTGCTGTGACGAATGAGAGGGCTGCTGTGACGAATGAGGGGGCTGCTGCTACGAATGAGAGGGCTGCTGTGACGAATGAGAGGGCTGCTGTGACGAATGAGAGGGCTGCTGTGACGAATGAGGGGGCTGCTGCTACGAATGAGGGGGCTGCTGTGACGAATGAGAGGGCTGCTGTGACGAATGAGGGGGGGCTGCTGTGACGAATGAGAGGGGGCTGCTGTGACAAATGAGGTGGCGATGCTGTGACGAATGAGGGGGCTGCTGTTAGAAAAAAAAAATAAGCCGAGATTAAGAAATGCTTTAGGACGTTCCCATTGTCCTTAAACTCGGCAAGAAGTCCAATAACATCACGAGCTGTGTGACGACTGGTGACAGCGGACGAGGAGGAGGAGGAAGAAGAAGAAGAAGAAGAAGAAGAAGAAGAAGAAGAAGAAGAAGAAGAAGAAGAAAAGAAATAAAAGAAGGAAAGAAAGAAAGAAAGAAAGAAAGAAAGAAAGAAAGAAGAAGAAGAAGAAGAAGAAGAAGAAGAAGAAGAAGAAGAAAAGGAAGAAGGAGAAGAAGAAGAAGAAGAAGAAGAAGAAGAAGAAGAAGAAGAAGAAGAAGAAGGAGAAGAGGATGATGATGAAGAAGAAGAAGAAGAAGAAGAAGAAGAAGAAGAAGAAGAAGAAGAAGGAGAAGAGGATGATGATGAAGAAGAAGAAGAAGAAGAAGAAGAAGAAGAAGAAGAAGAAGAAGAAGAAGAAGAAGAAGAAGAGAAAGTCACAGTGACTCGTTTTCATAACATTTTTCCTTTTTGTTCTTCAACACAGTCTTAGAGGGATTGGACTGAGAACATGTTCTTTTGTGCTGGTCTGGCAATGACCTTATTTTCAAATCTTACGTTTTTCTCATTCCCTCTTGACCTCAGCTCACACTCGAGTGAGATTATCTTATAATGAAAGATGCTGGTTATTAAACGTCCGATGGTAAAGTCATTTTCCAGAATTCTCCTGATTGCTTGAAGAGCAGTTCACTTTATGACCCTTGAGCACGACGGTACGACCCTTGAGCACGACGTTACGACCCTTGGTCACGACGGTACGACCCTTGAGCACGATGATACGACCCTTGGTCACGACGGTATGACCCTTCAGCATGACGTAACGACCCTTGGGCATGACGGTACGACCACTGGGTATGATGGCCTGCATGACCTTTGACCTCATACCTTCTTAAAAGTCAGGTTAAAAGGCCAGGCCCATCATACCCTAGGGTCGTACCCGTTGAACTCAAACGTTGCCTCGCTGTGTCCTGGGGCCGCACCGTCGTGCTCAAGGGTCGTACCGTCGTGCTCAAGGGTCGTACCGTCGTGCTCAAGGGTCGTATCGTCGTACTCAAGGGTTCGTACCGTGGTGCTAATAGGTCGCACTGTCGTCATAACGGGTCGTAACCTCGTGCTCAAATTTCAGACCATAGACCTCAAGGCTCAAACCGTCGTGCTCAAGGTTCAAACCGCCGTGCTATAGGGTCGTAGAAAGGCATAATAGTCTCGTACCGCTTTAAAGAAAAGGATCGAACCGTCTTATCAAGAAGCTCAAAGGCATTAAATCTCATTCGCTTCCGACTGAGTACTGATAGATGCTAATCTTTCTTTTTTTTCTCTCTCTCTCCTCCTCAGCTTCACCACCTCATCAACATTACATGACCACGAACTTCGATTCGTCTTGTAAATCTCTCACGTCATTTTGACCTAATAAGAGGGACTCTGAACCTAAAGTAGAATCTTGTCAGATTTTTACATTCAGAATCTCTGACGATAACAGAGCACTTGATTATGACATGAACGTAACACGGAAGAAGAATGGAAATGTGTAGAAGAAAAAAAGAAATGAAAGAGCGAGTTCCGCTAAGTGCCAGTGGCAAATGGACATTTCACCCCCACTTTCCCTTTGCTTCCCAGCTGCTGCTGCTGCTACCACACTACCCCTACCACACAGTCACCTGCCCATCACGTACCCCTTCCCAGGCTAATGTACCCCTTTCCAGCCACGTACGTCTGGTTAAGATCCCCTCCCTAACCACGTACGTCTGGCTATGGTCCTCCTTCTAGCCACGCACATCTGGCTATGGTCCTCCTTCCAGTCACGCACGTCTGACTATGGTCCTCCTTCTAGCCACGCACATCTGGCTATGGTCCTCCTTCCAGTCACGCACGTCTGACTATGGTCCTCCTTCCAGCCACGTACGTCTGGCTATGATCCTCCTTCCAGCCACGCATGTCTGGCTATGGTCCCTATTTCAAACAGGCTCTGGCAGCACAGACCCCTTTCACAAGGGTCTGCCAACAAACATCTTACCATACAGGCCTACCTAAAGACCCTTTGCTCGTTACGTCTCCCCACAGAGACCTCCTCTGAAAGAATAAGTTATGTCCACAGACCACGTTCCCCATCCTCTCCCCTCCCCCCCCCCCTTGACAGTTAGGGGTGTCCACAGACCACCCCCACCACACCAGGTCTGTCCACAGACACCTGTGCCAGCCAGACAGACTCTCCCACGTCTGCCCCCCCCTCCTCCCCTTCCCCCCTCCCAATAACCCACGTCCCCCCCCCCCCAAAGGGTCACGTCTTGACACTATCTTGGCCCGCGAGGTCAATCCTGGACGACATCCCGTCTTCTGTATGACAGTTTTCCTCCCTCCCCCCAGACTGCCATCTGCTGCACTCTGCCAGATTGGTCATTCGAGCGACACCAAGGGGGTGGGGGGGGGAGGGGGGAGGAGGTCTGTTAACTGGTACGAAGGGAGAGAGAGAGAGAGAGAGAGAGAGAGAGAGAGAGAGAGAGAGAGAGAGAGAGAGAGAGAGAGAGAGAGAGAGAGAATGACAAGATAGACATGCAGAAAGCGAGATCCACGGAGAGAGAGAGAGAGAGAGAGAGAGAGAGAGAGAGAGAGAGAGAGAGAGAGAGAGAGAGAGAGAGAGAATGACATGAGACAGACATGCAGAGAGCGAGATCCACGAAGAGACAGATGAAAGACGAGACTTATAACAACAAAGAGATCATTCGAAGATACACACACACACGGCACATAGAGAAACAAAAAAAAAAAAAAAACGTCATACGGAACCTAGGCAATGAACGCCACCCAGTAAAAACCTCCCCAACCACAAACCACCACAATAACCACCATAATCGAGGGCCCAACCTTCCCCCCTCCACAAAAACACCCACTACTATAACCGATGTCTTCCCCTCTCCACTAACCCAACACACAAGCAATTCCAGATTACTACAGGTCGGAGGCGTCTCTACCGACGCGAACTGGAACTAATAGTGATACGGTACAGAAAAAGAAAACATAAGAGTCAAATAAAAATAACATAAAATGACATAAACCTCTTCAAATCAGTTATGATAAAAACTTGAAAAGATTTATACACTACGAACAATAATGTGAGGAAGCCGATGGTGAACGAAATAGATAAAGAATAGAATAGTTCCGCTCTGTACTACACAGCCAAGAAATAAATCCTGTTTTATTCCGTTTCTTCACAATGGGGGAAGAAAATAATAAATAGATGTAGACTTTCCCGAAGAAACGGAATAAGACCCCCGGCCTCCCAAGCAGGGGACGACAGAAGCATAAACAAGCGATAAATACAGGTCAAACAAGTGACACACACACACACACACACGCACACACACACACACGCACACACACACACACGCACACACACATACAACAAACACACACACGCGCGCGCGCGTCACCCGCATGCCTCCAGCTGCGTGTAGGAAATTCGCTGATACTGTGATGGCAACAGTATATCCTGCCATACACCGTAATGGGCGTAATGACGTG
>NC_092256.1:16746888-16761888 GCF_036320965.1 Panulirus ornatus | reverse complement strand
AAAAAAGATAGGGAATGAAGGAAATAATAAAAGGAAGTTCAACAGGAAGAGAGTGGGATGAGAGGTGAGGAAGTTGACGAATACAAAGAATGAATGAGGAGGCTCCTGGGTAAGCCAGGTGATTCAGTGGGAAAACTGAAGGTGGAAGATGAACTGGGGAAAGAGACTGAAATTGGGGAAAGGGACTGAAATTGTGGAAGGGACAAATTGGGGAGGGGAATGAATTGGGGGGGAAAAATTGTGAATGGAATTTTAGGGGAAACCCCCAAAGAAACATTTATAAATAAGTTTTTTGGAGGCCCAAAAAACATAAAAAAAAAAATTCCAAAAAAAAAGTTTTTCAATCGATCAATGCGATTAGAGGAGGAATAAAAAAAAAAAATGGAAATGCAAGTTGAAGCAGGGGGTCCCAGATTGGGGGAACAACAGTTAGAAGGAATAGGAAAAAGGAAGGGGTTAAGAAAGAGGAGGGGGGAAAAATTGTGGGAAACAAACAGTGTGGGGCAGGAAGAAGGGGGAAAAAAAGGGGGGAAAAGGAAAGGTGGTTGGTTGGTAAAAGTGGGGGAGGAAAGGGGGGGGGAAGTTGTGTCGGGTCGGGGGGGTAGGCTGGGGGGGGGGCGGGGTTGCCGGGTGGGGATGGCCGGGGGTGGGGGGGTGCGTTGCGTGGTGAATTGGTGGAGTGTTGCAAGGTCCGGAACTGTAATGTAGTGAGCACGATCTTCTCTACGTCTCTTTTCTCTGTTCTTATTTCTTTTTAGGTGAAGGTCAACACTAATGTTAATTTTAGTTACAATTCATGCTATCCTTATTCTTTTCTCTTAAGTCTGTCATTTCCTCAGGAAAGAATGCAGAGGTAGGTGACGAGTGAAGAGGAGGTATGGATGGAAGACCAGAAGTGGAGGGATGATGAATGAGTGAGGCGGCCGCCTTACGGTCTCAATTTAACAGGTGGAAGTAGTTGTTTGTTGTGGTTGAACAAGTGGAAGCAGTTGTGGGAGGGAGGAGAGGTGGCTCTGGTGGTTTCTCGGAGGTGGTTGTGAGAGTCAAGGGGAGAGTGAATGGGGGGGCAAGAGAGACATTGCGGTGATTGTTGCTCCAGTTGTAATCATAAACCAGTTTTACAAAACACAAAACTTACCTATAAACCACCAAGGATGAAGGCACGAGACAATAACCAGCTAAAAAATCCATAAACACATTAACTGATCCATAAATAGGTCAAAATACTTCATTCCCTTTAGCGAGACCGGAATCCATAAAACATTGCAAATAAATAACTGCAACTTAACCAAACACTAACACGTAAAATTTTACACGGGACCTATAAAGATATAAGCAAAAAACAAAAATGCAGCTACTGGATTATTACAATGTTAAATGAACTGTAATTACGAAGCACAGTTTCTTTTCAGGGACGGAGAGAGGTATTTAAAAAATAAAAAAAAAATAAAAAAAAAAAAAAAATTAAAAAATCTGCTTTGTAATTATTTATTTTTTATTTTGCAGAATCGTGAACAGAGGAACACAATTTGTATAACAAAAACGGGAAGAACACCATATTCTAGAGGAGATGTCTGACATACGAGGATGATCAGGTCATGTTACAGTAATACAGTAGTCACAGTCTGTGAAGAGTAGCTGGATCAAGAGAGGTCGGGGCTGGGCGCCTGGGGTGATCTCCAGGTGGCGCTTTCTGGGTGTAGAGATCCCACCTACCCCCAGACAAACCATCCACCCGATCTTCATATCTTTCTCTCCCTCTTAAGTGTGAAGTCCTCCTATGCTAGGTCCCCTATATTTGTCATTAAATCACGTCTGCCGCTTGGTTCTCGTTCTCGTCTCTCTTCTCTTCTCATCCTTCTCTCTCTCTCTTCTTCTACTCTTCTCTTTCCCTTCCATCTCTTTCTCTCTCTCTCTCTCTCTCATTCTCGCCCACTTACTAGCCTCCACCCCCCCCCTTTAATTAATATCTCCCTACCCAAGTTCGGGACGGCGGTGGCCCCACCCCCCCCATCTCACCTCCCAGGCATAAAATCAAGCGACCAAATAATATCACTATATAAATACCGTGGATCGTTGCAAAAGACGGTGAATACTTTTTATCAGGTTCTAGACTTACCTTCGCTAATCGTCTAACCCATATGCCAATACCCATATATTAAAAAGGTAGTTAGACCAGAAAAGAACACACAAGGCTGGGCACACAAACTATAGGAGAGACTTTGTCTACATTGTATACAACTTAAGCAATAATAAAAATCTAAAATAAATAAAATATATAACTATATATATATAAATATATATATAAAAAGAATGCTCACACTATCACCATCAAACTCAACAAGAATTTACCAACAAAAACAAGATAAGTGAAGGGAACAATCAAAGATCCACAAAACTCCAATGTAAGCGGAAAAAGAAAACGACCCTGGGGGAAAGAGGGGAGGGATGGGATAAGGTTTAGGCAGAAGACATGGGACGGTGTTGCTGGATTAGCAGATCATCACCTACATCCACCAACCTCTCCTTCACTACCACAACACACAACGCCAATCTAACCACAATCCTCACCACCTCACACACACCACAACACACCAACCTCTCTAAAAATCACAACACGCCACGTCCACCTACCAGCCACTTAAAGCCCACCACCCCTACAACACGAAAAACAATAACAAACATGAACAACCCCCAAACGCCATGTGACAAAACATCAAGTAACAAGAAACAACAAAACAAAAAAAAAAAAAAAAAAAACAAACCCAAAAAACAAAACAGCCATCCAAAACAAAACACAAAAAACAACTACATATACTAAACATGACAACAAAAAACCACAACCGATCATTTCTAAGGGGACGGAAAAACACCACCAAACAAAGAACATACAAGAAAGCCAAAAAAACCCCAACACAACACAACGAAACAAAAACCCCATGCCCCCCCTCAACCCCTCCCCCCACCTACCCGACTTTTCTCACGATCGATACATTCTAATTCCTGAAACCAAACCCCCAACCTACAACATCCACACACCCTACCCATAACAACAGATCCAACGCAACCACCAACAACAAACAAACTAACTAACAAAAACAACAAACCAACTAAACAACAAACAACAACAACTTCCCGATGTGTTCAACCTGAACCACCCCCCCTGCACACACCATCCCCCTCCCAACACCCCCCTATGTCTATGTGGGCCATCGTTGTTGTGGGGTGTAGATTTCCCCCTGTTATGGGAGTGACCTGAGATAGTCACCCCAACCCCCTCCTCACCAACCCCCTGACCAACCACATACAACATACCAGGAACAGAGACCCAACACGACGAACAACCAAACATAACACCCATACCCAGCCAGGTCCCATCTGCAAGCAAACAAACTTATGATAAGAAAGGGAAGTGAGGGGTAGTGAACAACACGAGAGAGCGATGAGAGAAGAGGAGAGAGAGAGAGGAGAAGAGAAGGTGAGTAGAGGAAGAGAGAGAGAGAGATAAGAGAGAGAGAGAGAGAGAGGTAGATAAAGAGTTAGATAGAAATAGAAAATAGATAGATAGAAAAGATATATAGATAAGATAGATAGGGTAGATAAGAGAGAGAGAGAATAGTTAGATGCTCTCTCTATCATGCTTCTCTCTATCTTCTCTCGCGCGCCTCCGTCTCTCTATCTCTATCATCTCTCTCTCTTCACATCCCCCCTCATATCCCCACCTTCACATCACTTTCTTACACCCACCTCCCCTAGCCACCCTTTGGTCTCTCCACGCCGCTGCTCAAACCCCGCCGAAAGGGCTTTGAAAACAGGGTCACCTTTGGAGGTGTGCTTGTTGCACCCCTCCCCCCTTTTCCCCGCCAGGCCCGGGGGGAAGGGCGATGCCCTTGGCGCAAGGGAACGCCAAAGGGGAGTGGCATGGGGAGCGCATTTGGGACGCATTGGGAGTTGCATGTGGAGGGGTAACCAACCTTACAGGGACTGTACCTCCTTCCTACCCTGGAGAGCGTGGAAACCCCCAACAGTTCCCCTGAAGCACCCCCCCCCAGACCGCTTGGCTTGTGCTTTGCCCTGAATGCCCGCTTACAAAAATCCAAACCCCCCCCAAGCCTGCCCCAGTGGCTCCACTGCTTGTACTGGGCTCCCCCCAATTTTCCTTTTACTTTTGTTTTTTGTCCCGCCCCCCCTGCTTGTAAGTCTTTAAGCGTATCCCTTCCCCCCCGTTTCCCGCCTTTTTTTTCCCCGATTGTGGAGCAAAATTTTTTTCCCGCACTTGTAAACTTGGGCGGCTTGTGCTTGTATTTTCCTGCCGTTGCTTGTATATGCTTGCATGCTCTTTCCAAAGTTCCCTTTTCTTTTCCCTTCTTTTGGGAAAAAAGTTTTCCCCCCTCCCCCTGCTCCTGCTCCTCTCCTTTATCGACTTTTTTCTTTTCCATGGGCTGTACGCTTGGGAAATTTTTCTTGTGTGGGGGATAAATATTTTCTTTTTATCGGGGCGTGTGTGTGTGTGTGTGCAATGTAATATCCTGCATTGTAATATGGAGTGCATGTGTCTTGCCTCATTCATTTGGTTTTTTTTTTCTTTCTTTCTGATTGTATTAAGGGGTGCAATGCTTTTAACCCCCTGGGACAGGCTGTATTTATTTTGAAAACAAACTTTCAATTCCTTTCCCTGAATCCGTCCTGCCCTTTTTAAATGGCGTGATCAAACTACGGACTTTGTAGAACAAAGTAATCTGTGGCCAATTTGTTTGATGGGTTTAAATGTACTTGGCTCAAAACCTCAATGCAAGGGGGCTTTTCCCAAAAAAATGCTTTGCTTTTACCACTTGCTGTACATTTTACAAGAGTCTTAAGGACCCTTTTTCCCAAACCGTGAGACCTTGGGGTTGTAAAGTAGCACCTTTTTACCACAACAGGGAGCTCTTTTTACCTGTGCTTGTTAAAAAAAACAAAAAATTCCCCCTAATAAATTGTACCAACCACATTGACCCACGTTTTTAGGGACATCAAAAAAATGTAATTTAATTTTCCTTTTTTTTTTCCTCATTAAATTTAAAAATCATCCCTTATCAGAAATTTGTAAGGGGGTGGTGACTCTTACCAAAAATACCTGTTTGGGTTTAAACCGGGTTTAAAAATTTCCCTTTTACCCCTTCTACCCTTCCCCTTTTTTCCCCCCCCCCCCACCTTCCCCCCACCTCCTTTCCTTCCTTTTTTTCCCCCCATTCCTTTTTCCTTTCTCAAAAAAAAAGACCCGGTTTAATAAACCCCAAAAGAGGCCAAAAATCCTTTCAAAAAAAAAAAAACTTTTGCTTTTAAAAATTTTTTCCCAAAAAAAAAATTTGGGAACTCTTTCCCCATTACTTTTTACCCAAATTAACCTCTCTCTCCCCCCTTTTCCTCTCCTCCCCCCCTCTCCTCTCATCTCCCCTCAACCCTCTCTCCCTCCCCTCCCCAAATTCACCCACCCCCGATTCTCCTCTCTTCCTTCCCCCCCTCTCCCCTCTCCCCCCTCATCCCCTACCCCCCCCCCCTCCGTGCCATTCCCCCACCCCCACCCCCCCCTCCTCTCTCCCTCCTCTCTCCTTCCTTCTCTCTCTCTCTTATCTTTCCTAGTCCGCATTTTAAAAAATTTTGGTGGCTTTTTAAAAAAAAATGGGGGAAAAGGGGGGGAGAGAAAAGGAGGGGAGGGAGGAGGAAGTTAGAAGAGAGAGGAGATTTCAAGAAAGGGAAGAGCGGAGGGAGGAGGGAGGAGAATGGGGGATGTTTTTTGAGAATTGGTTTGTGTGTTTGGTTGTGGAGTTTGTGGAATGTGTTGTTGAGGAGGTTGGTGAAGGTGTGTGGTTTTAAAAAAAACGCACTAGGGCCTAATTCCCGGGGTTTTTATAAAGGGAAAATCTAAAGCCCTTTAAAAGACCCTGGTCATAAGACCCAATCGAGGCAATTCCTCCCTGCAAATTACCCTTTTTGTTTTCCCCCCCCCCTTGTGGCAAAGGGTTAACCTCCAGGGAGTAAGGAGGGTTTGGGGGTTTGGTTTACCTACTGGGTGGGGAGGGGTTACCTTACTGTGGGAGGGAGTTACCTTACTAGGGGGAGGGGGAGTTTCCTCCTCCCCCCTCCCCTTTCCCCCCTTCCCTCCCTTTTTGGGGGGGTTTTCTTTTGATTTAGGGGGAGTTTTTTTTCCCCCCCTTTGGGGGGAGTTAAACCCTTTCTGGGGAGGGGAGTTCCTCAGTGGGAGTGAGTTTCCTCCCTTTGGGGGGCTTACCTTACTGTGGGGGTGTTATCTTACTGTGGGAGGGTCTCCTTACTGGAGGGGGAGTTACCTTAAATTTTTGGGAAATTAACCCCTTTAAAATGACTAAAGGAGTTTTCCCTCAAGTACGAAAGTTACCAAAACCCGAAACAAGGGGTAATTGAAAAAATTTCCAAAAAAATATAAATTTTGTCTTGGGTAAAATTAAACCTGGTACCTTTAATTAACATATTCATAAAACCCCATAAACAAAAAGGAGATAAAAGCGAAAGATCATATAGTCTTAAGAGGGGGGGGGGGAAAAAGGGGGGCCCTTTTTGAATATGAGAAAAACAATACTGACCCCCCAATTATGACTCCCCCCCTCCCCCCCACATCATATTTGTGGTCACGTGACCCCCCTCCAAAAGCCAGAACCCGAACCACAGGTGGGCTCAGGCGATGATAAAGACTAATAAAAAAACCCCAAAAAATAAACCCCCGTAAGAAAATAATGCTTGATCTAGAAATAATTGTAATATGGGATTTAAATGTTCCCGTCTTCCCTTTTGAATAAACAAGGAAGATGAAATTTTGGTGTGATTTGTGGGGAAATATCTTTTCTTTCCCCTTAAAAATTTGTACATACCCCTATTGCCCACTTTAGGGAGGGTGGGGATAATACAAATTCGTTTGAATAATTATATAATATAATATATTTATAAAATATATATATAATTTTTTTATATAAATTAAAAAATAAAATATAATATAATAATTTTATTTTATAATTATTAAATATATATGTATATTAATAATATATATATTATTATAATATATATATATTATATATATATATATATATATAGAAATCTGGGAAAATATGCACAAAAGATTCCTTCCTTTTCCCCAAATTGTGTGTAAGTATTAAAACCCTTTTTAACAATTAAGCTCCGTAAAAAAGACCATTCCACACACACACACACACACACACACACACACACACACACACACACACACACACACACGTCTGCCTCTGGTCTGGGAGGGTGTTAAAGGGAGCCACGTAAATATTTGGCACGTCCGGACACAAAAAGCTCCACAGTTTACAGCACAGAGCCACCCGTCCCCCGGAAGTTTCCCTCTGGTTATTGACAGAGCTTCAATAACGCGTCATAAATAACCCCTTTACAACGCTCTATATCGAGTCTTATGATGTCCTTACAGACTAGAGGCTCGAATACTTTCTCCATAGATGATTGAATTAAATCTAATTCAGAGAATTAGAACAGATCAGAAGTTTGTCTCCCCAACTGATCTTTTCCTATCAAATTTCCTCGTAAGTACATTCTTTCTGTACAGTATGGGGCTCCTTCATCGCTTTTTCTTTTGAGAGCGGTGACCGAAATCCTTTGTCTATTTGCGTGATTAGACAAACTTAAACTTTAAAAATTGAACTACTTTTAAGGTTATTTTACTGCCGGTTGATGTGCCTGAGAGAGAGAGAGAGAGAGAGAGAGAGAGAGAGAGAGAGAGAGAGAGAGAGAGAGAGAGAGAGAGAGAGAGAGAGAGAGAGAGAGAGAGGTGGAAGAGCCTTCTGCTTTACTGCTGTCCTGTCTCCATACATAGTGACGGGTGGAAAGGAAGATCCTGCTTCACTGTCTCTATCTATATTAGTGGATTGGGAGGAGTCTTCCGATACGCCATCCTGTCTCTATCTGTTAGTGGTCAGTTGGCAGGAGCCTTCTGCTCTGCTATCCTGTCTCTGTCTTTTAGTGATGGATCGGGAGTAGCCTTCTGCTTTCCTAGCCTGTCTCCATCTATATAAATTAGTGATCTAAGACACCACTACTGTCCTTCAGCACATAACCTCGTCAAAGGTCATTAGGTTTTCTGTTATCTGGGTGTCCCATGTTCTCTACAAAGCCTGCCACTCACGTACCTCGCCTCAATCTCAGGAGATTCACATCCAACCCTATTAGTTCGAAATTAAGAGCAGGTTTCCGCGGCCATTCTTACCATCAATCAAGCTGTTGGTGTTGACACCCTGCAGGCTCCAGTGAACAATAAAAAAAAGCGGTCTCCAGTTACTTTTTAAAGTGGTCATCCTGAAGCTGTTAATTAGCCAGCACTGTGTCGGGTTAATCAGGTACATTGTGAGGGTGCTCCTTCATGACTGTCTTGGATCGGTCAATCAGACACAAGAATCTGGACAATCATGCACACTCTGCAAGGAGAGTTCTGGGCTATTCATTTCTAATTCGCCAATCATCCACTGCCACTTGGCTAACACAGGTAGGGTTAATCAAGGGAACAACTTTACAAGAGACGTACTCTACCCGTTATCTCGAATTCACCAATTAGCCACTGGACTCTGGCTATTAAGGGCAAGGCTAATCATATACGCTCTGCAGGTTACATGCCTTGGGCTAACATGAATCTGTCAACCAGTTGGGGCATGATGCTTGTAGCAGGCAGTAATGAACTCTGCAGTCCGCTGGGTGCTGGCCACTTCGATTTCTCCAACTGAAAACTAGAGACATTCTCTCTCCCCTTTTCTGTTGACTCTCGTTTCGGATACTTCTTGAGCAAAATACAGCCATGTTAACACAGACCGGGACGGGAAATACAGCTTCTTAAGGTAGAGAAAGGGAGTAAACACAGCTATTTTAGGTAGAGGGTGCATGTATAGGTTTCATGAGGGAGTAAAGAGTCGAAAATACAGCTGCCTTAAAAAGAAGAGCAAAGGGGCAAATATAATCCCATAAGAGCGAGCGAGCCTGCAAATACAATTCCCAAACGAAGAACAAGGATTTGGATATACCTCCAAAAGAAGAGGAATTGTGGAAGTAAAATCCCTTAAGGAAGAACATTAGCGTAAATAGAGCAAAGGGGCGTGAGATAAAGCTTCCTTAAAACTAAAGCAAGGGTGTAAATACAGCCCCCTTGGTGAAGAGGGCTCTTGGCGGTAATGGATCTGGATTTCGTCTAACTTACAAACAAAAGACTGGATACTGTTGATCAGGGAAAAAGAAGATCTAGCACTCTTCTTATCTATCTTCTCTGCAAGTATCGCCTGCGTTGTGACCCTATTGTCACATTTGATCATACATCTGACAAGGAATCCTGGTCAAGATATATACGTACATATATGTATGTAAATGCGCGCGCGCACACACACACCCACACACACACACACACACACACCCACACACACACACCCACACATATATATATATATATATATATATATATATCATTCCTGGGGATAAGGGAGAAAGAATGCTTCCTACGTATTTCCTGGGTGTCGTAAAAGGATACTAAAAGGGGTGGGAGCGAGGGGCTGGAAATCCTCCCTTCCACTTTTACCTTTCCAAAAGAAAGAACAAAGAAGGGGGCCAAGTGAGGAGTCTTCCCTCTAGGGATCAGTCATCTCTTCTGGATAGCTACCTCGCTGACGCGGGAAATGGCTAATATGTATGAAAAAATAAGTATATGAATACATACATCCTCTACATTTTTACTTCGGTTTAGTACCTGTAAGTTTAGTTTCATCCTCAACTTGTCATGCAACTTGTCGCTCTCTCTCTCTCTCTCTCTCACTCTCTCTCTCTCTCTCTCTCTCTCTCTCTCTCTCTCTCTCTCCACACTCATGTCTCTTATCTCTCTTTCTTTGTCGATCAGACTGATCAACGCGGGCAATCCGTTTCCTTCACAGTTAATTAATTCCTGGATCACACTCAAAGAGTCTTATTTTATCTGATGCGAGTGACCAGTTTTTGTTTGTTTGTTTGTTTGTTTGTTAATTTGTGTGTGTGTGTGTGTGTGTGTGTGTGTGTGTGTGTGTGTGTGTGTGTGTGTGTAGCTTGCTGACGTTACTTTTGCTCCCTCTCCCAGTTCCAGGATCTGTACATAGATGGAGCTCCAGGATCTGCACGTAGATGGAGTTCCAAGATCTGTATATACGTGGAATTACAGGATCTCTACATACATGGAGTTCTAAGATCTATATACAGATGGAATTGCAGGATATGTATATAGATGGAGTTCCAGTATATACGTAAGTAGATGGAGTTCCAGGTTCTATATATAGATGGGGTTCCAGGCTCTGTATATAGATGGAGTTCCAGGATCTTTAAATCAGTGGAGTTTCAGGATGTGTGTATAGATGGAGCTAAAAGATCCTTATATAGGCAGTCTCTCTAGCTCTTTGCAAAGATGGTGTTCCATGATCTATATACGTACATGTGCAGATAGGGAGTTCCAGCATCTTTATGTGGATGGAGCTCTACGCCCTTTATACTGATGGAGTTCCAGGATGCTTAGATAGAGGAAGGAATAGGAGTCTGGCTGGCCATGATTAACACCATAATACGACAAGGCTTCTTTGTAGTCAAGGCGTAAGGGTGATATCTGACACGCGAGCCTGCAGAGGATCACCCTTAACGATAAAAAAAAAGTCCTTTGGGTCGTCCATCTTCCAGGTGTTGATTAGCATACTCGTCTTCCTTTCGTTTTCGTAATCCAAATGTCAGCTTCTCTCTCGTCCACTGTATATGTGGCCTCCTCCTGTAGATAGATAGAGAGACGCCCGTAGATAGAGAGAGACCCGTAGATACAGAGAGGTTCGTAGATAGAGCGAGGCCCATCCATATTGGTCATAAGTCCTTCCGTCTTGATCTCTCATTGAGGGAGGATGTAGTAGCACTTCATGCTTGAGCCACATGCATACAGGGGGAGTGTATGTGGTCTTAGAATCCCCTTTAACACATGAAGAAGGTGTTGAAGACTTCGTAGTGAGGGAGTGTATGCGGTCTCAGAATCCTCTTCACAACATGAGGAAGGTGTTGAAAGCAGACTTTTCGGTTAGTGGATATAACCTACCTTGACGGCCATAATGACCCTGACAGGTGATTGACCTAGAGACCAAACAACCAATCATCCAATTCCCGGGGTGTACGAGTCTTCCTCAAGATGACACTAAGGTATGGGAGAAAGAGTCATGCTAATACCCAAATTTTTAATAGCGTCGAAGTAATCAGTTCTCCTAAGCACGAATTTCTTTTTTATATCTTCTCAGTATCTTTTCTTCGGAATTTTGATAATTCTAATCATTCTCCTTTTCTTCGGAATTTTAATAATCTTAATAATTCCAGCGATGTAAGACGTCGTTTTCTTTTACGAGGGCTACGCGAGCAGAATTAGCCTCCATTCGACAGCTTCTGACACTCTATTTGACCCTCAATTACCGCGCAACGACCTCGACTAACGACTCCTGACATGGATATAGCCTCGTCCACCATCACCTCTCCAGGGAAGGATTAACGATCGTGACTTCCTTACTCCTTCACCAGTCATTGTGACGGACCCAACTAACTCTGGATCGTTTTCTGCCTTATGGTTTTTTCTTTTTTCCTTCCATTGTCTCTTCTCTTAAAGGCTGTACTCGTCTACCTTCAAGTCTGACGTTTATGCTAGAACAAGATAGATAGATAGATAGAGATAGATAGATAGATAGATAGATAGATAGATAGAGAGAGAGAGAGAGAGAGAGAGAGAGAGAGAGAGAGAGAGAGAGAGAGAGAGAGAGAGAGAGAGACGCAAGATTTTGCAGTAAGAGTTCCTTGACGAAGGGCTTTTTGACCCACCACTGGAATGCGAGGGGGAGACGTGACAAAACACCTAAGGGGAAAGATCTAACTCCCCTTGGACGTGCTAAGGGAGACCTAATCCACCCTGGGAGTCCTATGGGGACCTAACACACTGTGGGAGAGCCACGGAAACCTCCCTTACACCCTGGGGATCTAAGACAAAGGGCATGAGTGTGTGTGTGAGAGGAGGGAGGGGAAGAGGTGAGTTACAGAGCCTTGGTTGCTAAGCAACAAGTGACTACATAGGGTCGTTTAACACCTGCTGCGGGAGGTGTTGTGAGGTGTTTACAACGACAACAACGACCATCATGACAGGGGAGACGCCCGGGGGGAAAAAAGGGGTATCCATTTGTCGTCTGGTGTTGGAGCTCACACACACACACACACACACACAACGAAAATAGATACAAAAACGAATTCATTATGTAAATTAGTTTCCTTAAATAGTTCCCCTCCAGGTGTTTCCATATTAGGTATTGTATGGTATCATTTCACTCAGGCTTCAACACTGTTCATTATGAGTATTTTATTCAATATTTTGTACCATCTGTCCGACGCAAAAGGCGATGATATTTTCTTACAGAAATATTTCGGCATATCTTAGTTCCTTGTACTTTGTAACAGACCCAGATTGAGGTGGATAGCAGATGAAATGCCTTCATTAATTCATTTCTGACAGGCCTAAATAACGGATGAGTAAGGAGAGGCTAAAAATAAACTTCATGGGGAACAAGTGAGTAAGATGTGGAACGAAGTGACTCATCTGCATTGGGGAGGTCAGGCCTGAGTGAAAGACTGGGTAAGGAGTGGCACAGACGAACCTAATACTCGAGTAGAGTAAGGATGAGTACGGGATGACATGAGTCAATCAGATCTGAATGAATGAAAACAGCAGCTCAAAAGAAGCGATTCACCTGATTCATAATATAAATCACTTATGGAGAACAAGGAGAACAACAGAACAAGATTGTTCAGTTGATACCCGATCCAATTAGGTCGATATGAGAGGCTCAACATAAGAGCAGTCAGAGTACACAAAAACTTGAAGACAGTGGACGAGAGTTGGAAGGTTCGGGGCAATGATTGTACTCAACACCTGCAGAAGGAAGAGTGGCTTCACCCAACACATGCAAAGGGTGGTACATTCATCCGATATCTCCTGCAGGAGGAAGTGGCTTCACTCAACATCTGCAGAAAGGATTGACTTCACCAAAAACTTACTGCAGTAGGTAACGACCATAACACTTCCTGCAGAAGGAACGACTCCCCTCCAACACACTCCTGTAGGGAAGGCGGAGGACAAGGCTTTCACAAAAGGGCTTGGATCTAGGGCAAGGAATCCACTGGAAAGTTCCTCCCTCGGGTTCTCTGCTGAAGGGCAGGCTGTGCGCTAAGTGGGTTTGGTGGACGTGTCAGGTACTGAGGCGTCAGTTGTCCCAGTTGGTACGCATCTCTGTCTATCCGTCTGTCTGTCTATCTGTCTATCTGTTTCTCTGTCTAACCTAACTGGACGTATCATGCTTAGTACATTGAAAGACACCAACGCACACACACACACACACATATATATATATATATATATATATATATATATATATATATATATATATATATATATATATATATATATACCATGTACATAAGAAAAGCTACACGCTCAGAATAAGTTACATACGAGAGAGAAGGTGTAGGGAAGTGGGGAGCATATAGCCGACGGGAGAAACTGGGAAAGTGGGGTTTCTTCATGCGGCAAGACAGTGCTAAGTGGCTTCACATCCTCCTCACTGATGGAGAGCAGACACGGGGCCCAAGCATCTGCTGGTTCCCCCTCACACGCAGACCACTGCTGCAGAGATGTGGTGTGCACACCCATCACTGACACGGAGCAGACCTACACACCCTTAGCCCTGTGGTAGAGGGGCTGAGAAGACCCTAAACCTAATGCGACCCTAGATACATCACTGTGTAGGGTCAGTGTCGAAGCATGACCCTGGGTATGGTCCTGGGTAAGGCCAAGCGATGGTAGAAAGCCCCCCCAAGCACACCTGCTCGATCTGAGGTTTGATGGCAACTAAACTGGGGCAAGCAATGTAGAGAGAGAGAGAAAAAGAGAGAGAGAGAGAGAGAGAGAGAGAGAGAGAGAGAGAGAGAGAGAGAGAGAGAGAGAGAGAGAGAGAGAAGAGAGAGAGAGAGATAAGAATGGATTAATAATTCATGAAAATAATCCAGTAAAACCTGCTCACAATACGATCATTCTCCTAATAACCTTTTCTCTCAATACAAAACCCATCATATATATATATATATATATATATATATATATATATATATATATATATATATACATTTATCCTAAAGGAACGACACGTGCATCCCCTACACCAACCCAGAACGTACACAACATGGCCCTATCATCTATCAGTCCCCTTTATCGTCGATACTCGCCCACACTAACCATGCCTGACGCTCCCGCACCGCTTCCAGGTATATCTCTGGCCCTTTGATTATACTCCCCAACACTGCTGAGCCACACACACAAAAGGGGATCCTTCTGGAGCCTGGACCCCCCTGTTAACAAGGCGTAGTTTACGAAGCTTCCTGGAAGTGACTACAGCCTCACTTCTCCGTACAGAGGGCAGCTCTGGGTGCAAGGTATAATATGATATTGTTCAGCAGGAGGCTCGGCTCGTACCGTAATTATAGGTTAGGGATGAATACTACAAGAGATAATGTTCACTGGAGGAGATTTTGGGGGTTGAATATTTTCATGAGAGAGAGAGAGGTGAAGTTTACGGTGCTTATCTCATTATTCTCTGTGAGTTGAATAGACAGTGATACGTGTGTATATATATATATATATATATATATATATATATATATATATATATATATATATATATATATATATATATATACACAAAAGACACCTGTTACGACCTGAAAGCAAATCCACCACTGCCTTTTTTTCCCCTTCCCAAAATGTCTTGTAATTACATATAATCACAGAAATTATGTTGTCCCTTTGATGAATTGTGGAAGGGGGACGTGAAGGGTAGAGGGAGGGAGGGAGGGAGGGAGGGAGGGAGGGAGGGAAGGGGAACGGGAGGAAGG
>NC_092256.1:16729388-16741888 GCF_036320965.1 Panulirus ornatus | reverse complement strand
CGTCGCTAATGTATATATGACCCGCGTTCGATCGAGCAAGTGTGGAACGTGGAAGGTTCCGCTGAAGATCAATGGTCAGTTCGATAATGGAGTCGAGTCAAAGCACACATTGGACGGAGTGGTTCCCCCCCAAATGACTATACCCTCCTCGATTTCTTTTAGTCTCCGGGAAGACAACGGCTGGCTGTACGTAAAATGAGTACACCCTCCTCGATTTCCTTTAATCTCCGGGAAGACAATGGCTGGCCGTACGTAAAATACCAACTCTGTGGAAGTGAAATGGTTAAGTAGTGGCGCTAAGCATCACCCCTTAATAATCCAGGGGAATGTAGAAAGAGGTATGTCGTTTATGGAATGCTCTAGCGGTGTGGGGAAGTGATGCTCACTTGGTTTAAAGTGTCCTTACGCTGCTACTAAATATGAGAGGTCCTTGATCCTACTTATGTGAATGGAAATAGAATCACTAGAGATTTATTGATGATAACTCACGTCCCAGGTGTTCAAGTAGACCCTGGGTATCGGTCTCACATTTCTAAATGACACAGAGGATCAGATTCATGTCACTTATACCATAAAGGATGAGAATATGATTATACACCGTGGTAAAACAGATTGCAACCCTTTGTTTCGAAGAACATACGAAATCAGAACCTTTGTATCTCAGACTCTCTGTCTCACGTCACATAAGAGATTACTGTATACATCCTATGTCTTCAGTGAGACAGATGATTAAACTCTCATTTCTCACATCATGAAAACACCAGATCCTGTATCGCACGTGATACAGATGATCACATCCTATATCCCAAATGAGACAAGGTCCTCTGCCTGCTGTGAAATACGGGATAAGATTCACTACATCAGGTGAAACAAAGGATCAGCTCTGTTACACAAGATGGGACAAAGGATGAAATCTTATATAGAAAATGAGACAGAGTACCAGATCCTATATGTACAAGGACAAAGAATCAGATCTTACACACACACACAAACATATATATATATAAGGAAAGACAAGGAGTCGGATCCTATATACAAACCGAAACAAAGGATGAGGCCATACACATAAAGTAAGACAAAGGATCAGATCCTATATACAAACTGAGACGGGATTAGATTCCCTGCAACTGCGTCGTCAATGGAAGACATGACTCAGCCGGCAGGGCAAATGCAAGCTTAAAGGCTTAGATCGCGTCCGGCTGGAGTCAGTGCATAGAATGAGGATCTATATATACCTTTTTTTCTGTACGTATTTCATCCTTAGCGATAATAACTCTCGTCCCTTCGGTTTGATCCCATTAACATACACATCTTGGGTATTACTTGAAGAATCTTTCCTCAGCAAATCAAGAAGCACTAATGAGATTCCACGTTAATCAGTCTCCCAATTAGTAGTTGCACAGACGTTAACTAGAGACACACACACAACAACAACAACAAAAATAATTAAGAATCAAATCAATTAATGAAATAAACCATTCGTAAGTTATTCCATGCACTCGAAATTACCCTTCACCCCCTAACCCCCCTTACCTAACAACCATATCGTCGTTAGTCATCAACCCTAATGACCAGAAGCAACTAGACCATTAATCATAACCATTAAACCACCTCCCATTACTACAGCCCCCCCCCCCCCCCCCGGCCATCCCACCACCCCACTCCCAACCACCAGCCAACTCATCAGGTCGTCGGGGGTAAGAAAGTGCTTCCCCACGGTCCGCGATAGCTGCCCTCCACCAATCATTAACCCCCACACCATCTTCTGTCTCACTTTACATTGGCGCCCTTGTGGGTCACACATCCGGACTTTCCTACTATAGGATGAACCTTCATTGTTCAAGTTTGAACCTATGGAGAGTTACGTTCAAAAAAACTTCGGGGCTAAAGTTCCATTCTCCTCCGATTACATGTGGGAACTTTCTTGGTTTTATGTCTGTGTAGTTTACTTTCGTTCGTTCGTGGTTTACATCCGAAGTTTTGTGGTTTACGTTCGATCATTCACTTTTCACCGTCAAATGTCTCTCTTTCCCCTTCCTTCCAACAACCTCTCTTTTCCTTCAATCACTTCTCTCTTTCCTTTCCATCACCTATCTTTCCCTTCCATCATTTATCTATTTCCCTTTCCATCACCTTTCTCTTTCCCCCTTTCCATCATCTGCCTCATTCTCTTTCATCACTTCCCTCTTTCCCTTTCATTCTTCGGTCTTCACATTCCAAGGAGGCAGCACCACCAACAGTAGCACTGTAGGGAAGACACTCGCACCAACCCGCCTCTCTCTCTCTCTCTCTCTCTCTCTCTCTCTCTCTCTCTCTCTCTCTCTCTCTCTCTCTCTCCCAGGAAACCATCGACATATCGACCGTGTGTGACAGAACGGTTTCCTGCTTACCTTAGGTCGTCCCAGGGAGAAGGGGAAAAAAAAGGAAAAAAAAAAATGTATATATGTGTGTCGCTTCGCCCCTCGACTGCTCGACATGGCCGTGGTGGTGACGTCTCCCTTTGCCATGGCACGTTAAAGCCGAACACCTGTTAGATACATGGCTTCCCTTAGACGCTTAAGGTGGATCGTGTCTTGATTCTTCGGGGGCGTGATCGAGTCCTCCTCCCTCAGTGGGCGGAATCAAGTCTCGGTTCTTCAGGAGGTGATCACTGCCTCTCCCTCGAACCATAGAGTGAGTCCTACTCTGATTCCTTCTTGCCTGATGAATCCTGCTTCTTGAACACGTCGGTGAATCCCGCCCTGACTCTGGAGAATCTTGTTCCCTTAACACATAGGCGTCGTCCTGTTCTGATTCGTTGACAGATGTTGAATCCTCCTCCTCCTCTTCTTCCTCCTCCTCCCCTAACACCTAGATGAATACTCTCCAAATCCCCCTCACACCTAATGACTCCTGATGAATCCTGCTTCCAAATACATGATGAATATTCTTCCCTAACACCTGTTGAATCCCGACTCCCAATATCTGAATGTCCCTAAAGCTTCCAAACATATGATGAACCCTACCTTCCTAACACCTGTTGACTGACGCTTGATGAGCACATGATGGGGAAAATCCTGCTCCTTAACCCTTGATGCGTCCTGCTCCTTCCTCCCTGAGAGAAAGACTGCTCCTTGGCATCTTACTCCCCCTCAAGACCATGACCAAGACCAGCCACTCCGGCCCAGAGGGAGGAAGACAAGGTCATGATGTGAGGGAGGAAGACAAGGTCATGATGTAAAGTCCTCGTCTGCAGAGACGGGTTAAAGGGAAACCCCAGGTGAATATTGCTCCCTTGATAACGAGTGAGTATTGCTCCCTAACATAGGGTGAGTATTGCTCCTTAACACCGAAGGAATATTGCTCCTTAATACCGGGTTACTCATTAACACCGGGTGAAATATTGCTCCTTACTACCAGGTTAAATATTGCTCATTAAGACCGAGTGATTATTCTTCCTTAACACAGCGTCAATACTGCTTCTTACTGAGAAGGATACAAGACTCACGAAATAACAAGATAATCAGAGATCATGAAACCAGATGATATATCTCCATCATACACATCCAAGACCCTTATAATATACTCCCATTACTATCATATTCGGTTATATAGGCACTAAACAAAGGCATAACGAAAGATATAAAGAAAAGCCAATACGATGAAAAACTAATATCCAAGAAAAAAGAGTAACACTTACACTATAACCACAGTACAAAACACTTAATAAAGTGTGAGTAAAATATATGCTTCAAAATCACAACATACGTACGGCCCCTTGTTGCAAATTCATCACACAGGAAACAGGGTTTCCTGAGCGCTGCAGGAACCCTATGTAAAGTAGAAAGGAATCCTTATGCAGGAAGGAAATATGTACGTATACATATACAACAGGAAATGACGTAATGACAAAGGTCTTACGTCACGCGGCCTAGGGCGGCGCGCCACTGGGAGAGGACGAGCGAATGACGAACCTTAATTAAAAGAAGGTTTGAAAAAAAGAGAGAGAGAGAGAGATACATACTCGCGGGGCGCGACGAGCTGCGGAGGTGTTGAGAGAGAGAGAGAGAGAGAGAGAGAGAGAGAGAGAGAGAGAGAGAGAGAGAGAGAGAGAGAGAGACGCGAACAAACACAAAATAATACATTCAAAGAACAAACATCGTTGGCCCAGAATCTCTTAATGTAATACGTGCCACCACTGGCTACAATATGGGCTACACAGAGGCATGTAGAAATGTACAAGGTTTGAAAAAGTGCCAACAAAGTGCACTAAACCAGCTAGGTCTGGTATATATGTAGGCCTACGGGCCGTAGCCCCTAACAGCCTGATGGAGCAGAGGAGCAAGGCGAAAGCTTGGTCTCACAACAAGCTGTAGGGGGAAGAGGACCTCCCAGACCATCGTTAGGTATACGCAAGGGAAGGTAAGGTCCCAGACAGAGCTGTGGGGGGTAGAAGACCTCAGAAACCATCGTAAGGTATACGTAAGACAAAGTAAGGTCCCAGACCCAGCTGTGGAAGACCTCCTATACCGTCGTTAAAGATACGTAAGGTAAGCTCTATCTAAATCGAAGACAAATAACACAAACACACACAAGAACACACAGACCCTCACCCCAGGGCCGTCACAGTGATGAAGCAAATCTCCACAGACAGTCCCTTAATGATCCCTTAACCACAGGTCCCCAGACGATCCTCGGACACACGTCGCAAAATGTCCCCTCCGGCAAGTCTCTTTCCCTCCATCAAATTCACCACTCCCCCCTCACCAACTCCCCCCCCCCCCTCTTAAAAAGTACCTCCGCTCGATAAAACATTCTATTACCTCCCAGTTCCAAGTCCCATCACATTAATAGGTTGGGAGCATCAGAATTCCTGCCCCCCCCTCCCCTCCACCCCTCCCTCGTCTTCTCGATGTTCCGCACTGGAAATTCTCTCTCTCTCTCTCTCTCTCTCTCTCTCTCTCTCTCTCTCTCTCTCTCTCTCTCTCTCTCTCTCAATTTTTCCACTATGAGGGGAAATTAGTCGTCCGGTAGCTAGTTGCGTGGGGAAGGGGCACTGAGGGAGAACACTGAGGGGAAAGAGGGGAGACAGAGCAGTGTCTATGGGGAAGATTACGAGCCCAAGACCATGGGAGAGAGGATTATGCTAAAGGAATGAATATGAAATGAGGAGTTTGATCAGTAGATGAATACTGGTTAAAAATTATCCTAAAAGAATGACTATAAACTATTGATCATATCATCAAAGAGAAGAAATATATATATATTTATATATATATATATATATATATATATATATATATATATATATATATATATATATATATATACATATATATATATATATAAAACATGAAGTTTATCTAAAAAGGAATTGATATGGGGAGGCTGTAGAAGCATCATGCTAAAGGAACGGCAATGAAATGGATATCATGATACACAAACTGGCCAAGGAAGAGGATTATCCAAAAAAGGAAAGGATGTAAGGCGGGGATTATGTTAAACAAATGCAAACAGGGTCAGAAAATGAGAACAGGAATACGGCAAGGGAGGAAAAGGAAGGGGGGGGGGGGGGGAAGAGAGAATAAGCAAGGCTAAAAAAGGGAAGAGGGTGTCGAGTATGTCATATGTACACATGGAAACAATGAGAGAGGGACAGTGCTTATGGAAGACTGCAGATATTTGATAGTGAAAGTTCACATAAAAAAAATATCTTGTAATGATAAGGAAAGTACCTGGAGACCAATACTGTAGTGATGATGAAAGCACCTAGAGATGAATACTGATATGGTAAGCAAGATTACCGAAAGATGAATACAGTTGTCATGGTAAGAACACCAATATATATATATATATATATATATACATATATATATATATATATATATATATATATATATATATATATATATATATATATATATATATATATATATATATATATTAGGACTGATTTAAAGTAGAACTACAATAAGGAACAACTCACATTAAGACAACTCACGACTCATTCTTACACACACACACACACACACACATATATATATATATATATATATATATATATATATATATATATATATATATAACTCAAAAATAACACCAAAAAGACAACATGACTCACAAGAGATCACAAGCAATATATGAAGGAAATAATCCCTCTATTTCCATTCCAGTCACAATGCTACCAGAGGAGCACATCTTACAACATTGTGAAACACACCTTCGAAATATAACGATGATCTTAAAGTAGAATGAGAGCGCATAGAAAAAAAAAATGACACTCACTTCAAACCCATCTCAAAATGCCAGCCCGTAAAAAAAAACAAATATACAAATCATACCAGGAAAGATGAATGAATAAATGATACACAAGCTCAAGTAACACAGAACTTGAAGATGAAAGCCTAGTCTTATGATCATGTCGCCAAGGTGGCAACAGGCGAGAACCTGGCCCACAAATATCAGAGAGATAAGTTGTAATCTGCCGTAAAGTGTTTTTCCATGACCTTACCCCAATGTTGCTTAACTCTGGTTAAGTTCCTCTCTTATCGTGTTGAGTGAGAGAGGCGCCTTTCTTCATATAGGCCGTCTTGTGATGGAGTGGGGACATCCCCACCCCCCTCTGGTTTCTAGTTCGTCAATGATGCATCTCTCTCTCTCTCTCTCTCTCTCTCTCTCTCTCTCTCTCTCTCTCTCTCTCTCTCTCTCTCTCCCTCCAGGTTTGCAGTTGAAAAAAAAAAAGAATAAAGATGTGAAACTAACTCGACTGTCTGTCTACACGGCATCACATCACAATACACACACACACACACACGAGCACCAAACTCCTTATCACGACCAATTTCTGCATATCAACGCAGCCATGGAGGAATATGACAGCCCTGGGGAAATCTTATTTCGACCCCCCAATAAACAAACCATCGAGTCATCAGATTTTGGTTTCCTTCGACATACATGGCTTGGCTCCTACCAGCCGAGGCCATTTGAAGACCCGCACCCCATTAGCTATTCCTTGGGTATTCCTCGAACCTAGAAAAGAGGTTCCTTCGAGGATTTCTCCCTAGTCCTGAAGGATCCTATGTTATAAGGAAGGAGAGTCCTTCAAAGATTCCTAATTATCCCTTAAGGATTCTTAGAGGTTAAGAAAGAGATAAGAGTCCTTCAAAGATGCTTAGCTATTTCCTTCAAGGATGCCTAAAGGTTAGAAAATAAAATCCTTCGACGATTTCTAACTACTCTCCTAGGATTCTTAAAGGTTAGAAAAGAATGTCCTTCGAACCTGGCTGTTGGAGGTTTGTATGCTCCATGAAAGTGGGCGTTCATATACACTTTATTCGCATATATATATATATATATATATATATATATATATATATATATATATATACATACACACTTTTTTCCTCAATGACGAGTCTCTGGACTATTGTTTCATATCTTTTTTCATCTTTCCTGCATCTTCCATTGTTTGCAGTGAATCAACAGAGATGTAACTGTTGCCTTGGAGCAAAAATAACAAAAAGAAATTTTTTTTAAAGAGTTCCCTTAACTTCAGTTAATTCGAAGGAATGTTTCAGATCTTTAGTCTCTGGTTCAGTCTAACTATATTTCTTAAATATGTGGAATTCCTGTAGCTAAATGTATTACACAAATGGTATAGGAAATGAACACTAAGATCGTCCATGTATATAGAGGTAAGGTAAGGTAAGGCAAGTTAAGTTCAGTTAAGTTAGTTATAACTTAACCTTAAGGTAAGGTAAGGTAAGGTAAGGTAAGGTAAGGTAAGGTAAGGTAAGGTTACTTAAGGCCCAATGTAAGGCAAAGTCCGAGTTAATCTAAAAGTAACCCAGGTTTGTACCTAATTCCTCGTCAAATTCCTATGGGTTTCCACCCTTACCGTAGCACCCCCTGGCATGTTCGACCGCTTCTTGAACTTCATTTGACCTCATCACGACCACTGAGACGAGAATGAGGAACTTCCTTGGGTTTTCTCTTTTTTTTTTCGGTCACCAGGGGGTCATGCCCTTGACCCAGACTGACCATTCACCGTTGACATATCGCTACAACTCGACCTTAACAACAAAACTCATCCTTACATTCTTCTATACGAAAAATACCGTCTAGCTAACCATGATGATATACGATATACACATTGTATATATCTTCTCTATATTGTATATGTCCTATAACGACACGACACCTATATAACTCCCTATGGTTTCTATATTTCCAGTTTGAATTTCCTCCCAATCTTGTTGTTCTCCGTCTATATTCCCGTTTTCTCTCTTTCCCCCTCCCCCTCCACTCTCTAATCACCAATTGACATCGTCATCATCATCATCATCCCTAAACCCCCACCCCACCCCAGTATCTGTCATCTCCAGTGTCGTCTAATCTGTAACAAATCAACAGTTCCTCCTCCGTCTACAAGCAGACAATCTAATCTCGGGAGAGACGCGTCTTCGATTAGATTGGCCGAAGTCATGCTGGTCTCTCTCCTCATCTCTCACAAGTTAACATCGTCTTGTTAAAAATAGTCTCTCTCACCTCTCACAAGTTTACATAGTCTTGTTCAAAAAATAGTCTCTCTCACCTCTCACAAGTTTACATTGTCTTGTTAAAAATAGTCTCTCTCATCTCACAAGTTAACATCGTCTTGTTAAAAATCATCTCTCTTTTTCGTATATTTCAAAGCTGCTCCTCTGGATGCTCCACGCACCATTGTACAAATATCTTGAATCAAATTTTCGTGGATGTTTATTCATATGGCCAACGTATTCCCTACGTTAGCTTTCCGGGGCTACAGGCCATGTGGGCTTTTGGGCTGCATTCCAAATCCGCAGTCCGTTCGTTAAATTTCATGCTTCCATCCTCTTCCCTGGAATTGTATGGCCAATTTGAGGAAAAAAGGAATAATCTCTCTGGGTCGACCCTTGTCAAAATCGTGTCCGGGGTCCCCACCCCCCCAACCCCATCCCCCTCAAATCTATTCATGTCTGTCTGTATGTCTGTCTAACTGTCTGTCCTCAACAGGAATCCATACCTATAACCCTAAAGATAACCTATAAACCTAAAGATAAACTATACGTACTGCCAATTCTTAATCGTGACCTTACAGGCACCCCCAGACACTTTTGCAATTACACTAACAAATTTTCACCTAAAGACCTAACCATCTTTCGTGAGCCTGATAATTTTCAAGCATATCCCTTCATCATCACTTCTGTTCTTGCACCTTAATCAATCATACTCACAATCATCCAGAAAATAAACCCTTAATAATGATAATCTGCTGAAAATAAACCCTCAATATTGATAATTTGCTGAGAAGAAACCCTTAATATTGATAATTTGCAGAAAATAAACCATTAATATTGATAATCTGCTGATAATAAACCCTCAATAATGATAGTTTTTGACCGAAAGTCAACATATAACTTCTGTGGTATTCTTAAAAGAAAAATTCTAATCGATAATATGTCTTGAGAAGTCTCCTAAGCCATCTGGATTATAATCTTACTTCTCTGAGTTTATCCTTCATATGAAACAGAATCCTGCCCTCCACAATCTCAGACGTACGTCCTTGTTCTCACTAAATCCTCCTTGACAGCATCGGATCCAACGTCTATATATAGAATCAAGGAAACATTCCCACCTCCCATCCTTCTCTCTCCTCTCGTATTACAACCTGTCATCTTCTATGTCCAACACTTCCCATCACGGCTTCTCTCTCGCCCTGTAAAACAATTTCCTTCCTCGCTCCCCCACCACCTCGAATCTTTCTTTCCCCAGATGTGAATCACACATGCACCTTCCATTCACAAGACTCCAAGGGACTTTAGTATCCATAATAAGCCACAGAACACATATTTATCTATGCGTCTTGGCTGGTATGACTGACTGTGTAGGGAAAGGCTTTGTGTAAATCAATTTCGTTTGATCACAGATGGAAATAAAGATAATCGAAGTCGTAAGCTTATCCTAAATCGAACACTTCACTCATAATGGCGCTTGTGTTATGGGGAGCCATTATTGTAATTGGGAATAAACACAGGTGTGATGATGCCTGGCAATAAGTCTTCATGTTCCTCTAGTCCTCATAAACTACATTACGTATAGAAACGATCACATCTTGTCTTATTCCCTGGAATATCCTCTACTTTACTCATCATCACATTCAAAGCTCTTATATACTATTAACAGGTTAAGTGTGTCAATGGTACTGAAATAGCCTACATATCGAGAGGTTTTCAATCTTAATCAAAAACCGATATATTCCCTAAATGTGGGATTGGGTACGTTTTTTCTGGGTTTTGCTGGTAAAAACTTTTTGCATACGTATGGTAAACATATCAGTACTGGATACTTACCTAAATCCTCTTTGCCAATGGCGTATAATTACCACACGGGGAAAGAAAGCTTAGCGAATGTATGTTCTTAAAAATGCATCAAATGACTAAGAAATTTTGCATGCTCAAGTCACCAGTAATTCATAAGAATGAGAGACTGTTAAGTCTGTGTTTACTTAAGAGTAACTACAGCAGACAGACAATAAGTAATAAGTATAACATGATATTGTAAAGTAAATAAATATATCTGTCGATAAGCCATAAGGTAATAAAAGATAATAACTGATGTTAACTACAGTTAAAAATAAGTGGAGATGTATAAGTAACTAACTGGCGAGACATTATAAGTAACTATCAGGCGAGACATTATAAGTAACTATCAGGTGAGACATTATAAGTAAATAATGAGACATTTTAAGTAACTAAATGGTGAGATATAATTAACTAACTAAAGACATTATTTATGGCAATTAAGTTAACGAACAGATGATAACTCAAAGACACGTAATGGCTAATGAAGATTATACAGACACATCTCTCGCACTGTACCTCCATCACCACAGTTCACTGCGACGCTTACCTAAAAGAGAAAGAAAACATTTGGTAACAAACCTTATTAAGAGGATGTTTAGTCCTCGTGCAAAACACACAATGATGAGAACCATGAATAAATGGAATAAATACATCGGTAAAGTGACAAAAACATAAATAAATGGGACAAATACATCGGTAACGTAACAAGAACACAAACAAATGGGACAAACACATCGGTAACGTAACAAAAACATAACAAAAGATGAGAGAGAAAATATACATCTAACTCCAAATCATCCTCATACTTAACACCACCCAGTCTTAATTTAACAACATTACCTCAGTTAATATCTGATTTGACACTTTACCTGATGAGGTCACACATCTGAATTAAGAAAGTTACTGGAGTTAAAAATCTGGCTAATGTTCATTCGTAGTGCATATCTGTCACTACAGGTTTAATTACCTTCATCCAACATCAAAAGGGAACCAAAAAAAATATATCAAAATGAGAGCAGTTCGCTTTCAAACTGTTTACAAGGCTCAAAGGGAAATAAACTTGTAGCAAAAGAAAAAAAAAACTGAAATTCTCTAATTCCCATCTCTGGGACTAGCCTTGGCAAGGAGGAGGGCACAGAAGGAGTCTACTCGACTTAATCAAAGGACTAACTACGTTCCCTGAATTATTATTACACAGAAAAAGGGGAAAACCACTTTTCCATTTGGTCTTTGATGTATCTCCCTCAAGACACATTATGAATTCATTGTGCGGGACGACAACCTAACTTCATTCCTTTCCAGCATAGTAAATGAAGAAGGTGTATATATATATATATATATATATATATATATATATATATATATATATATATATATATATATATATATATATACAGAGAGAGAGAGAAATGGATATATATATATATATATATATATATATATATATATATATATATATATATATATATATATATATAGATAGATAGATAGATAGATAGATAGATATATAGATAGATAGATAGATAAATATTGATATAACATTAGTACGCCTTTCACAGAAAGAAGGGAGGAAATATAAAGACAAAATAAGACCTCCATCTGCTCTGGGCTGAGGATACTAAAGCAGAAAATGAGTCACTTTTGGAAAAGATATAAGAAGAAAATCTAAAAAAAAAAAAAAATGAAGAAAAACACAGCTATCATGACATCATATAAGTATACTAAAATACTTCTACTCATAAAAAAAAAATATGAGAACACCGAGAGAAGAGAAAAAGTGGAGCGGTGGTGGGCCACAGAAAATAAAAAAAGACACACCAACTTTCTACAGACTAGAAAAAAGAAAACGAGACATGATCTTGGGAGGACAAGCGACAGAACACGTACCAATAACCTTTTTTCGGCGTAGGAACGGAATCTTGACGGATTGGCTGCCCAAGATTTCAAGAGGCTAACTTGCGCAGGGGGGAGGATACTGTGGCCTCAACCTGATGGTCTGCCTCTCTCTCTCTCTCTCTCTACCTCGACCTGCTGCTCTTGTTTGTGTGGGTGAGGGTATCCGTGCGTGTGTGGGGGGGGAAGGAAGGGAGGGCTGGAGGGTTGGATGTGGGGGGGTGGGTTATTCGTGTCACGAAGCCT
>NC_092256.1:16719388-16726888 GCF_036320965.1 Panulirus ornatus | reverse complement strand
AGGATTTCGAAGCGTAAGTACAAACCATTTGAAGATGTTTTCTAATTTCAAGTCAATGAGGATTTCGAAGCGTAAGTAGAAACCATCTGAAGATGTTTTCTAATATCCAGTCATTAAGGATCTCGACGAAAGGAGTAATAGTTTCCAAAAGTTTGGAATGTTTAAGAGCGTCTGACGAATTCCCCCCCCCCCGTGGAAATTGAAAAGGGGGTGAGGTTTATTTCCTGTACAGCCAACAAAATTCATTACATTGTCCTCATATTAAAATACCTTCACAACGAAAATTTAATATCAGGGAGGTACAACGCGGGGAACCCCTGGTGTAAAGGGAAATTTGTATCAGGAGAATATATACACAACACATGCAGGGAAAGATGTAAAGAAAAACTAGGGAATTCTCATGACGAAGGGGAGTTCCGCAGGGCTTGGGGCTCAGACCTATGGTGTTCTTAAAGAACGTTGACGATCTATCTCTCGTGCGCTTAAAGGATAAGAAACGCTTCATAAGACACGATAAGAAGCTTATCAGTTTGCTAGTACACAGGAAGGTACAGGATCGTTAAAAACTAGTCAAAGAAATGATGGAATTATTCTCCTTCTTCCCCTGACGACGAGAGGTGAAGAGAATTGAGATAAGAGTTGAACTAGTTCATTAAACTTAGTTCGAGGTGGAACAAGACGTATTGGTAAAAATGAAAAAAGAAAATAAAAAAAATGACTAACGTTTGAAATGGAAACGTGAAGCCAAGTTTATCTAACTGGAAGTAAAGCTGAGATTTCCAGGATGTTGCCCTTCCAGCGCCTCAGGATCTGGAGAGGCATGGAAAGATGGGTGGTGCTGGTGGTGGTGGTGGGAATTTGTGGCCAAAGAAAAAAAAATATGTGGTGAAGATGGTTTTAGACGCTGACGATACCAGGCAGGACCAGCGTGTGATGCTCATCGCTGAGAGAGAGAGAGAGAGAGAGAGAGAGAGAGAGAGAGAGAGAGAGAGAGAGAGAGAGAGAGAGAGAGAGAGAGAGACTACAGGACATTAGCCGTGAATGTCGGCCAAGGACCATGAATAAAACACGAAAAAGTAGTGGGGGGGAAAGAAAAAAATACATTCCCCAAGCATAAAAATGGACCATATGGTTGAAGTTACAAAGCGATGGACACAAATCCTTACACTTAGTACTTCCTCCTGCCATTAATGTCACAGTTTGGATAAGAGATTTGACTGTATCTTCCAGACCCGCTATCGGAACTCCATTGTATGAAGGGGAAACATTTGGATTCTTTCTGTAGCCTGTTCGTCAAGGGAAGACATTTTCTTTTCCATGACAATCTATGTTACATCCTGCGACTACTACTAAACTACTACTACTTCTACTTCTACTACTACTACCTCTACTACTGCTAATACACTACGCAGATGACCACTGATAATACTGATGTTGATGTGGCTGCTACTATTATCATTATCATCATTATGATTATTATTATTATTACTATTATCATTATCATCACTATTATTATCATCATTACTATTATAACTATCATCATTATCATCACTAATTTTACTTTTGTGTTTCTTGAAATCATTATCGATACAATCATAATCATTTTATCATCACTTCTCTCATTATCATTAATCATCTGCATATATAGATTTACTTCCTCATCGAAGTAATTATCCTATGCCTCAAATACCTGTCACTGAGTCATTGAGGTCATTGAGTCATTGAGGTCACTGGGCCATTGAGGTCACTGAGTCATTGAGGTCACTGGGTCATTGAGGTCACCGGGTCATTGAGGCCATCAACGTCCAATCATATCCATCCATCGAGAAATCTCCAACACCTCCTTCACGTGTTCAAGGTAATTCTCAGACCATACACACGCTGCCACCGCATACAAATACATCACCCTCACCACCACTGCCACAACAACTTTTCAACTACCCAACGCCTGATATTATATGACTGAAGGGTCTCCAGAACTTCTGTGACCTCGTGTAGAAGAAGTGACCTTACATATGACCTTATACATCTTTCCAACACATACAATGAAGGTGCAAAAACTCGATACCCATTTTTTTTTCTTTTTTTTTTCAAATTCTTAATTTCCCTTCTTTTGCTAGTTATTTCCAACACGTTGGTCATACTGATCTACCTTTTCGAAGGAACTCGACGACGTATAAGCTTTCTTCATTATGTGTCGTAGTATATCATATTCAGCTTCAAAGCTTTCGTACAGCAAGGGGGGTCTCACACTACAGACCCCTCACTCAAGCTTCTCTTTCAGTGCAGCTCGGGAGGGACATTTGCCTCGCCAGTGTTGAACCCGAACACACACACACACACACACACACACACACACACACACACACACACACACACGAACACCTCCCCTTCCTCTCTCGTGTGGCACCTCCGTCAAACTCCACCCTCCAACCACCTGGCACATACACAGCTATTTCGGCTCAACTCCATTTACATGCTGCTCCCACCGGGACACACACAGCCTTTAACTCCCTTCACCTGCTCGTTTGCATCGAGCAATTGTGTGTATACAAGCATGTCCTCAGTCTCCCTCTGCACAATCACCTCACACAAGGGTGTTTTTCCCCCTCCCTCTCTCTCTCTCTCTTGCCTACTAATCGTACATCATAATGCCCTCACTCACCACCACCCTCTCTCTCTCTCTGGAAAGGCTCCACAGACGTCTGTGCTGTGTTGTAAGTTAACATGGGACTTTTATTCTTCTTCCCCTCTCCCACTCTGGGTTTCTGGGACGGTTACTGACGGCTAGACAGGGAGCTAGCCCCCTTTCAGTGGCTGTCAAGTGTCACTCCCTTGCGACGTGTAGATGTCTATCTTTCTCTGTCTGCCTCACCCCACGCGTGGGCTACTGGCTTTCAGTCCACAGACATACAGTCTCACACACCTAACACTTGACAATACGTAACACACACAGACTCATTTTCGTTACGTCTTTGATTCTCCTGCGTCGAACAATACGCCGCTGCCCTGCCTTAGAAAATACTCGATGTAAATAAGCACACCTCCCTCTTCCTTTCTTTCTCCTCCTCCTCCTCCTCCTCCTCCTTCCTCTCTTTATCATGCACTTCATCGCTTCGAACTCTGAACACACTGGAGGACATATTTACGAACCGTTCCTCTCCTGCAACGAGCGCCAAAACCTTCACATCTTTACTCCATTCCCGCCGTTCCCCGCCTCCTCCTTCTCCTCCTCCTTTATCACACACTCACTCCCTCCCAACTCTAAAATACACCGAAGGACGCACTTCTGAACACACCCTCTCCTACTGACACACTCACATCAACATGAACACCAGCCAATCTCATGAGTGAAAAGAAAAAAAAATAATAATAACGACGATCATAATACAACCAAAGAATTGTGGTCAAAATCTTGGAATTCTACCATGAGCCATTTGTATCTTGAGCTCATATCATACGCCATTACAAAGTGATCAAGACTCTATACAATTCAAGAAATTCTATCATCGTGTATAGCTGAAATGCGTTTCCATGAGGATACATGGGCAAGCTTGGTAACAGAAGACCTGATGGTCTATGACGAGGTTATATGCAAAAGGATATCAAATAGTATCCTCAATTCTCAGTGTATATATATATATATATATATATATATATATATATATATATATATATATATATATATATGGCGAGGAGAGGATAATAAAGCAAAGGGCACCAACAAGCCCCAGACACAAAGCGGGAACAAATCACCCATTAAGAAGGGAAAGAATTACAGAAGCGTGGAGAACGAAAGACCCTCTGGTGGTTGGATTTACCCAGCCTCGCTTGTTTAGTGTGTTGACCCACCGCCTGGGGCGCTGGAGACGGCGATTCTGAGCGATTGTTATAGGCATTGTTGGGCGGGGCGGCCTTTAGAGGGGTAGAAGTATCCGCGATTTTTGTATTTATACTACGGTAGTTGGTTATGACCGTGTTCTTCCTCAGAGCTTGAGGGGGTATGGCGTTCGTGGATTAAATTGTGCGCTATAGCTTTAGCGTTCCTTCATTCAAGTGTGTGCTGGGTGCAGTGTACGTCAATCAAAAGCTTTAGCTAAAGATTTTATACGTCCATCTTCTCGAGTTACCATAGTGAAGACAAGATAACATCAGCAAGGGAAGACAATGAGGAAGATAAAAATGCAGCTCCCCTGCTCCCAAACCGAGCTATGGGGTGAGAGACAAGCCTCGTCGAAATCCACAATGCAAACCCGAGTAAAAATTACTTACATTCAACCTCCAAATAATTCATAAACACACCCACTTAACATGAATAACAAACACGGATATATAATTCTACTTAAAATTTCCACAAAAATGCATTTTTCTGAAAAACAGAATTACACCAAATAAATTAAGCTCATTCTATTTCCCAAGGGAGCGATTTAGCCTCACAACACAGCTACGTATATTTAAATACATGAAATTACGTGTCCACTTTTTATATGTCGCTCGCTATGGAATCTGTCTTCTATGTGTCAGATGACTCCAACAACATATAGAAACACATTATATACATACATATATATATATATATATATATATATATATATATATATATATATATATATATATATATATATATATATATATAAACCCCTTAAAAACGCAATAACAACCACTCTCGCAAATTCTCTTGGGTTAAATTTTCCACCGTTCATTTGCAAACACACACACACACACACACACACACACACACACACACACACACACACACGCTCTCTCTCTCTCTCTCTCTCTCTCTCTCTCTCTCTCTCTCTCTCTCTCTCTCACTCACTCTTTCCTCCTTTAACGCACTCTGCAGACAACAACACCCTGACTAAACCCGGCCTCGCACCAACTGGTTCCTTATCTTCGAGATTACATTGATCCCACAAGGCTATGTTGACGCACGTCATGGCCTCCATGAGAAGGGGACTTAAAGTGCAATGTGCCGCCGGAGGTGGCGCTGGCTCTGTTATAATGTGTGGGGTCGGGTGGTGATGAGGAGGCTCGCATTGCTTGGTTTCTGGTAGCGATGTTTTGTGTGTGTGTGTGTGTGTGTGAGAGAGAGAGAGAGAGAGAGAGAGAGAGAGAGAGAGAGAGAGAGAGAGAGAGAGAGAGAGAGAGAGAGAGAGAGAGAGAGAGAGAGAGAGAGAGAGAGAGAGAGAGAGAGAGAGGTAAAAAAGAAAAAGAAGGAAAGACCAATTTTCAACGGGAGCGAAATGATTCGTACAACCTTGTAATATCATCTCTGTCTTTCATTTACAGCACATGCATCTTGTAAATAATAAATACTTCGTGTACACCGACGCATGTCACTCTGTAAATGTTTTACACCAGATAACCGAATTCCACCACTTCAGAAGGACACAAAAAGAAAACAGGCAAATAAGAAAAAATAATAAGACCTCGTTTAGCATGACCAAAACATGTGTGCAAAACTGAGGGAAGCAAATGTAATTACCAGGCCAATTCATTGTTTACCTAAATCCCTTAATTCCATTAATTGCACCTTAGTTCTAGATGGTCTAGGTAATGGGGTGTAAGAGAGAGAGAGAGAGAGAGAGAGAGAGAGAGAGAGAGAGAGAGAGAGAGAGAGAGAGAGAGAGAGAGGCTGTGAGGGAGGGAGGAAGGGAGGGAATCAGCATTTGGAGTGAATTATGTAACTAGGAGGAGGTGCTCGGAGGAGAGTGCTTAAATGGGAGGGAGAGAATATACGGAGGGAGGAGTAGAGGAGAGAATGGTGAGTGCAGATACGACAGTCAGTGACAGAGCTAAGGAAGAGGAATGATGAAAAAAGGCCATGTAAAAAATAAGTAAGGCAGCGTTACAGAGCAGGAGAGAAAGTGAAATGCGAGGGTTGTGATGAAAATATGTGTGTGTGTGTGTGAGAGAGAGAGAGAGAGAGAGAGAGAGAGAGAGAGAGAGAGAGAGAGAGAGAGAGAGAGAGAGAGAGAGGCGAAGGGAAGGCAAGCACGCAGTATAAGGCACTGGGAGCGCTCATGTATACACCGGGCAGGACGCGTGGCAGTGCGCGCCAAAAATACTGGCTGCATCAAAACATTCTCTCCCGCCTTCCCCCACCCCCGTCACACCCAAGATCAAGCGAGCCACTAAACTCTTGTCTCCACCATTTCGTTCCTTTCCCCTCCCTCTTCCCTTATTTCTCCTCCTCCGCCTCTATCAGCCTCACACGATTTCAGTCGTCAGTACGACAACGTAAGATATGATATTTTACTGCTTTACTTGCTTTGATGAGCGATAGATTTTACTTTGAGTACGACCAGATGTGTTTATTATAAGACGCTGGTCTTAACTTGGAGGAGGTACTTAAAAATATAAAGCTTTTTTTTATGTACTTTCCTCACGGCTAATAATACACAGAGTTTTTATAAACTTTCCCCAAGGTTGTTATGGTTTTAAGATGTAACTATATTTAACCCAACGTGAGTTTTTACACGACTTGTACTTTGTTTCATTTATTTCATAACCAAAAATTACTTTTCACGATGGCTTTTCTTTTTCATGAGAACTGGGGGAAAAAAAAGAGCCAATCTATCTTTAGCAGAAGTGTGCATCTGCAATCAGTCATCACGTTAACAGAACGTTCAAATATTCCTCTGCCGTACGGTCATTTTCAGATCGCCTAATCTTATAGTGTGATCACTTAAAGTAAAACACACACACACACACACACACACACACACACACACACACACACACACACACACATACACACACACACCTACATCATTCTCAATATGCAGAATGATATAATTCTCTCTATACCATAAGCTTTGTCATATATATATATATATATATATATATATATATATATATATATATATATATATATATATATATATATATATATCAAACCATTCATTCCCCACACCATAATAGCAAACAAACTAAATGCCCTTGGAGCAATAATTGGCACAATAACTAGAGAAGAAAACATAGAATTTCTCAGTATCCTCTACAAACGATTCATCTGCTCCATCCTAAACTACGTCTCACCTGCCTGCCTAGTCGTCTACCCTCTCAAAAGCAACAGTAAACTAAGCAGCAAACCACATAAAACAGAGAGAAATAAAAAGCCTTTACTCCTGTTTCATACTTTAGCAACCTCTACTCACAGATCTCTCCACCTACAACAAACAAAACAATGTCAAAACATATACACGCCGAAATGAACCGAACGAGCTCCAAACAACTGTCTTCCCAACTCGGTCTTAAACATCACCTCCACCAACCATATACCCAACTGAAACTACATTTCCCAGACATGTAAGAGTTACACTTTTTCGTCTATGCTTTGGATCTCTCCCATCCTTGGAACAATTACAACACTTGTTTTCGACACATCTAACGACCTTTTATACCCACGATGCACCTGTCTTAGTAACACAGAACACTTCCTGTTTAGCCTCCCCGCATTCAATACTACAGAAAGACTTGTGTATAAGAGAGACA
>NC_092256.1:16674388-16714388 GCF_036320965.1 Panulirus ornatus | reverse complement strand
AACGAATCAACTTTTTTACCTCGCTGATTCCAGTCTCTTGCCTCACCATTCCAATCCTCCATTTCTGTTTTCCCATCCACCCTCTTTCCTCCCTCCCTCCTCCCTCTTCCTCCTCCTCCCTGACCTACCCTCCGCGTCTATCCCCCGAGGGACGGGAGATAGATCAAGTATCATTCAAGTTCTCATCCCATTCCCGGAGCCAGGTCGGGCCATCCCAGCTGCTTATTGGTGGGAAGCTGAGACGACTGACCAATCAGGACCTCACCTCCCGCCAACACCGGCATCGGGTAGCCCGGATCTGCGTTATTAATAAAGGGGATTCCTCATCGGCTGCAACAGATTGAATGTCCGGATAATCGAGAGAGAGAGAGAGAGAGAGAGAGAGAGAGAGAGAGAGAGAGAGAGAGAGAGAGAGAGAGAGAGAGAGAGAATGCTATCCCTCTTCATTCTTTTCTTTTTTTTTTTCTGTGAGGCACACACAAAACGTTTTCTTTACCTATGAGGCACACACAAAACGTTTTCTTTACCTATGAGGCACACACAAAACGTTTTCTTTACCTATGAGGCACACACAAAACGTTTTCTTTACCTATGAGGCACACACAAAACGTTTTCTTTACCTATGAGGCACACACAAAACGTTTTCTTTACCTATGAGGCACACACAAAACGTTTTCTTTACCTATGAGGCACACACAAAACGTTTTCTTTACCTATGAGGTACACACAAAACGTTTTCTTTACCTCTTTCATTCAGTTAAAAAAAAAAAAAAGGAGGGGGGTGGGGTAACTAACCTAAATCAAAAACCAAACGGCATGAGCATTTGAGAGATTCGTCACAGCGAGCCCTCCCTCCCTCCCACGTGAAACACGACCTTACATTCTCTCCAACTCTTACTTAATCGAGGATCAGGTTCCCCCTCCTTCCCTGGCCCACCCTTGCACGTTCATTCACTCCGCTGAAGTTTCTCGTTTCGAGAAAATCTAATTGAAAACGTCATGTTTCCAGATGAAGGGGAAAAAAAATTGATCGAGAGTGGGTCTGAATAAATCATTGAGAGACGCAAACCATCGGATGATAGAATTCTATGATCTATCTTTAATTATAGAAGTATGTAATGGGATATGTCCCATCCCAGCGGGATAGAGTCTATCCCTTATTAAGATGACTTTTCTTTTTTTTTTGCAGTCTTGATCATGTCACTTTGTTTGGAGAAAAATGATAAAAAAAACGCGTATCAAAAATTTACTAAAAAGGAAAATCCTAAATCACTTACTGATGCCATACTGTTGCGTACGTCTCCTTTACCCTGAATGAGAGAGAGAGAGAGAGAGAGAGAGAGAGAGAGAGAGAGAGAGAGAGAGAGAGAGAGAGAGAGAGAGAGAGAGAGAGAGAGAATCCTTTTCTCAAATCAAAGTACCTTCAGATCACCACGCGAGGGCTACCCAGTTACATCACTGATGCATATATATGACTAACGTCTGAACCAGAGATTGACTCCACGCAGGCGCGTCGTTCCTCAAGACATGATGATGAGATATGAAAACGGGGTGGAAGCACCGTTCCTTGTGTCTCCCAGTTTCTCGCCTTAGAGCCTCATAAGATCATCCAATGGACAACAACGTGTTGTCATCTCTATGTTAAAAGGGTGATATATTCATCTTGCAGTTTACTCTGTGGTCTCCATATCATGCTATTATGACACTATGGCCATATATATATATAAAAGGCATATGCAATGTGTGTATCTATACGCACCTCATTACTTTCTTTGGCCTCCACTACCTCTACAAATTTAGCTCAGTGGTCAAGCCTCTGGGAGAGGGGTAATTCCCTCTCTCCCTGAGACCATATTGTCCTTCGTAATGTAGAGTTAATGATCCCATGAAGTCAGTCAGTTTCCATCTTACGACTCGCTCCGAAGACTTTAATAATGCATGATGTCGGTGCTACTGGTGGCCAGGGTTTCTTTTATTCTCTTTTTGTTTCGCTTCCTCCTTTTGAGGAGCGGAGCGATGTGACTCAGTTTCAAACTCTTGGGGGATGATGCACAAGTCCAGAAATTTGCTTCGTTCACAGGATGAATTTATTGCTCGTATGAAATCGTGGTTTTTCTGCCTTTCTTGATTGAGACGGAGTTGCGTGAGTCTTGGGGTAGAGTGCTTAGGTATGTTCTAAAATGGCCCCTCCACCTCTCTCCCGAACTCCTGCGTGGCTGGTTATGAGGCGGGACACGTGAAAACATTGAGGGGAGGAGCACTGCAGGTGACGAAGGTGGTGGTGTTGGCAGGCTCAGTTGTTTATTTTCAATGTGACCTCTTTTCTTTCTTTTTTTTTTTGGCTCATTAAACAATGATTCATATTTTCTTTTAGTAATCTCTCTCTTCTCTCTCTCTCTTTCTCATCTCTTGGCAATCGCCGGAGGTATGTTCTCAATAGGCCGCTGGTGCCAGGGCTGTGGTCCTCGAATTGTGTTTTCCATATGAATAAAAAGTATCCCCCCCAACCCCATCCCGTTTTTTTCCCTATCTTATCAATGGCTTCTTTTTCTTCTTCTTCTTCTCCTCCTATTTTCATCTTCCTTCTCCTGGGTCTCGTGTGATGACTCTCAGTTTATAGCTTACGTCCCTCAGTTCATCAGACAGGTTTGCTCCTCTGTGCTAAGCTGAGCAGCAGCTTTTACAACCTGCAACTCATTTTCGCCTTTTGTGGCCGCACGTTCTTACCTGGCTCTGGTCTACTAGACCTTCGTACCGTACTTTTTCCCCGGCTGGTGGCATGAGTTCGTTGCATGTCTGAGGGTACTTCTCTGGTCGTGGTATTTCACACACTCCTCTGGGGTGTTCCCACTCAAAAGTAGTGATTCCCCACTGTAGTGCACACATATTGATCATCTCCTCTCATCTCCTACGTGTGCTGTCGAAAGTAAATCTGTTGAGTTCTCCTCAATGTTTCTTTTGCCCTGAAGGCTCATAACATCACTTGTCTGTTTGGAGCACAGTGTATTTGAGTTGGTGACGGCGCACTGTAAGTCTGCAATTATTTCTATAAAAGACATTGGGCTATTTCCTGACGGCGGAAGAGCTTCTCTCAACAGTCTAAAAAAGTTCCCCTTTTTCTACAGCTGTTCAGAGGAGCAGTTTTCAGAGGGATTCTCGGCTCGAGTGTTGTTCACATCCTGCATGTTCTCACCTTATGTGTGTGTGTGTGATAGACTGAAGCCCACAAGGACCATCATGCTAGGGACTGGGTTACCAAGAATGTCTGGGTACGATCCTACATTCATCATTCATCCCAATAATTCTTGTAGTCTTCTCGCCTCCGGAGGATTACAGATGAAGGTAATGAGCACATTATAGGTTTCAAACTTGACAGCCCACGCCTCCAATACACCATAGGAGGAATTCAGGAAAGAACAAAAGTTAAAAAAGATTCTATAACAAACGAATCAAATCCCCTATACACGTCGTTCCCAACCCCTATCACATCTGCAAGAGTTGCAATACGCCATCCAAACCTCGCTGCTCATGCGACCTCTAATGTATAAGTTTCTATGGACTCTATACACAGTGCCTTCAGTGATCCTGAAGTAACAAGGAGTATAAATCATCACAAATACTTGAACCCCTTAAAGATCTTAAACACGACATAAAGCTGTCACCCTGAACCCCTTAAAAGACCTTAAAGACGACATAAAGCTGTCATCCTAAACCTCTTAAAGACCTTAAAGACGACATAAAGCTGTCATCCTTAACCCCTTAAAAGACCTTAAAGACGACATAAAGCTGCCATCTTAAACCCCTTAAAAGACCTTAAAGGCGACATAAAGCTGTCATCCAAAAACCCTTAAAATACCTTAAAGACAACATAAAGCTGTCATTAGGGAGATAAATCCTCAGCTATCCCTAAACTGTCAACTTTGGCTGGATATCATCAGATAATCCATGCTCTTGACCAAACCATACTGAACTATGAAGTGTTTCCTCTCTGGGCTGACCACGCACGGGCGTCCCCTAAGGTAATATTCTGGGCCGTAAGGTACTATTACCATTTAATCTGCAAGTCGAAGTGAGGCAGGAGAAGGGAGGAGCTAAATATGTTATAATACATTTGATTCTGAATACCTATATGGCTATTCATGTGTACATATTTTTGCTTTCAGTCTAAATGTAACTCTTTACAAATGTTTGTGTAATACAGAGATGTATGTATGTATTTTTATGTGTGTATGTATGTGTTAAAACATTAAAGCAGGCACGTATATGTCCGTGTATGTAGATGCTCAGCATAAAATCATGTACCTTTGACTGTACCTGTGTGTATATGTATGTATTCACGTATGTATATGTATGTATGTACCTATGGTAGTCTCTCTCTCTCTCTCTCTCTCTCTCTCTCTCTCTCTCGTAAACGCCTTGTCTTTCGCGTGTCTATTAGAACTCCAGTTATCTTATTTTCATCTTGAAACAAACGTTGTTAAGAGGCATTATAGCCACCATGACCAAGACTGGAAACAATTACCATTTACATCCACTGGATAGACATATCACCCCTTACACCCACTGTGAAGACATTTAATACACCATTTACACCCACTGGATAGACATATCACCCCTTACACCCACTGTGAAGACATTTAATACACCATTTACACCCACTGGATAGACATATCATCCCTCACACCCACTGTGTAGACATTTCATGCACATTTACACCCACTAGATAGATATATCACCCCTCACAAACCACTGTATAGACATCTAATACGCCATTCACACTCACTGAATAGATGTATCACCCCTCACACCCACTGTGTAGACATTTATTACATCATTTACATCCACTGAATAGACGTATCACCCCTCACACCCACTGTGTAGACATCTAATACATCATTTACATCCACTGAATAGACATATCAACCCTTGCACCCACTGTGTTGACAGTTAATACACCATTTACATCTACTGGATAGACATATCATCCCTCCAACACGACCACTTACACCCGCTGGGTAGATTCGTCTACCATCTACCCCCGACCATCTACTCCCGGATGTGTCTTTCATGGTTGCTGCGGGCTGGACGTGTGGATGTGGGACGCCACAGGATTACTGGCCATTTCCAAGCTCTCTGGGGGCTCACGCTGACGTCATTCGTGCTCTCTATCTCTCTCTCTCTCTCTCTCTCTCTCTCTCTCTCTCTCTCTCTCAAAGGGGAACATTCCCGCACTCTCATTCGCCTCTTCGTTACACCCTCACCACCCCTACAGAGAAGGCCTCTCCTGCCCCCCTTTTTCCAACCCCTGTACCACAGAGCCGTACCGTCGCACGTAACACCAAAGACGGTACGGGGTGCCGGACCTGGGACGACGGTACGATGCCAGGGTAAAACAGCCTCCCTCAGGACGGTACACTGGTACGACGACGGTCAGCTCTCTTCCTCTCCTACACCTAGAGAGAGAGAGAGAGAGAGAGAGAGAGAGAGAGAGAGAGAGAGAGAGAGAGAGAGAGAGAGAGAGAGATAATGAAGCGTCAAGGGCTTATCCCCTCCGATCCACCCCACTACACACAAGTAACAAGGTACCGTGAGCCCATATATATATATATATATATATATATATATATATATATATATATATATATATATATATATATATATATATATATATATACATGGAAATAGAAGAAACGTTAACTTTTAACCATTTTCCTCAATAACTTTCAACTATCTAGACACATAGATTTAGATACCTATAAAATATATCTATCTTTCTTATCTTCTATTAAGGCTATGGTTCGTATTACGCATTACGGAACGAATTACGTATCGCTGTACCCTACCGGGTGGGCAATAAAGGAAGACAGAGCCAGAGTGTAATAAGGTGTATCGAATATTGGACAAATTAAGTCGGGAAATTTGTGTTTCAAAGAAGGATTGTGAGATCAGTTAGCATATGATTTAGTCGTTTATAGAGAAGCGTTGCTGAACCAGCCAAGCACGACGGTGTGATCCTTTGGGTACTACAACGGTACGATCCTTGAGCACGACGGTACGACCCTTGATCACGACGGTACGACCCTTGAGCACGAAGGTACGACCCTTGAGCACGACGGTGCGACCCTTGAGCACGACGGTACGACCCTTGAGCACGACGGTGCGACCACTGATCACGACGGTATGACCCTTGAGCACGACGGTACGACCCTTGAGCACAACGGTACGACCCTTAAGCACGACGGTATGAACCTTGTTCACGATGATTCGACCCTTGATCACGACCGTACGACCCTTGAGTACGACAGAACGACTTATGGGTATGATGGCTTGGCCTCTGACCTGGGCCTTAGGTCAAAGGCCAGGCCATTAAACCCTAAAGGGTCGTCCAAATGTGCTCAGAAGTAGCATCTTTATGTTCAAGGGTCGTAGCGCCGTGCCACATTGTCGTAAACTGGGGCCCAAGTGACGTAGGGTCGTACCTATGAGTAGTACCGTCGTGCTCAAAAGAATCGTACCAACGTTCTCAGAGATCGTAACTTCGTTGGCTGCGTCGTATCGTCGTACTCCAAACAACAGCACCATCAACTGCAAAGCACTGTCAAAGGATCGAAGCACCGCCCTTGAAGAGCTTAAAATTTACCCCTACCTCACTGACAGATATCTCTCAACAGCGGAAGTATATCATACGTGCCTCCCTCACCTTAACTAAGTCACTCTTTTGATCAGCAGGACGCCCGTAAAACTAGTCTGTGTATGCCTACTCTAATGGACCCTATCATACGCTCGTTTGATCAGTGTTTACATTATTTAACAGCTCGTTTGACTTCGTCACGGTTAGGTAAACAAGAGTCAAAAATCTCCAGTGGTCTTTCTGCTGCTTCTCGTCTCCTCTCACCTCACCAACCTCCCCTCCCCTCATGACATGCGCTGTCTCTACAAACTACAACTGAAGTTGTCAGATGATGCGTCTATAGAAAAAAAAAAAGAATAAAAAAAGGAAATTAAATATCTGAAGTGAAACAGAGAGTCAGAAAGATGTTGGACAAAGTGAGTTATATGTGTGGACTGATGACTGTCATATTCTCTCTCTCTCTCTCTCTCTCTCTCTCTCTCTCTCTCTCTCTCTCTCTCTCTCTCTCCTAGCACATCCAGCGCTGTCTCGTTACCTACGTACACCGCAAACTTCTGTACCATAGCTAGAATCACCTATGCATTGGTACCCATTCATCAATCACACCCTAAAAAGGTTGAGGAATGTATGAGGTTAGTTTTCACTGCTTGACGAAGTGCCTGTCATATCCGGGTCTCGAACGCGGGTCTACTACATCACGGTCACAGGCGCTGCCCACCGCACCACGATGACTCATCAATGGTCTAAGATGTTTCCAAATCATATGTTGGAAACTGGTGTGTAAATGCGCTTCTCTCTCTCTCCTCTCTCTCTCTCTCTCTCTCTCTCTCTCTCTCTCTCTCTCCTTACGTCTGGTGGCCACTCGTCTGGTGTTGTCACGTGGTACTCCTTAATTAGGAAGAAGGTTCGTGTGTCCTTTCCTCACGACACTGGTCAAGGAACACAATGTTTAGAGGATGGAACAATAAAGTTCTGTTCTTACATCCACTTGACCTTTGTTCTGTTCTTTCATGTACTTGGCCTTTTTTTCTATTTCTTTTTTTTTACCCAACTTTCACTTTATTTCATTCAATTCTTCCCTCAACTTCTTTCAATCCTCTTACACTTCTGTCCATCTACTCTTGATCCCTTCCACTTTCCTCATTCTACCGCTTGTATTTTACCGTTCTCTTTTCCCCATTCTCCAGTGGATCTTCCTCCAATATTTCTTTCCTTGGCGACAAACTGACCCTGCCAACATTACCCAACACGGAAGTGATACAATCAGTGGCCGTATTCAGGTTAATGTTATTCCATTAAACACTCTGCCTTCTCTCTCTGTCCAGCTAATTACCTTTCTGTCGTAACTAATTACCCTCCCTGGAAGAGGAATTCTCGAGACAGATCATTAACCCCCAAATGATCGGAACAATTGGACAACAAAATACCTCAAGGAAAACCAAAACTACAAACACATTTATGAAATACCTAAAAGAAAACAGAACCACAAAAAAACAGATATAAAATTCCCAAAAGAACATATAACCACAAAAACAAAAATTTAATACGGAAGAAATAAACACAAAAAACAAAAATATAATACCGAAAAGATACGCATCGAAACAAAAACAAAATACCTTTAAGAAAACTTAAGCACAAGAACAAGAAAAGAACACCTTTAAGAACACACAAGCACAAAAAAAAGATATGTATATAAAATACCTAAAGGAATCTATGGCACAAGACAGAATCAAAGCATCAAATCAATAGAGTTCATCACATAACATAATGATGAAAGCCGTGCAAATGGTCTCTCCCCACATCGATTCACATACACTACCCCAGACGATTCACATCAAAAGCCAAAGGAATCAAATACGCAAAGACGTGCATTGTTACTCAATCAGATACGATTGTTCTCCACCGCGAACTGCCAGACCGATTGGATCAAAGCCGTCTCGAATCCTTTGGGACGTAAACTGTAATCCTTTACTTCGGAACAAAAGACAGTCGAAAAAAAAAAAGAGAAAATAAAGAAATCATGTGAATCCGTCAATCCGTTCGTGAATCCGGCTGCTGGTGCTTATCAGAACGTAAACAATGAGACTATGGCGATCAATACATGGGCCTTGTGTTTATGGCACTTATCATTTTCCCCCTTTTTATAGCGTTAACGACACTGAAAAGGGGGCAGAAAGGCAAGAGAGAGAGAGAGAGATATGAAGTGGGATGAGGAAGGGGAGATAAGGGGGACGACTCACGAAGAGGGGTAGGCAAGGGGAGGTGATGATAATAATCAAGTGAAAAGGGGATAATATGAATTGAGAATGACAAGATTGCAGATAAGGAAAATGAGTGGTTAGGGGAAGACTGATATGGGCAAGATGAGGAGAATAGAGGGGAAGATATAGTGATAGAGTAAATAAGGAAGAGAGGAGGAGGAGGAGGAGGAGGAGAGGAAGAAGGAGAAATAAGAAGAAGAAGAAGGAGAAGAATTAGAAGAAGAAGAAGAAGAAGAAGAAGAAGAAGAAGAAGAAGAAGAAGAAGAAGAAGAAGGAGGAGGAGGAGAAGAAATATGAAGAAGAAGAAGAAGAAGAAGAAGAAGAAGAAGAAGAAGAAGAAGAAGAAATATGAAGAAGAAGAAGAAGAATGAGAAGAAGAAGACGAAGAAGAAGAAGAAATATGAAAAGAAGAGGAGGAGGAAGAAGAAGAAGAAGAAGAAGAAGAAGAAGAAGAAGAAGAAGAAGAGAGACTAAGACGGCAAAGAGGGAGCAGTAATGGGGGAGAGGCGCGGGTTATTTGTGTGTTGTGCTGTTGTGGGGAGAGAAGCTGTTATTTCCTCCCCTCCTGTATCATTACTTCCCTAAAGTAAGAAGAAAAGAGAAGGACCTTAAGAGGAGGATAGTCCCCTTGGCTGGCCTGAGTCCTCCGTTCCCAAAGTTATTACCACGAAGGCTTTACCCATATGATCACCAGCGCCCCACACAGCTGCTGGATCCTGAACCCGGCCGATCATCTCGTGCAACGATCGTTAAGCCGTTCCCCCTCCTCCTCCTCCTCCTCTCTAACGGCTAATCACCCATTCCTTTAACCCGACGAAACAATCGCTCGCTCACTAATGCCACCGAATTACCGCTAATGCCCGGGAATCAATTGGCCAACCGGAGGTTCAGACGAGGAAAATACAACGTCGGGATTAACAATATACTTGGGGTTGGGTGGGTCTGGAGGGAGGAGTTCTGATACATAAAAGAAATTGGAATCTTTTCCACGTTCATCCTCTTTCTTCCCCATTTCCCTTTAATACTCTATGAATTACAGTGCAGCAACTATTGTAATCTCGAATGGTTTTCGAAATTATGACTGTGTCGTTTCAAAGGAGTTTTCATTACCCTGCTGCTGGAAGTAGCGTAGCCTTCATAAAGAAATGTCCCGGATAACACCAGGACTCTTTCAAACAAATCTGTCCTTAAGCGATCACACACAGACACACAGACACACACACACACACACACACACACACACACACACACATATATATATATATATATATATATATATATATATATATATATATACATCACCACTGTCATCAGTACATTAATCAACTGGAGAGAGAGAGAGAGAGAGAGAGAGAGAGAGAGAGAGAGAGAGAGAGAGAGAGAGAGAGAGAGAGAGAGAGAGAGAGAGGACGTTTTTGTTTTCAGTGTCGACCCGGATATCAATACAAACAGAAGATAATCAACTTTTAACATTAACCCTGCCAGCACGAGCCAGTGGAACAAAGGCATGTCAATGAAGAGCGGGGAAAAAGAAAGAGGAGCAAAAAAAAGGGAGAGAGAGAGAGAGAGAGAGAGAGAGAGAGAGAGAGAGAGAGAGAGAGAGAGAGAGAGAGAGAGAGAGAGAGAAAAGAAGTGGAACAGAGAGAAAATCTGAGATTCAATTGATAAAATCAATGAATGATTTGCCCTTTGCTGAACGATTGATGCGGTAAATGGCTAAATGGCCTCAGTACGACGATACGAACGATGAGCGCGACGCACAACCCTTTGGCACGACGGTACGACCCTTAAGCAAGAGGGTACGACCCGCAAGCACGTCGGTACGACCCCTAAGCACGAGGATGCTACCATTAAGCACGACGGTACGACCCTTAAGCACAAAGGTACGACCCTTGACTTACGACTGTACGACCTGTGAGCCGGATGGCCTGGCCTCTGACCTGACCCTTATAGGTCAAAGGTCAGTCTAAAACACCCAAGGGGTCGTATACTCGCGCTTCAAAGGGGGTCAGTCCCCGTCCTGCTCAAAGCGGGGGTCGAACCATCGTGCTCGAGAAGTAAGACACTACCTCAGGCCAGCAGCTTATCGCGCCATCTGGTGGCTGGACACGCCAGCCTGGTGAGTACTTTCACCGTGGGGGTGAGTCAGAGGTTGATTTAGCTGTGGGTTAAGGCTCGTTACACAGGAGGTACCCAATGGTGAGTATCCCCCTGTTTTTAACTCAACGGCCACGTCAGTGGGGAGTCGGGCTACACACGGGTGAGCAGCCTTGATTGAATCGGAGGAGGAGGAGGAGGAGGAGAGGCGGGCTATCCACTGGTGAGAAGCCTTTGTTTCAATCTAGGGTTACACAGTGGTGAGTAACCTTGTCTTAATACACTACTTAGTTGCCCTAGCGATACGGGACCCCACACACTATTGAGCTGCCCTAGATACTAGGGAACCTTCACACTGCTTTTAACTACCCTAGCCATTCAGAACTATACGTACTACTGAGTGCCCTAGCGACTCAGAAGTTTCACACTAGTGAGCTGCCCTAGTTACTATGAACCTAGGCACACTAATGAGCTGCCCTAACTACTAAGAACCTAAACATGCTAGTGAGCTACCCTAAGTACTAAGAACCTAGACACGTTAGTGAGCTGCCCTGATTATCAAGAACCTAGACATGCTAGTGAGCTGCCCTGTGTACTAAGAACCTAGACACGCTAGTGAGCTGCCCTAGCGACTGAAAACCTGCCCAGCCAACAGGTAAGGACGAAGCTGTGGCGATGTGGCGTGGGGCCAAATGTCGTTGGACGACCTTGGGGCTGGGAGACGACCTGGGGTGGTTGCTGAGCACGACTGAGAGGAGTCGTCTTTAGGAGGTCACCTGAGGAAGCTGCAAGGCACGAAGAGAAGGGAGAGTAGTAACATAGGGAAGGTAGAAATCTGATGATGCAGAGGGTAGAAGAGAGTGTTCCATAGACACACACACACACACACACACACACACACACACACACACACACAAACCCAAAGGTGCAAGCGAGGTAGAGAGAGAGAGAGAGAGAGAGAGAGAGAGAGAGAGAGAGAGAGAGAGAGAGAGAGAGAGAGAGAGGCTGTAAAGGAAGGAGGAAGAGAAGAGAGACAGGAAGATAAAGCATGAAGCAGAAGGTAAACACACACACACACACAAAATATACGATAAAAGGGTTGTTACAGAGAGGAAAGAGAATCCAGGGAGCATGTCAGACGAGCGTAGTGGGAGGCATCGTGGCTAGAGACGAGAAATAAATAAAAGGAAAACGAGAAATGATTGGGAAATAATGAATCCTCTCCGGCAAAATACGATCGTGTAAGGAAGTCACGAAGGTAAGGACGTGGAAAAGTGAACAACACAAATGCATCAGGAGAGCAAAAAAGAGCCCACAACATTGAAGGAAAATACTCGTGATATACGAGAGACGCACAACTGAAAGACTCGAGATGTCTGCAGATGGAAGGAGGAAAATCTAACGAAGGACAACACGGGAGGAGAAAGGACGGCCAGATAAAGATGCACACACGAGAGTCAAATTGGAGGCGCCTTGAATAATTCATCGTATACAACAGGTCTTATGACGAGGTCGTGACCCTCCTCCCACTGGGAGTCCCAGGAGAGGAGACCGTCTCGCTGACCGTCCCTCCTGGGATCTACAGACACCTTCTGAAGAACATCCCCGGCTACAGGTCTAGGAGAACATCCCCCGGCTACAGGCGTAGGAGAACATCCACGGCTACAGGTCTAGGAGAACATCCACGGCTACAGGTCTAGGAGAACATCCCCCGGCTACAGGTCTAGGAGAACATCCCCGGCTACAGGTCTAGGAGAACATCCCCCGGCTACAGGTCTAGGAGAACATCTCCCGGCTACAGGTCTAGGAGAACATCCCCCGGCTATAGATTTACGAGAACAGCCCAGACTATAAGTCTAGAAAAACATCCTCAGCCACATATCTAGAACATCCTCGACAATAGATATCTAGAACATGCTCGACAATAGATATCTAGAACATCCTCGACATAGATATCTAGAACATCCTCGACAATAGATATCTAGAACATGCTCGACAATAGATATCTAGAACATCCTCGACAATAGATATCTAGAACATCCTCGACAATAGATATCTAGACCTTTCTTCACCAGATGGGCCCCTTTAGCAAGCTTAAAGAAGTCATGGAGAAGGGGAGTTGCACAATCTTTTGGTCTCCGTCCACAGCCCTTCCACACGACGCGGTTCGAGCGAAGGCCGTATCAAAGCACCTCAGAACAAACCCACGTCAACCCACAGCATCCCTGACCGAAGCCCATCCAAACCTTGGGAGAGAAAGCCCGACCGGCGCCCGGTGTTACCTAGCGAGTAGGTCACCACTAACCCCCCCTCACACAACCCATCCTCCCACCTCGATCTTATCACACTCCCTAGCTTGAACAGGGCGCCTAAACAGCCCAGTGAACCTCCCTCCTTACAAGAAAAAGAAAAACGTATTATCTATCTATCTATCTATCTATCTATCTATCTATCTATATATATATATATATATATATATGGGAAAGGATCACAATTTTGCGCGTGATCAAGATATTCCTATGAGTTTCATTTTCCCCGTGGACTCATAGGAATATATATATATATATATATATATATATATATATATATATATATATATATATATATATATATAAAGACACACGAGTCGCTTTGGGGCCACTGGTTTTAGGGATCACGAGAACGTGCTGGCCAAACAAACCGGTAGGTGCACCACCCAGAGGTGGCCGGGGCGGGCCCCAGCCTCTTACTGCACCATGCTTGATGGATTGCACGACTGAGGTCTGAGCGTCCACGATTTTCACACCACGTGAGGAACAATCCTCCTCCGAGGACGGAGGAACATGCCAGATGGCCAGACGATCTTGTGAGGCGGGACATAATTTCTCGTTTTGCTTTTTTTTTTTTTCCTCTCCTCCTACATTAAAAACTGGTTTGGTACATAGTTTCTGTCATTATCATCACTGCCATTGTCATGGTAGTGGCTGCCACTGTTTCTCTCGCTGGTGATGTCGTGGTAGTTAGGTGGTAGCAGTGGTAGAAGCAGTAGTAAGAGTAGTAGTAGTAGTAGTAATAGCATAAGTAGTATTAGTATTAGTAGCAGCATAAGTTGTAGTAGTAGAAGTAGAAGTAGTAGTAGTAGTAGTAGTAGCAGTAGTAGTAGTAGTAGTAGTAGTAGTAGTAGTTCTTGTTGCTGTAGTGGTTATTTAGTGGTAGTAGTAGTAGCAGTAGTAGAAGAAGCAGTGGTAGATGTAGCATCAGTAGCAGTACTGGCAGAGGTAGAGGAAGTAGTAGTATGAAAAGCAGCAGCAGCGATAGTAGTAGTAGTAATAGTAATAGAAGTAGTAGTAGTAGTAGTAGTAGTAGTAGTAGTAGTAGTAGTAGTCGTAGTAGTCGTAGTCGTAGTTGTTGTTGTTGTTGTTGTAGATGCTGTTGGTAGTACATCGAACAAAACACCTCCTCCTCCTTTACGTCACACGGTACCTGAGCTCAAACACGTTCTTCACCGAGCCTGCACCAGAGGCTACGAAACCGCATCCCGTTCATGGTATAGAGAGAGAGAGAATCAGGATGTGATCCTTCACGCCACAAAGGAGAGAGAGAGAGAGAGAGAGAGAGAGAGAGAGAGAATGTTAATCTCGTGTCCTTCAGGGGGGAGCTCGTCAGATGGTATCCTTCACCTCAGGTGCTGTACAGGAGACCCCCAGACCCACCTGACGGAATCTGGAATGGGCAGTAATGACAGCCTGTGTCTTGGATCAGGTTATCGCCGCCATCATCGTCGAACTCTCTCTCTCTCTCTCTCTCTCTCTCTCTCCCTCTCTCTCTCTCTCTCTCTCTCTCTCTCCCTCTCTCTCTCTCTCTCTCTCTCTCTCTCTCTCTCTCTCTCTCTCATGGGGTTGTGTACACCGAAGGACCTGAACGGCCCCGTGTGCTGCGGACTTGACATCACCCGTAACCTTAGGGACGATCTAGACGCTGGTTCCCCCACCCAGACGAGACGCTGGACTCGCCGAGACACGCACGCGAACGCGGGTGTGGATGACCAAAAGGAGAAATCTCTCCTACCACGAGTCGTCAGCCCTTCTACCACATCGCCGTCATTTCTCCATCCACCAGACGTCAGCAAATCATCCTTTGCAACTGGGTCTAATAAAGAACGACCCTCTGCTGGCTGGGGGTTTCCACACCGTCGCTCGGGAAGGACTTATGCTAAACGGAAAAAAAAGAAGAAGAAACACTCAGAATACTCTAAGTCTCTCAATCACATCTTGATCAAATGGTCCGAAATGTATCATATGGCCAGGAGATGATCGACCTCTGCGTCAGGTTTCAATGAAACAAAAGAAGACTTCAAATGTGTTCAGGGAAACTACAGAAATGAGTGTTACTGACACACACACACACACACACACACACACACACACGTCATACCTGCTACGGTGAAGCAAAAAAAAAAAAAAATGTCCTCATCTACGACATCCAAGTGTCTGAATTCACTACGACGCTCAAGCCCTGTCGTAGTGATGCATTATGTCTTTATCGTACACCGTGAAGGTTTGAGACTTGCCAAATATGCAGTCGCGCCCCGAGTCTTGACCCCCCCCCCCCTTTCGAACACGATAGCGGGAAGAGCCAGCACGACAGCACGACACGAGCACAACGGGACGACCACTGCGGTACATAACTCTGAGCAACGACGTTGCGAATATCACAGACACGACGGTACAACACTTGAGCGACGTATACACGACCACTGAGCACGGTAGTACGACACGTGAATACGATGGTACGAAACCCTGAGAAACAAAGACACGACTCTTAGGGGATAAATGGCTCCGACCTTAACCCTAAGAGTCATAAGGCCAAAGGCCAAACCCTACGTTCCAGGATCACTTCCATGCCCTCAAGGAGGCAACGCCTCGTCAGTATTTTTCTCCTTCGGAGTGAATTACACACGACCTCAAAAGACGACGAGGGAGATCCCTCGCCATCGCACACACAGCTAAGGATCTTAGCGACGCGCCTCTCCATCGTACAACACACACAGCGGCATCAAAGTGCCGGTCGTCGGATGGGCCACTCGCTAACGGCAGCTGTGGAGTCCTTTGTCTGACACGGCAAAGACGACTCGGCAATGAGAGGTGATGACGCACCACGGGCTTAATGCAGGGAAAATGACAGACGGACGATGTGGTGATGTTATGATATGCAAAAATGATCTGCAACTGGCTGCGTTTCTCATCACAAGCATAGCACTGTCATTACACACACACACACACACACACACATACACACACACTCTCTCTCTCTCTCTCTCTCTCTCTCTCTCTCTCTCTCTCACCGAGTGATTCCATTCCTCTTCCTAGCAAGATCTGTACACTCCTACATCTTTCTACTCCTCCTTTCCATCTTCCTGTTTCCATCAGTGCGATCATATGACACGAAATCCATGATCACAACTCATTTCGATCCTCTTCAAGATCCCATTCCCCGCCCATGACATGACCACACTATCTCCTTATGATCCCATTCCTTCTCTCATATGACCACACCTTCGTCTACAATAAATTAGAAATATGAGGACACAAACATTCTCAGAACTTGAAAAATGAGTCAATTTGTGCATAGAGAAGTGTGGGTAAATATAGATGAGTGGAAAATGAAAGAATATGAAAGAACTTAATGAGTTTCCCGAAAAGGAAATAGTGAAGGAAAAGTATGAAAACAAGGAAAAAGGAAATTCACCCAAAAAAGATTCAATTAAAATTCACATCAGTCCAGTAGTAGTTCAACAACCAAATTCACTTCGGTCTATCGGATGCTTCAGCAGCCAAAATCCTCCTCCTCAGATATATCATCAACCAAGGTCAACCAGAACTACGTGTTCAAAAGGACACATCCACACGCTGCAACACTTCCGTTACGAATTACCTCGCGTGATACGAGTGATTAGAGGAATTCTTCAAGGGAGGAGCAACGCAGTGCAATTGCCAAAGAAGGAAACTAAACAGCTAGATCGTCTCATGTTATCATCGTATTTCCATTCATCACAGAAGATTCATCAAGATAACCCTGAACACGTACACATTTATTCTTGGGGGAGTGAGACACAGACCCTCACGACCAAAAACGACTTAAAGAGTTATTAAAGGAATATCTGACGAATTAATCATCGTCAGTATTGGACATGCGTGAACTCTGACACCTGGGTCATGACCTCATAAATCAGGGGTTAAGAACCATCAAACCTTACCTTTCCTGAACATTTCTTTTTTTTTCCCCTTTTCATTTTATCTCCATAAACTGGAGAGGCTTCTTGTACTTACTTGACAGGATGGTGCTCACGACGGTACGATCCTTAGGCATGACGGTACGATCCTTGGGCATGACGGTACGATCCCCCTCGAGCACGACGGTACGACTATGAGTTATGATGAACCAGGCATTTAGGTCAAAGGTCAGGCCAACTTTCTCACTGGTCCTTCTCGTCTAACTCAAGGATTGTGACCGTCGCGCTTAAGGGTCGCACCTTCATGTTCAAGAACCGTAACTTCATGTTCAGGGGTCGCCACTTCATGTTCAGGAGTCATAACTTCATGTTCAGGAGTCGTAACTTCATGTTCAGGAGTCGTAACTTCATGTTCAGGAGTCGTAACTTCATGTTCAGGAGTCGTAAAGTCATGTTCAGGAGTCGTAAAGTCATGTACAAGGGTCGCACCTCTAAGCTCTAGGGTCGCATCTTCTTGCTTAAAGGTTGTACCGTCGTGCTCGAGGGTCGTACTTTCATGTTCAAGCGCCGTATCGTCATGCTCAAAGGTCGCAAAAATCGTGCTCCAGGGTCGTAAAGTCGTGCTTAAGGGACCAAACCATCGTGCTCAGAGGGTAAACAAGCCAGCACTCACTACACAACATCGGCAAATTGGGTTAAAATCCTGAGAAAGAGAAATCTGACAAACCAAAACATAAAGTTCAAACGACGTCAAAGCAAATGAGTCACTTCCATACGGGTTAATCAGACGCAAGCATAATGGGTTAGCGTGACTGATAGTCACAATAAGGCTTCGTGTTCATCATGCCTGTAGAGAGAGGAAAAAAGGGACTTATATGTAACCTTTGTCATCATGCTTGTAGATGGTTGGGAAAAAAAATTGTCTTTGAACTTATATGTAGAGTTTGTTATCATGCTTAAAGAGTGGGGGGGGGGGGGAGAATGGAATATAAGTCTTTGGACTTATACATTATGCTGGAACGGAGAAAGGATGTCTCTTGCAAGGTAAGGGGTCATTAGATCAAAAAAAGGTTGAGTGAATCTTTATTTCCTTTCTGAATCATCCTCTTGTGGATTCTTCTTAACACTCACTGGCTCTCCGAATGGGTCGAAGTAGCAGGAACATAGCTGACGAAGACCTGACGAAGTCCAGGTTCCTGAAGATGATGTGGGTGGGAGAGAGAGAGACAGACACACACACACACTCTCAGGTCGCTGGGTTGGATGTCACAGCGGTTTACAGCCAACACGTCAATGGATTCTATCTCTCTATCTCTCATTTCTCTCTCTCTCTCTCTCTCTCTCTCTCTCTCTCTCTCTCTCTCTCTCTCTCTCTCTCTTCCTCTCGTACGGCCTTATCTCTCTCCCTCTAGCTACATATCCCGATACTGGAGAATTCAGAAGAGAATTTCTTGGCTTAATGGCTTAATGTTTCGTGATATACGGACAAGGCGTTTGCTGCGGTTATCTTTCTGACTACGTGTCTCAATACTGGAGAATGTGATTGAGAGATTTTTGTCGATATTTTGTCTCTGTATCTCTCTGGATAAGAATAAGGAGAGACTTTGGTGAGTGGCTTGTCTTTGTATCTCTCAAGCCACGTATTCTCAATATTGGAGAAGAGACTTTCGTCCGCTGGCTTGTATTATCTCTCTGGCTACGTATCTCAATACTGGAGGTTAGGAGGAGGAGCTAAAAGAGATTTTCGTCGCTAGTTTGTGCTTGTTTCTATGGCTACGTGTGTCATGGGTTCCTTCGTAGCAAGTATAGTCTTAACCACTCATAGCACTCTCCATTAAGGTGAGATAAATAACTCATTTATAGGAGGAATTGTACATTTCTTTTCAGTCGAAATGCGTGGACTGACCACAACAATTGGCGTATGTGACAACTTAACGCATCGGACAGCCAACCATGGTTAATCAATCCTGAAACGTGAAAAAAAAGAACAAAACCAAAACTGATCAGAATGGACAGAAACGTATCTGATATATAATATATATATATATATATATATATATATATATATATATATATATATATATATATATATATATATATATGTAACGTGAGTGTGTGTATACGACGGAGCAAAAGATGCTTTGGGTATCGGGGCTTGAAAAATTCAGGAGGGCGAGAAGCGTGCACTGGTCAGAGTGAATCAGATCAGTGTGGTACACGCGGGGCGACGTGCTGTCATTGGGTTGAGAGAAGGCCAACGAAGCAGCGAAGATAAAACATGGAGTGGTCTGCGAGGCCTGGCTGTGAATGTTGGGTCATGGTTTCGATGCATTGTACATGACAGCTAGAGATTAGATATGTAGAAGTGAGGCGCACTGTCCGCATGATTTTTGCTATATTTTGATATATATATATATATATATATATATAAACTCTTACCCAATAGATAGGCATAAAGGTAAACAGAAGTACATAAAGAGTAAAGTAACAAGCATAAACAGAAGGGTCACTAACACAAACGAATACATAGAGATATGTAACACATAACAAGTGCCATCCAAGAGGAACCGGCAAAAATGCCGCCAAACTCCTGTGACAGGGGAGGAAATTAAGCTTTCGCAGGCGCAAGCAGGACGTGAAGCCTCTATTATTAAACTTCCGACAAAAATGAGGATTTGCCAACATCTATATTGGCTGAGGGGCCCTCTTTATTCTCTTCCACACACACACACACACACACGCACACACACACACACACTTTCAGATCTTTATTCTTCTCTGTTCTTCCTGTCATGTTCGCTCTTTATTCTACAGTATTCCATCTACTATTTTCGTAGGGACTTCGTATATTTTTTTTTTTTCACTCTATAACTCAAACGGAGTTTCAACAAAATACACAAGTCTGATTGACTGCCCAGCCCTTGTCCGCAGCACCAACACTGTGTAGCCTCGTCTACAACCCCAGCCTTGCCCAGCCCTCGTCCACAACCCCACCACAACCCAGGGCTGTCCACAACCCCGACCACAACCCAGGGTTATCCACATCCCCCTTACCACCACTACTGCCCAGCCTTAGAAATCACAGTCCCCAATCATCCAGTCTTCATTTACAACGCCCACAACTACCCAGCTTCGTCCACAGCCTCCACAACTGCCCAGCCTCGTCCACAACCCCCACAACTACCCAGCTTCGTCCACAACCTCCACAACTGTCCAGCCTCGTCCACAACCCCCAACAACTACCCAGCTTCGTTCAAAACCTCCACATCTGCCCAGCCTCGTCCACAACCCCCACAACTACCCAGCTTCGTCTACAACCCCCACCACGACGCCAGAACTGCCTAGCCCCGTCCATAAGCCAAAAGCTAATCTGGGATGAACCACACCAAACATTTTAGCTCCGCACTGCTCAATAAAGTACCACGACGGGAGGAACTTGAGATTAGTAAGGAGATATACAGCCTCACCAGCTGGCCAGACCACGAGGGTTGAGTATCCCATCTCCTAACTTAGGGATTTCAGGCCAGACGTCTTGTACATGTGTGTTTACTGACCCAAATCGAGAGGCCTGAGCCCCTCAGAAGAACAACACATCACATGACCAAAAAAAAAAAAAAAAAAAAGAGACCGCGTTAATCTACGTCCCCGAGACATTACCGTGAGACTAATTCCTTTCCTGAGGTCACTGGCCAGACTTCCGGCAACGTGTGCCAGACCAGGACCAAGGTCGTGGAGATCACGTAATGGTCTTCGACCTGACCTTTGAAAGGGGTTAAGGGGTCACAGGCCACGTTTATCAAGTGTCGTACCGTCGTCCTGAAGTGACGTACCGTCGTACCTCCAAAGGATTTCAAAGACCCTAAACGAGTATAATACTTCCTGTACGTCAGAGAGAACGAAACGACTGGCTCGTAATCTGACCGATCATTATGCCCGTCTTACTTTTACGCCGAGCGATTCGATTCGCGTTTCAAAACAAGACACAGAAGATTGCCCTCCACGGACGGGCGAGTCTGCCCTCTCGTATCGGCAACAGATGGTTGAGGTAACGCAGACTTCACCCTTCCCTCCCTCCCTCCCTCCCTCCTAGGTCCCGAGTAGACTGGTCTGTTTATCTATCGCGCCACCAGTGTTCCTGACACTCAGACGAAGCTTGTAGTTTTTCCGCTACACACGGCAACACAACGAGCGTAAGACCGAATGGGACACTCAGGTGCCTTTAAGATGGCTTTTAACAGCTGGGTTTATGGGGACGTGTCGTCGTGCTCAAGGGTCGTACCGTCGTGCTCAAGGGGGAGTGCCGTCTAGCTCAAGGGTGGTGTTGTCGTCCTTATAAAGTTGCACAGAAATTGTGGACCCAATATGTCATCTTCCACAGCAGTGTGTGTGTGTGTGTGCGTGCGTGCGTGCGTGCGTGCGTGCGTGCGTGTGTGTGTGTGTGTGTGTGTGTGTGTGTGTGTGTGTGTGTGTGTGTCTTCAGGCAAGCTACTGGCGAGGAATCTCACCAGAGAGGTGGGGAAGCAAGCAGGGGCGTGAGTGTGGAAGAGGCTGGTGGTCAGACAAATCTAAAGTGAGGACGACATATCTAGATAACCGGCGTGCAGACCGTCTGCACAACAGACGCCTGATACAAGATAACATACATGCCATCCATCCTCCTCCTCCTCCTCCTCCTCTTCCTCCTCCTCCTCTTCTTCCTCTTCTTCTTCTTCTTCTTCTTCTTCTTCTTCTTCTTCTCCTTCTTCTTCTTCTTCTTCTCCTTCTTCTCCTTCTTCTTCTTCTTCTTCTATCCCTCATGCCATCCATCTTCTTCTTCCTCCTACTATTCTTCTTCATCTTCTTCTTCTCCTTCTATCCCTCCCTCATGCCATCCATCTTCTTCCTCTTCCTCCTACTCCTCTTCTTCTTCAACTTCTCTTTCTATCCCACATGCCATCTATCTTCTTCTTCCTCTTCCTCTTCTTCTCCTTCTTTCCCTCAACAAGGAGAGGGAATCTCCCCAGCCCTCCTCCTGTAATAAGATTTCGAACCCAGGAAATTGAGGTTCATCTGCACCTCCACATCATCGTCCACACGACAGCGGTAACGCGGCTGGTCAGACTACATAAGCCATCTTCCACCCTCCCTCTCCGATGCCCCCTCCGCCGTGGTCACCCACGCCCTCCCACCCAAAAAAGGCTTTCACATTCGCGTGGTTTATCAGGCCATTGGGTCGTTCACACTGCCATAGTCGTTCACTTCTTTCACGGCCTCTCCGCCACCATACCCCGTTATGAGGTCGTTTAAGCCAAGTAAAAACCAGCAACAACGTGGGGTCGTACCGTCAACCAACCACTGGTCGTCCAGACTACCAGGATGGTCTGTCGTCCGTGACCGGAGTCGTCCATAGGAGCGAAGACATTCACTCCTCCTCCTCCACCACCAACACCGACACTCATTCCCGGTCCTCTACCCCACTTTGGCGCTCGCCTCCCTCCCTCAGTCTCTCGTACACCACGTCTGGTTATATAGCACCACGACCTCCCTAAGTACTTTCTTCCTACAGGTAACCGTACGTGACGGGAAATAATAGAACCAGGAAGGGACAACCTCTGGGCTTTTGAGAATATCAAAAGCACAGAGAAGCTCAATACGATAATGAAAAAAATATATAAAAAGAAAAGCTGGCTATAAACATTCAACTCAGTTATGGATAAGGAGATGGTGAATAAAAGTGAAAGAAATCCTTCTTAGATTACAAAAAACGGCATATCTTTATAGCATAGCACCAACTATAACCACAGAGCAGCATATCTTAACAGCATAGCACTTACTCACCCACAGAGCAGCATATCTTAACAGCATAGCACCAACTACATCCACAGAGCAGCATCTATCTCCATATAATAACATACAGACATACCTTGTGGTACTCCTTTTGGACACTGTTATAATCTCAAGTGCATTTTTCTCATAGCTACAGTAGCCTTTGCAACATTCCATACAAACATACCAACAGACCTTGCCGCATTCTCTTCCCTAACACAGCGATTATGATCCTAGCAGCATCTCTCCCCATCACAATGGCCATCCTAGCAGCCTCCCTTCCTAGCAAACCCTTCAGACATTCATCCTCAACTCGTTATGCCACCTCGCAGTATTCTTCAAACAGAGAATAAAAAAGAAAAAGAAAAATCATAAACAAATAAGGAATAACCTTGAGAATCATGCACGCCCTCCCACTAATCCCATCCTAAGACAGTGACAAAAATCCTAGCCGTATCCGATACCCCAGCACGGCAACAGAGCCTGACACCGAATCCACGAGAGAGAGAGAGAGAGAGAGAGAGAGAGAGAGAGAGAGAGAGAGAGAGAGAGAGAGAGAGAGAGAGAGAGAGAGAGAGAGAGAGAGAGAGAGAGAGAGAGAGAGAGAGAGAGGAGGGAGAAGGGGGAATCCTTCCGGAGGAACAGCATTCCTAGCGGTAACCGTTCCTAGGGCAGCAACAGTTCTGACCGCATTCCTCCTAGCGCAGCAACAGCCTTGATTTAGCACCTTCCTCCTCCTCCTGACTCTTAGCTCACGAGTCCTAGCCCCCTTCCACTCCTAGCAGGAGATATCGTAAGAAGTCCCAGCAACTTCCTTTCCTAGCAGGAGAGGTCCAAGCACCGACCCTCCACAGTAGAAGAAATCTAATCACCGTCCCCTTCCTAGGAGAAGCAGTCAGTCCTAGCTCTTACCATCCCTTCCTAGCAGAAGAAATCTTAGCTCTTACCCTTCCTAATACATGATCTGCCACCCGTCACCACGCACCTAGCAACCAACAACTACCTAGGCCTTTAGCAGGACAGCTCCAGGGAAGTAGGCCAATGGGGCATACGCAAATCACCGGCCCTTGCCCTAACAACCGTAGGGAGTCAAGCCCTTATTATAAGGGCTAGGGCGAAATAAGCCCCTTGAACCACTAACAAAGCCCCCCTTCCCCTCCTCCCTTTCTTGCCAGGAGAGCCATAGGGAGGCAAATCCCTCAAGCCACTAGCAAATCCCTTAGCCATGAATGCTATAAGGAACTAAGCCACTGAAGCCAGATTACCAGACTATAAAGAGGATGTATATTCTCTCTCTCTCTCTCTCTCTCTCTCTCTCTCTCTCTCTCTCTCTCTCTCTCTCAAGATCGGTATGCCAAACATGGCCTCAAGTCTCAATATACAACACCATACCCTCGACCCTCAGCTCTGTATTAATAATATTGGTATTTTTGACATAAGCTTCATTTTTTTCTTCGTGTTAGGCCGGATAACAAAAAAATATCACAAGGTCTGTGCTGGCGTAGACGTGGTTTTTAATACTGGGGGAAGAAGATTACTGCGATATTTGGATAATATTTATCAGATTATTCTATGCTTCTTTAAACGTATTTGGCGTTCTAGATAAAGCAATAGGTAGTAAATCATTTAGTGTGGTTAGCCAGACAACGCGTCGCTTGTGGAAAATTATGAGGGAAATAACATGCAGGACAATAGCCAATAGAGGTATACCCATCATCGCCTCATTCTTACCCAACCTCCTCATCTTCCCTCATAACCTCCTCATCTTCCCTCTTACCCTCCTCATCTTCCCTCATAACCTACTCATCTTCCCTCATAACTTCCTCATCTTACCTCTTACCCTCCTCATCTTCCCTCATAACCTACTCATCTTCCCTCATAACTTCCTCATCTTACCTCTTACCCTCCTCATCTTCCCTCATGACCTCCTCTTCATCTTCCCTCATACCCTCCTCCTCATCTTCCCTCATGACCTCCTCCTCATCTTCCCTCATGCCTGGTGAGGATGACCAACCAATTTGTCTACCGTCGCGCCATCTTAAAGTTATTCATAATCAAGATGGGCGTCATCCCTTTTAGTCTCCGAGGAGTTGACAGCCTTGAGGACCTTTTAGGCTGAAGCGAACCAACTGTGGAGGAGATCCAGCTGTGGTGGTGATGATGGAGATTCAGCTGTGGTGGTGATGATGGAGATTCAGTGCTCTTTTCATTTCTTTTACCTCCATTCGTTCTTCACGTTAATTCTCTTTTCTCTTTCTCTCTTTTTTCATGTAATTTTTGTTTTCTCTCTGAGCTAGCCTCTACCTGTTGACACAATATTGTCGTAGGTGCTCACAGATACACTCTCTCTCTCTCTCTCTCTCTCTCTCTCTCTCTCTCTCTCTCTCTCTCTCTCTCTCTCTCCATCATCTCTCGCCAACGTGCGCGCCCCCCACACCGTCGCCGCCAACCGGAGACCTAGGCCAGGCGAGGGTGATCGTGGTGGAGGCGTAGCCACCAAAGATTGCCACGGAAATGCCCCGAATACCCACCACCACAACCGACCACACCCTTAACCCCCCCACCACAGCAGACCACACCCTTAACCCCCCCACCACAGCAGACCACACCCTTAACCCCCCACCACAGCAGACCACACCCTTAACCCCCCACCACAGCAGACCACACACTTAACCCCCCACCATAGAGAACAACCCAGCAACGCAGTAACATAGAGAACAACCCAGTAACGCAGTAACATAGAGAACAACCCAGCAACGCAGTAACATAGAGAACAACCCAGTAACGCAGTAACATAGAGAACAACCCAGTATCGCAGTACCATAGAGAACAAGCCAGTAACGCAGTACCATTGAGAACAACCCAGTAACGCAGTAACATAGAGAACAACCCAGTAACGCAGTACCATAGAGAACAACCCAGTAACGCAGTACCACAGAGAACAACCCAGTATCGCAGTACCATAGAGAACAAGCCGGTAACGCAGTACCATAGAGAACAACCCAGTAACGCAGTAACATACAGAAGAACCCAGTTACGCAAGGAACAACACAACATTACTGAGCATAATGCGAGAGCACGAGTGTCGACAAAGTAGCACTAATGATACAGTGGCACTAAAAAAGTAACAGTACAGTGACGTAATGACAAGCTAAGGAGCTCTTCCTTCAAGCTAAGGAGCAGAACCAAGGAACAATACCAGCGGAGGAACACTCAACAAACTATGGAACACTCCAGACATAAAATGAAAAAAGGAAGGAGCAGCTAAGTAACACAAGAACACTACGGTAGCAAAAAAAAAGTAACACTACTACAGCAAAAACAAGCTTGGTCACAGCAGCAGTAACACAGGGTCAGACGAAGGAGCATCAGATTTCTCTCTCTCTCTCTCTCTCTCTCTCTCTCTCTCTCTCTCTCTCTCTCTCTCTCTCTCTCTCTCATTAAGATGGTATCACCACCAACTCGTCTCTCTTCCATCTCATGGTTCTCTGCTTCTTCTTCTACCCCCACACACACAGGGATAAAAAAAAACAATAAATAGATATCTTCTACAGAGAACGATAAAGAAAAAATACATTAATGGACGTATGGTTTTTTGAAGCTAACCATAAATAAACATGTGTTTCTTAACTTAAAAGGCAGAATGAATAAATCTTTTCATTAACTGCTCTTAAACGATAATATTCAGTTTAGTTACAATATTCTATCCTCACAATTCACTCAGTCGAGGGAAAGTAAATCAGTTTTAGATTAACGAAATATAATAATGATATAAACCCACCAATGTATAAAGAATTGACATCTCACGACAGTATTTTGAAAAATCCTATGAATCATAAAATCCACGTGACAACCTGTTCCTACCACACAATTTCCCGGTATTTTCCGTACAATAAGATACCTCGATAATTTCCGTGGAATCTGTATGTGGGAAGTGATTTTAAAGAAAAAGGAGAAAACACCGAGTTCGAATCTATGTCGCATTTCAGTTTTGGGTGAATACTATTCCAGTCACGTCAAAAGTATATATATATATATATATATATATATATATATATATATATATATATATATATATATATAGTCCTCCATTAGTAGCTTTCTTCATTTCACTTACTGTTGGAGTTACATTCCACATTCCTCTGTTCGTCCTCAGTTCGTTCCAGTTACACTAAAAATATATTTTCATTCGTATGAGTTCTTAAACTATAAATCTTTTCCATGCATCTTCCTCTTTTGGCCTGCACGTCTCTCTTTATCCACGTTTCCTTATCATTATTTCTTGGTACCCATAACAGTTTGATGACCTACATCACTCAAAATCATGCGCATTACCACTCTACGTCTGTCACCTGAATTCTTCGTCTTAGCAATGTACACACACACACACACGCGCGCGCGCGCGCACACACACACACCAAGCTCTCCATTTTGGTTATGTGGACTTTCTGGGGGTATTCACCTTTCTAGCCTTCACGGTAATGTCTTTCTGGGTGTATGTATTCCACCAGCTCTGGCCACATATCTGGGGAGCTGAAGAACGACTCAGCATCTCCCGTGATCAATATATCCACGTTCGACTCCTATGAAAAATAACAAAAATACTTTCCAATTTCACCACCATCGGATTTTTTTTTTTCAGGGGAGTTCCATCTCTACCCAATTACGTGGATATACGACAACTGATCCATAACTTGAGAGAGGCATTCCCATTATCACAATCACCAATACATCTGTCACCATCAGTTGTATCATCAGCACGTCAGGGAATTACTGAAGCACTCCTCTACACCTTCCGAAACTCGATTTTCTAACCCCAGAGAGGCAACGAAATGTCTTCTTCCCCACCGAAGAGAGGCAGCGAGGCCCTTCTACCCTATAGAGGCAGCCGTGTCCAGCACAGGGCAGATCACTGCTCCCTGGCCAAAGGGGAGACCACTACTGGCCGGGCCTGAGCTGGCCAGTCCCGGCTTGGGCATCCTGCCCAACTTGGTGCGCTGCTGATGGTGGCGAGAAGCTGGTATGTGGTGGTGGTGGTGGTGGTGGAGATCGTGGTCGTGATGGTGACGACAAGGATGTACAGTGGTGAGGAATGGTCGTACGCAGCGGCGTAGCTGACGACATGTACCCATCATTTCAACGCATATCACATATATGACATACACCGTATATAGCTAAACCAATACATCTGTTCCTAACATGATGTACCACGTAAGCGAATGTGTCTCAGTTATCGATGCATCAACATTACGTCTAAATGTATCAACTGTTAATACGTATCATCAACACTTCCATGTGTATCACCTAAGGGGGTCAGGTCAAATGCCAGGTCACCATAACTAAGCGTCGGATAGTCGTGCTCAAGAGGTCAAGGCACTAACAGCCACTTACAACCGGCACTTAACTCGGAAGATGTCGTCATTGCAGGCGCCAGCTCAAAGCAGATGCCGTAGCAAACCATCCGCCAAGAAGGAGCACCCGACACTGAGGAGTGTTCAGTTGCCATGCCCCGGTGTGCAAGACACACCTCAGCTTGGAGGCGGATGGGGTAACCGAAGACGGAAGGAAAGAGAGAGGGAAGAGAGAGACAGAAAGAGAGAGAGAGAGAGAGAGAGAGAGAGAGAGAGAGAGAGAGAGAGAGAGAGAGAGAGAGAGAGAGAGAGAGAGAGAGGAAGAGGATGAGAGAATGATGGAGGGAGGAGAGTGGGCGTGCGGGAAGGTCATCCCATACTTCTTGGCGATAAAGCGAAGGCAACAACATAACTACCCCCTTCCTCACTAAAAGCCCCCCCTAGTGATGGGTGTTGCTCTCAATATCCCCGATGTCCAGAAGGCAGTTCGATAAATCCTACGAAGTACCTCTCATTTCTCTCCCGAAGGAAAACTCTGCCGAGGCGAGACTTCGATGTTCCGAAGGTATGCTTCGATAACTCCTAATGAGGACCTTCGTTCTCCCGTAAGATCTTCTTCCTCTCTAGAAGAAGAGAGTTCGATGTTCGAAAAGGTACTTCGGTTTTAAGAAGGTACTTCGATGTTTATGGGGGCGGCAATTCCACGTCCGTTCGAGGCCTCAGAAGTTTAAGAGGGGTACTTCGATGATCAAAAGGCACTTCGACAGATCCTAATGAGGATTTCTGGGTCCTCCCCACCATCGTACGGCTCTGAAGGTGCTTCGATAAATCCTCTAGAAGACCTTAGTCCCCACCAAAGGATTACTTCACCGAAATCCACACACACACACACACACACACACACAAGCGCGCGCGCGCGTTTGCTCTTCGAATATGTGGGCAGCGCAAGAATGCCAAGGTGATGTAATCATTCTGAGCTAACTTTAGTTCTAAGTGAGTTTGCTCCTATATTTCACGGGACCGGTTCCCCTACGCCTTAGAAGTTAAGTGCGTGATTTCTGGCGCGCAGCTGGATCAAGCCGCTTGCGCCAGTCAGCGACTAATCTGTATTTCTTTCTAGTTCGTCCTGGGGATAATTGTGAAGACAATGAGGCTCCGTTCGTCCTGGGGATAATTGTGAAGACAATGAGGTTCCCGCCAAATCTGCGCGCGCATATGTTTTCGGATTTCGTTACTAACACCGGGTTTTTTTTTTATCATCAATCGCTTTACTTTCATCATTATCATCGTAAATGTTAGGCATGAAAAAAAGAGAGAAAGAACATCTAGATTAAAAAACTCCATCAAAGTACAAAAATGGATTGAAAATATGAATGAACATCGTAGATGAAATAGAAATGTTAAGCATCAAAATGTATCAAAATGGGCGTTTGACAATTTCATTACGTCAACTGATACATTATCATGATGTCAACTGGTAAACAAACTGACAGGAATCCAGCCAAACACACAAACAAATCATATATTACTGTGGACAAACAGGTGAGAGAAATTGATATAAACAAACGACAAACAGGCATGGGGAAAGTACATAAACAAACACAAACAAACAGACGAGGGGGAGCAGACAAACAAACAAACAAAAACAAACAGACGAGGGAACAGACAAACAAACAAGAGAAAATAAACGCACAAACTCAGGCAAACAGACAAGAGAAACAAACAAACACAATTATATCTCACCACTGATAATCATCAACGGTATGAGGCAACCACATCATTAATCGCACGGCCTTCATCACTTAAGCAGTGGGGGATTAATATTCTTTCTGGCTCGTAATCCCAACCAATCTAGAGGATTTCTAGATGTCAGTCCGGCAAGGCAGACTACTACATCTAGAATGATCATTATGATATATCTATGCATCTAGAAGTCTCAAGGGTACCTTATCAAATGGATCAATTTACCTTATACTCAGTAAACAGATCTTATCATCTTAAATACATTCATTATTATCCATCTTTATTACCTTATTATCTACCTTTATTGTCTTATTACCTATCTTTTATCATAATCCCTTCGCAGGTTAAGCTAACTCGTACTACAAATGTATATTTTTTTTTGCTATCTTCAAGGCATCGTGGCTAAGGATGTGTATTGCAACAATGTGATGATGTAGAAATGTGCGCCTGTGTATATGTGTTTGTCTATGTGTAATTATGTATTCGTCATTATCTATCTGTAAGGACGGAAGGGAATCCCACACCTTCTAAACTTGTGTATGCAGTCTACGCTCACAATTTTGCCTCAATTCATCCCATTCATCCACCACTCTTATGCTACAGAAATACTTCTTACATGTTTCCTGCTTAATGCTCTCTCTCTCTCTCTCTCTCTCTCTCTCTCTCTCTCTCTCTCTCTCTCTCTCTCTCTCTCTCTCTGTCGTCTAAAAGACTGTGATCAGATCACCCCTTCCTCTTTTCTACTTCCAAGGTGGGCAAAGTCAAGCCTTGCCTTTCACATTTCCCTATAGATTAGCTCTCTTAATTCTGGTGCCATCTTTTCTCTTTTTTTTTATTTCCATATGGACCTTCCCTATAAGCTGTTAGTGTCCTATCTCTAGGTACGGTGACCAAACTTGAGGAGCATATTCTAGTTGTGGTCTTCTATAGGACGTAGTTACTATGCTCTGCTAAGTATTCCCACATCCATGTACTTCAATACAACTAAGCTTTGCTGAATATTCCCACATCCATGTACTTCAATTCAACTAAGCTTTGCTGAATATTCCCACATCCATGTACTTCAATACAACTAAGCTCTGCTGAATATTCTCACTTCCATGTACTTCAATACAACTAAGCTTTGCTAAATATTCCTACACCCATGTACTTCAATACAAATAAGCTCTGCTGAATATTCCCACATCCATGTACTTCAATACCAGTCTACGTAATATCCACAAGCAGGTAGTTTGTCAACCTTAACTATCGTCCTAAGGTCGTTCTACAAGCCTGAGTACTTCTAACCAACAAACATCACCATGAGTAAGACGCCAACGCCACGAAAAAAAAAAAAAAAGGTCGCTTTGCCTCATTATAAATACAACGGTCTTGTTTGTGAGTCAGACGCGTTTGTCCCCCCAACATAATTCCACGTATCTCAGATCCTGTTGATGATATCTCAGAAAACTATAAAAGGACGGAGGAATCTACACAGAGGAGTACTGATATAAAACACCCACAATGCAAGTACACTCGTAATAGGCATAATACATATATGTGTATATATATATATATATATATATATATATATATATATATATATATATATATATATATATATATCAGCGTCTGATATATATATATATATATATATATATATATATATATATATATATATATATATATATATATATATATATATATATGGATATAGATATATATACACACACAGTCTACACGAAGATCTCTCTCGTTAACTGCACACAAAGACGATAATAGCAGGCTAATAGCGCACTATATCATTTGAAGTATGTTGGCCATTTCCTCTGAGATCATCCGAATTAACACAAAAAAAAAGAAGAATATTCAAATCACTAGATATTCCTCACTCTTGCTAGAGAGAGAGGGAGACAAAGAAAGATCCATGCATTGCATTAACACGCAGAATGACGAATGCGGATATGCATACTAGATTTGCATACAAGAGGCATTCACAAACGCTTGGACTGACTCAAACACACACACACACACAGGTCCACTTCCAAAATCAAGTGTAGGACTCCCTTGCTATACTGCACAAAACAGGTGATTAAAAATTACGTGAAGAGATATCAGGGAATTTATAATTCGAGCGTCTGATTTACGACCAATAAACACAGCAATCCATAATGTGAAGCCTGAGAATAATGTGTATAATGTGTACAATAATGTGTATAATGTGTACGATGTGTATAATTTTGACTGAGAGTATTAATAAAGGATCTTTAACACAGCAATAAGGAACGAACGATTTATTCCAGGAACTCTTTAACATAGCAAAGGGTGTCTGGCTAACACAGCGATCACCTCTCCCAGTCCTGCCTGGCCCTGGGATCGAACCCAGTCCTCTCAGTCACTAAATACAGAGCGTCGCCATTACACCACGGTCGTATTTTAGCTCCCCTTCGGAGGAGGGTCTTGTAAAGAAAAAATTGAAAAGAAAAGCAGGAACAGTAAGTAGGTGAGTAATCTCATCACAAAACTATCACAAAACGAAGACGACATTGACCAAATCCCAAACACAAAAGATTCGTACAAAACCAGAAATAGAAAACGTGAAAAATAATCCAGACAAAAAATAAGTACAAAATCAACAACAACAAAAAAAAAACTTCAAAAACTGAGACGTGGAAAGTACACACACACACACACACACACACACACACACACACACACACACACATAAAAAAACGAAGATATAATCACCCACTCAAAACGTTTGAGGAGTAATGACAGGGTTAGCATAGAGTGCTGGCGTATATATCTCAAGGCATCTGTAAAATGTCAATTACCTGAGCGTAAATCGGTCTGTCTCACATCCCGGGACCAATTTTCCTCCCTCTTCTTGTCCATGAGGTCATTAAACTAACCCCTCCCCCCCTTTCTCCTCTCCTTGAAATGATCTTTCTCGAGTTCGTCACATGCCATATCATACGGTGAGGTGTATGAAAATGGTCGTAGTCCCGGAATTCTCTCGTTCGCCTACAGATCGTATACTCAACACTCTTTTCTTTTTCTTTTTTTTTCCAGATTGGTGGTTGATCCCTTCTTCACCTCGACTGGCTCTAACGACGACCCACCCCCCTGGCTGTCAGTAGGGCCGAGAACCCAAATGACCAATCAACCTGTCGAGTTCTGGATTTAGCATAACGCCTAAATCTCGTAACATTTGGGGTCGAGGAAGAATAAGATGATGATGACGACAAGCATCTCCCTCTCCTTAAAAACTCCTTTAATGACTAATAAAAAAACTAAATAAAAAAAAAGATTAGAAAATATTAAACATCTACATTGTCACAGACTTCTAGATATCCTAAGGTACATATTTTAAGGTTCTTAAATATACAAGTCTTGCCAAGTCTGACTTGGTTAAATATTTCCAACATGTCAACTCTCTATGTTAACGAGTGTTAGTGGCAAATAACTGACTTTAGTTATTCACTCGAATATGAGTTTGACTTTGGGTTTACTAAAAAACACAGAATACAAGGAATATCAATACTTAAGTTTATGGTCATATTAATAGTAAACTGTAATAGAAAATTCATCACTTTAAAGTTGTCACTTTCCTAAAGTGTTTCCTTCTTTATATCAACAGACGGCCCTTATCCAACCCAGGTGTTAGTCCTCCTCTCAAGGCTGGTTGATAATTGGGCACCTGACTTAGGCTAATGTGTGTGTGTGTGTGTGTGTGTGTGTGTGTGTGTGTGTGTGTGTGTGTGTGTACACATAAGTGGTAAAACATGATACATACATGATACATAATGTCAAGAGACGGGGTCACACGAGTGTAAAACTCACTCTAGCAATCTCTCTTTCTCTCTCTCTCTCTCTCTCTCTCTCTCTCTCTCTCTCTCTCTCTCTCACACACACACACACACACACACACAGACAAAGACACACAGACACATAGACGCACAAACACACACAGACCACATATTGTTGGGGACAAGCCACTGCAATTAATCTGATACCGAATGTCGAGATTCCATTACCTTATCTCGAGTATGTCCGCCTTAATGCAACCCATCAGCTCGCAGCAAGAACGTGATCAACCTCTCGAGTACGTAAACACACCCATGTTAAAGTCTTGGACAAAAAAATAGTATTCAGTAGCGTGTTAATCTGATTTAACATCCATTTACAGCACTGCTATACGGTGTACAGGGGTTAAAAAAGGTATATTCATGTGGGTAGACGTACCAGAGTAATAAAAATTGTTGAAGTAATACAACACAAGAGAAAAAGTAAGGGCTTTTGAAAACCCTATTAAGCTGCAAGAGGGAAGCAATTGAAAAGTATATTAAGATTAGATCCAAAAGTGAAGGGTGTGAAGGAAGATGAGATGACATCAAAGACAAGACCCTTCTGTCATGACTTCAAGTGTACGAACACCAATCTTAGTCTCTTTAGATTAGATCATATATCATATATATACAAATTCGTTCTTTCTTTCGTACTATTCGCCATTTCCCCGCGTTAGCGAGGTAGCGTTAAGAACAGAGGACTGGGCCTTTGAGGGAATATCCTCACCTGGCCCCCTTCTCTGTTCCTTCTTTTGGAAAATTAAGAAAAAAAAAACGAGAGGGGAGGATTTCCAGGAACCCGCTCCCTCCCATTTTAGTCGCCTTCTACGACACGCAGGGAATACGTGGGAAGTATTCTTTCTCCCCTATCCCCAGGGATATATATATATATATATATATATATATATATATATATATATATATATATATATATATATATATATATATATATTATATATGATAATGAGTCTTCACTGGTGTTGAGTGTGGAGACAACATTGGTCTCCTGCCAACACTGCAGACTAGACAGGTGGCTACTGGTCTCAAGTGTACCTCCAGGATATGTGAGGAATGTGTGTGTGTGTGTGTGTGTGTGTGTGTGTGTGTGTGTGTGTGTGTGTGTGTGTGTGTGTGTGTAGGCAAACAAGTATCTCAGGCACCTATGTGACCACAGCTTAGGAGGAGCAACATTTCAAGAGTCCATTACCTAGGATAACAACAACAGTAAACAGATTGCAAACACACACACACACACACACACAAACAACCTGACAACAAGAGCAGTTATCTGTGTCTAAATACTATCTTAATTGTTACAAAATAAATATACATTTTATATATATATATATATATATATATATATATATATATATATATATATATATATATATATATATATATAAATATATATATATATATATATATATATATATATATATATATATATATATATATATATATATATATATATATATATATATATATATGTATATATATATATATATATATATATATACTCATTTTGGGAACTCTGGCATCACCAAAAGATCTTACGTGTTTTACTTTAACTGTGTAACTTTACTGCTGTATCTTATCACTGTTTCATGCGTTATGTAACGACGGAGTAAATTTTTAATCTTCGTGGAAAACTTCATCTGCAACAATTAAGATTAAGCAAATTTACTTAAGGTTCCACATGGGGCATCAACATTGAGTTTTATCTGAAGCCAACAGACAGACAGACATACATACAGACAGGCAGACGAACAGACAGCCACAGAGGGAGACAAACAGAGAGACAGACAGCCATGCAAACAGCCTGGTTCCTGTTGGAACAGGTAAACAAGCTGGAATCATGACGTTTCGAGCATTACAGGAAATGTCAAGAGGAGTCTTTGTTGATCTTTCACACACTTCGTGTTACCGAACATAAAGGAACTTTCAGTGTACCCACAGCAGAGTGCATGAGAAGGACTCTCCTGACTCCCACAACCTGCCTGCAAGAGAAGGACTCTCCTGACTCCCACAACCTGCCTGCAGAAGAAGGACTCTCCTGACTCCCACAACCTGGCTGCAGAAGTAGGACTCTCCTGACTTCCACAACCTGCCTGCAGAAGAAGGACTCTCCTGACTCCCACAACCTGCCTGCAACAAAAGGACTCTCCTGACTCCCACAACCTGCCTGCAACAGAAGGACTCTCCTGACTTCCACAACCTGCCTGCAACAGAAGGATTCTCCTGACTCCCACAACCTGCCTGCAACAGAAGGACTCAACTGACTCCCACAACCTGCCTGCAACAGAAGGACTCTCCTGACTCCCAAAACCTGCCTGCAGAAGAAGGACTCGCCTCCTTCGCTGGATCTACCTGCAGAAGAAGTCTCCCTGGTCTCCACACCTGTCTTCCAAAAGAAGGACTCTCCATTTTCATTAGGGAACTCCCTGAAGAAGACTGAACTTCATATTTACAGGACCTTCGTGCAGGACTGACTCTCTATGACCCTTGGACATTTATGAAAAAGGATTCTCCTCACTTCAAAGACCTGCTTGTGTAAGTAGTTACCCTAAGTGCTCTTAGGACCTGACTGCAGGATTACCAATGTCTGGATTTCCCCCTTCCATCCGCTCCTGCAGGCACATACACACGTATGAGCACAAGAGGAATGAAGGATCAGAAAAATCAGGAAGAGAGATATGCAGGGGGACGAGATGGGAGAGTGGAAAGGAGGGAGGTGAAAAAAAAATGGGACGGGAAGGAAAGTGGGGAAAAAGGCGAAAGGAATTCTTCTTAAGTCCTGAAGACTGACTCTACAATCCTTTCCTAATCCACTAGAAGAAAAAAAAATCCTCAATAGCTCAAAACCAGAGAAGAAAAACTACTCAACAAATCCTCTTAAGTTTTAAAATCGCATTTGAAAAGCTGAAAAAAAAAAACAGGCTTTAGAAACTATGGAAGTAGATTGTTTCAAGTTTTGGAAACTTATTCAAAGAAGTAAAAGGTCATAAAAAAAAAAGTAAAATGGTTTAAAAAAAAATCAGATGAAACATAAAACTTTCCAAAAGCATTTCCAAACGAATTAAAGAGCAAATGAAGTGCAAACATCTGGTCAAACATTTCCAAACGAATTAAAGAGCAAAGGAAGCGCAAACATCCTGTCAAATTCTATATCTAAACTGCAGAAGCATCTACCTAAGTTTCAAAAGCTGACTTATCAATATCCATATCACAACACTGGATTACCCACACGATAATGAAAATGAACGTAAATCTGATACATCAGCTTCGGCACTAACAAGCAACTCTGGCACTGTTTCCCAGCATGTTACTCTCTCTCTCTCTCTCTCTCTCTCTCTCTCTCTCTCTCTCTCTCTCTCTCTCTCTCTCTCTCTCTCTCTCTCTCTCTCCTCTATCTATCTATCTATCTCTCGGAAAGAAAATACTCATACCTAAAGCACCACTGCATCGAAATTTCAGTATGAACAGTGACACCTTATACTCACGTCACACAACAGTGAGATATGTGACAGTGATTCAGTATTCTTTGAGTAAGAAAAAATAGAAAAAAAAAACATACTATATGTTCATGAGCATTCATTATGCATTCAATGAAGGCCAAGTAAGCACGAATGAAGTCGTTCATAAACCAGAGATAAACCCTTGAGCATGACGGTACGACCCTTGAGCATGACGGTACGACCCTCGCGTATGACGGTACGACTCTTGAGTATGACGGTACGACCCTTGCGTATGCCGGTGCGACCCTTGAGTATGACAGTACGACCCTTGAGTATGCCGGTACGACCCTTGAGTATGACGGTACGACCCTTGAGTATGACGGTACGACCCTTGAGTATAACGGTTCGACCCTTGAGTATAACGGTACGACCCTTGAGTATGCCGGTACGACCCTTGAGTATGACAGTACGACCCTTGAGTATGACGGTACGACCCTTGAGCACAATGACACGACCTCTCGGTAAGATGGTCTAGTGGTGTCTCAATCTGACCCTCAAAGGGTAAAGTCAAAGGTCGGGGTCATCCTAACCAAGGGTCGTCATCGCGGTGCTCAAGGGTCGTACCGTCATGCTCAACTGTCGTACCGTCGTGCTCTAGGGTCGTACCGTAATGTTCAGTTGTCGTACTGTCGTGCTCAGTTGTCGTACCGTCGTGCTCTAGGGTCGTACCGTCGTGCTCAAGGAACGTACCGTCATGCTCACTTGTCGTACCGTCGTGCTCTAGGGTCGTACCGTCGTGTTCAGCTTTCGTACCATCGTGCTCAAGGGACGTACAGTCATGCTCAGTTGTCGTACCGTCGTGCTCAGTTGTCGTACCGTCGTGCTCAAGGGACGTACCGTCATGCTCAGTTGTCGTACCGTCGTGCTCAGCTGTCGTACCGTCGTGCTCAAGGGTCTTACCGTCATGCTCAGTTGTCGTACCGTCGTGCTCAAGGGACGTACCGTCATGCTCAGTTGTCGTATCGTCGTGCTCAGCTGTCGTACCGTCGTGCTCAAGGGACGTACCGTCATGCTCAGCTGTCGTACCGTCGTGTTCAGTATGGCGATCGAGCGGGTCGTCTCGACGCCCTCCCGTCACGGAGTGGGAGACGAAGTCCTCTGGAAATTGAGGCGATGTGGAGTGAGCTGGGCGGAGCGGCTCGGGTCATCACCCGGTGCGTGGCCTCTCCTCCCCAACCCTCCTCCTCTCCTCCTCCTCCTCCTCCCTCCCTCCTTCCCCCTGCATAGCCAAGCTTCCCTCCCCTCCTGCCCCTCATCCCCTCCCCCCTTCCTCCCTTAGTCTACCTTTAAACCCTCCCTTAACCCACCCCCTAGCCTACCGCTTCACCTCCAGTGACCCCAATCTTCATCTGCGCTCCCCACTCCCTGGGTTCTCTTCCCCCAACACCCCAGATACCCCCTACACTCCCTGGGCTTCCACCCACTCCCTGAGCTCTCTCTCTCTCTCTCTCTCTCTCTCTCTCTCTCTCTCTCTCTCTCTCTCTCTCCCCACTACCTGCTCTCTCACCCCCCCATCACCTGGTCTACCCCCCCACCACCAACTCCCTGTTCTCTCTCCTCTCCCTCTGCACCACTATTTCCACCCTACTTACTTCATCTTCCTTTTATGGTTAATCAGTTATTCACACTCGTGTGCCCTTTGTGTGTGTGTGTGTGTGTGTGTGTGTGTGTGTGTGTGTGTGTGTGTGTGTGTGTGTGTGTGTTACTGAACTATTACAACAACAACAACAACAATAATAATAATAATAATAATAATAAAATAATAAAATAATAATAAAAGGACAGTGGGCCAGCGAAAAAAAAATTAGCGGTGGTGTTTAAGATGTATAGTTTAGGTGTTTGTAAAGTGTGTGAGAGAATGGTTTGTTGGCTATGCAATTCTGGGTGTTTTTCCTTTTTATACAAACCCTCGTCATACCATGTGTGTGTGTGCGTGCGTGTGTGTGTGTGTGTGTGTGTGTGTGTGTGTGTGTGTGTGTGTGTGTGTGTGTGTGAAATCACCTATATGTGTTGTACAGGGGAGTGGAGTTCTACACTCGTAGTAACCCATCACTTGAACCTTCTCTACCGTCAAACAATTTCTTTTTTTTTCAAACTTTACTGTATCGTCAGCAATTAAAATTTCGTCTCTTAATTCAATCCGCTCATCCTGTACTATAACAGTCCTTCACTGCATAACATGGACTTTGGCTGTTATGTCTTTCCATCTCTCGTGGAACTGTTCACTGCCGACGTCATCAAACTGGTTTATAAACAAGGAGGTTTTGATGAGGTTACTCACTATGAACCTGCAACATGCTTATAGAAACAGGTTTTATCCCTAACCAGGAAAAGTATTCTTTGATCCTCTCTTCCACGGTGGAAAAATTTATGGCCTCAAACCTCTCATTGTAACTCAGTTCTCCGAATTCTGGTCCCATCTTTGTTACCCCTCCTCTGGACCTTCTCTCTTAGTTCTTTTGTGCTTCTTTGAGAGCGTTGACCAGACTGGAGTTGGCTATTCTCTTTCTGGCCTCACAGACAGTGCGGACAGTATGCTTAATATGTTCTTATCCATGT